>NC_140590.1:170332185-170752185 GCF_964204655.1 Triturus cristatus
CAGCAATGGAATCATTTCTCAGCGCCTAGAGCGGGGCTTCTCCGAAAAATGTTTGGACACCAGCACTTATTGTTTTAAACATTAAATACTGCCTGCATGTGTCAACAAAGGCCTCTCCTCCCTGCCTCCTACCGCCATCTTTGCCTTCTAGAGTCCTCGTCTCCGACTCCTAAGAAGGGACCACTGAACCCCTTGCCAGGGAGGAGCTGGCGTGGCACGCTCCACGTCCTCATGAAACATGTGGCGTATGCCGGGCACTTGCACTGCAGGGTGTGCTTGGGAGGGCGTGGTGCGTTGATTCACGCGGCTGCACGTGCTGCACAGGTGGACGTCGGCGTCCGCTGCCTCTCTATAAAAGGCTTCTGTGATCGTTGCCTCAGCTCCGGAAGCCTTGCAGGTAAGCGAGGGCACTTGTGCCTATATTCAGCTTTTTCGCTCTGTCCTTGATATCTTGCAAAGATCTTGAAGTTGTAAATTCCGTTCAGATCAATGTATTCTTTATTTATTTTTTATTGTACGCTGCGCAGAAATGTATTTGTTCATTAGTCCTGGGCACAACAAACGCAGTAGAGAAGACAGGAAGGGTTATTTGAATCCATGGCAGATACGTTTATGGTTGAGTCAATTACCACCAGGGTCAGATAGCTTGCCCAGGACATGTAGGTGTCAGAGGGGATCCCAATCACAGGCTAAGGTTCCGTGACTTCTATATCTGATCTCTATTGCTCCACAATAGGTTAATAACATTTTTCAGACCTACCTAAGATTGGTAAATTACTGCATGCGTAAACCGAGATTTGCGCGCCAAGAGTAACACGCTTACATTTCGTTTCTCTGCATGCGCGTAGCTGGTTCGGCTCTCATTCTCCGTCTCCCAGCCCTAATACCGCCACTCCTGGCCCATCCCCAACCCTTCCAGGAGTACCGTGCCACACCAATCAGACGTGTGGGTCTCTGTGGCACCGCCTGCAACAGTTCAAATCGGTCTCTGTCAACCTCGCTAAGGATGCTACTATTATTACCATAGTCGCTGGCGCCCTGAAGCCTAATTCGTAGCGCCCCTCTGCGACAGGAGGACTCAAGCTGTCCATTCCCCTCTCGCCCACCCCAGTTCCCTTTACTGCTCTTCTGTTCGTAATTAGCCCCCGCGTGCAGTGCTCTGCAGTCCGCTGCGAAAACGGCAATATTCGAGCTGACGACATAGAGACACAGAGCCCCGTCATAGCCAAAGGAACCTTTACTGCGGCTCCGTTACTTGGAAAACTACTGCAGCTCCGCCAAAGCACCCCATCCCAGCCACACCAAAACCCCTAATACTGTTCCGTTACTTGGAAAACCACTGCAGCTCTGTCAAAGCACCTCATCCCAGCCACACCAAAACCCCTAATACTGTTCCGTTACATGGAGAACTACTGCAGCTCTACCAATGCACCCCATCCCAGCCACACCGAAAGCCTTGATACTGTTACGTTACTTGGAAAACCACTGCAACTCTGCTAAAGCACCTCATCCCAGCCACACCAAAACCCCTAATACTGTTCCGTTACATGAAGAACTACTGCAATTCTGCCAAAGCACCCCATCCCAGCCACACTAAAACCCCTAATACTGTTCTCTTACTTCAAAAACTACTGCAGTTCTGCCAAAGCACCCCATCCCAGCCACACCGAAACACTTAATACTGTTCAATTACTTGGAAAACTGCTGCAGCTCATCTAAATCACCCCACCCCAGCCACCCTGAAACCCTTAATACTGTTCCGCTACTTGGAAAACTACTGCAGCTCTGCCAAAGCACCCCATCCCAGCCACACTGAAACCCATAATACTGTTCCGTTACTTGAAAAACTGCTGCAGCTCATCCAAAGCACTCCACACAGCCACACTGAAACCCTTAATACTGTTCCGTTACTTGGAAAACTACTGCAGCTCTGCCAAAGCACCCCATCCCAGCCACACCGAAATGTTACTCGGAAAACTACTGCAGCTCTGCCAATGCACCCAATCCCAGCCACCCTGAAACCCTTAATACTGTTCCGTTACTTGGAAAACTGCTGCACTTCATCCAAAGTACCGCATTCCAGCCACCCTGAAACCCTTAATACTGTTCCGTTACTTGGAAAACTACTGCAGCTCTGCCAAAGCACCCCATCCCAGCCACACTGAAACCCTTAATACTGTTCCGTTACTTGGAAAACTTCTGCAGCTGTGCCAAAGCACCCCATCCTAGCCACAGTGAAACCCTTAATACTGTTCCGTTACTTGGAAAACTTCTGCAGCTGTGCCAAAGCACCCCATCCTAGCCACAGTTAAACCCTTAATACTGTTCCGTTACTTGGAAAACTGCTGCAGCTCTCCCAATGCACCCCATCCAAGCCACACTGAAACCCTTAATACTGTTGCGTTACTTGGAAAACTACTGCAGCTCTGCCAAAGCACCCAATCCCAGCCACACCGAAACCCTTTATACTGTTCCGTTACTTGGAAAACTACAGCAGCTCTGCCAATGCACCCCATCCCAGCCACGCTGAAACCCTTAATACTGTTCCGTTACTTGGAAAACTGCTGCAATTCATCCAAAGCACCCCATCCGAGCCACCCTGAAACCCTTAATACTGTTCCATTACTTGGCAAACTACTGCAGCTCTGCCAAAGCACCCCATCCCAGCCACACCAAAACCCTTAATACTGTTCCGTTATTTGGAAAACTTCTGCAGCTGTGCCAAAGCACCCCATCCTAGCTACACTGAAACCCTTAATACTGTTCTGTTACTTGGAAAACTTCTGCAGCTGTGCAAAAGAACCCCATCCTAGCCACAGGGAAACCCTTAATACTGTTCTGTTACTTGGAAAACTACTGCAGCTCTGCCAGTGCACCACATCCCAGCCATACCAATACCCTTCATACTGTTCCATTAATTGGAAAGCTACTGCAGCTCTACCAAAGCACCCCATCCCAGCCACTCCAAAACCCTTAATACTGTTCAGTTACTTGGAAAACTACTGCAGCTCTCCCAATGCATCCCATCCCAGCCACCCTGAAACACTTCATACTGTTCTGTTACTTGGAAAACTGCTGCAGCTCATCAAAAGCACCCCATCCCAGCCACACTGAAACCCTTAATACTGTTCCGTTACTTGGAAAACTACTGCAGCTCTGCCAAGCACCCCATCCCAGCCACACCGAAACGCTTAATACTGTTCCGTTACTTGGAAAAATACTGCAGCTCTGCCAATGCACCCCATCCCAGCCACCCTGTAACCCTTAATACTATTCCATTGCTTGGAAAACTGCAGCAGCTCATCCAAAGCACCCCATCACAGCCACACTGAAAGCCTTAATACTGTTCTGTTAACTACTGCAGCTCTGCCAATGCACCCCATCCCAGTCACCCTGAAACCCTTAATACTGTTCCGTTACTTGAAAAACTACTGCAGCTCTGCTAAAGCACCACATCCCAGCCACACTGAAACCCTTAATATTGTTCCGTTGCTTGGAAAACTACTGCAGCTCTGCCAAAGCACCCCATCCCAGCCACACCGAAACCCCTGAGACTGTTCTGTTACATGGAAAACTACTGCAGCTCCGCCAACGCACCCCATCCCAGCCACACCAAAATCCTTAATACTGTTCTGTTACTTGGAAAACTTCTGCAGCTCTGCCAATACACCCCATCCCAGCCACAATGAAATCCCTAATACTGTTCAGTTACTTGGAAAACTACTGCAGCTCTGCCAAAGCACCGAATCCTCACCGAAACCCCGAATACTGGCCTGTTACATGGAAAAATACTGCAGCTCTGCCAAAGCACCCCATCCCAGCCACACCAAAACGGTAATACTGTTCCGTTACTTGTAAAACTACTGCAGCTCTGCCAAAGCACCCCATCCCAGCAACACCGAAACCCTTAATACTTTTCCGTTACTTGGAAAACTACTGCAATTCTGCCAATACACCCTATCCCAGCCACACCGAAACCCTTAATACTGTTCTGTTACTTGTAAAACCACTGCAGCTCTGCCAAAGCACCCCATCCCAGCCACACCGAAACCCTTAATACTGTTCCGTTACTTGGAAAACGACTGCACCTCTGCCAAAGCACCCCATCCCAGCCACACCGAAACCCGTAATACTGTTCCGTTACTTGGAAAACTACAGCAGCTCTGCCAATGCACCCCATCCCAGCCACCCTGAAACCCTTAATACTGTTCCGTTACTTGGAAAACTGCTGCAACTCATCCAAAGCACCCCATCCCAACCACCCTGAAACCCTTAATACTGTTCCTTTACTTGGAAAACTACTACAGCTCTGCCAAATCACCCCATCCCTGCCACACCAAAACCCTTAATACTGTTCCGTTACTTGGAAAACTTCTGCAGCTGGGCCAAAGCACCCCATCCTAGCCACAGTGAAACCCTTAATACTGTTCTGTTACTTGGAAAACTTCTGCAGCTGTGCCAAAGCACCCCATCCTAGCCACAGTGAAACCCTTAATACTGTTCCGTTACTTGGAAAACTACTGCAGCTCGGCTAATGCACCCCATCCCAGCCACACCAATACCCTTCATACTGTTCCATTAATTGGAGAGCTACTGCAGCTCTACCAAAGCACCCCATCCAAGCCACACCAAAACCCTTAATACTCTTCAGTTACTTGGAAAACTACTGCAGATCTCCCAATGCACCCCATCCCAGCCACCCTGAAACACTTCATACTGTTCTGTTCCTTGGAAAACTGCTGCAGCTCATCCAAAGCACCCCATCCCAGCCACACTGAAACCCTTAATACAGTTCTAAAACTTGAAAAACTGCTGCAGCTCATCCAAAGCACCCCATCCCAGCCACACTGAAACCCTTAATAATGTTCCGTTACTTTGAAAACTACTGCAGCTCTGCCAAAGCACCCCATCCCAGCCACACCAAAACCCTTAATACTGTTCTGTTACTTGGAAACTACTGCAGCTCTGCCAATGCACCCCATCCCTGCCACCCTGTAACCCTTAATACTATTCCATTGCTTGGAAAACTGCAGCAGCTCATCCAAAGCACCCCATCACAGCCACACTGAAAGCCTTAATACTGTTCTGTTAACTACTGCAGCTCTGCCAATGCACCCCATCCCAGTCACCCTGAAACCCTTAATACTGTTCCGTTACTTGAAAAACTACTGCAGCTCTGCTAAAGCACCACATCCCAGCCACACCGAAACCCCTGAGACTGTTCTGTTACATGGAAAACTACTGCAGCTCCGCCAAAGCACCCCATCCCAGCCACACCAAAATCCTTAATACTGTTCTGTTACTTGGAAAACTTCTGCAGCTGTGCCAAAGCACTCCATCCCAGCCACGCCGAAACCCTTAATACTGTTCCGTTACTTGGAAAACTACTGCAGCTCTGCCAATACACCCCATCCCAGCCACAATGAAATCCCTAATACTGTTCGGTTACTTGGAAAACTACTGCAGCTCTGCCAAAGCACCGAATCCTCACCGAAACCCCGAATACTGGCCTGTTACATGGAAAAATACAGCAGCTCTGCCAAAGCACGCCATCCCAGCCACACCAAAACGGTAATACTGTTCCGTTACTTGTAAAACTATTGCAGCTCTGCCAAAGCACCCCATCCCAGCAACACCGAAACCCTTAATACTGTTCCGTTACTTGGAAAACTACTGCAATTCTGCCAATACACCCTATCCCAGCCACACCGAAACCCTTAATACTGTTCTGTTACTTGTAAAACCACTGCAGCTCTGCCAAAGCACCCCATCCCAGCCACACCGAAACCCTTAATACTGTTCCGTTACTTGGAAAACGACTGCACCTCTGCCAAAGCACCCCATCCCAGCCACACCGAAACCCGTAATACTGTTCTGTTAATTGGAAAACTTCTGCAGCTGTGCCAAAGCACCCCATCCCAGCCACGCCGAAACCCTTAATACTGTTCCGTTACTTGGAAAACTACTGCAGCTCTGCCAATACACCCCATCCCAGCCACAATGAAATCCCTAATACTGTTCGGTTACTTGGAAAACTACTGCAGCTCTGCCAAAGCACCGAATCCTCACCGAAACCCCGAATACTGGCCTGTTACATGGAAAAATACTGCAGCTCTGCCAAAGCACCCCATCCCAGCCACACCAAAACGGTAATACTGTTCCGTTACTTGTAAAACTACTGCAGCTCTGCCAAAGCACCCCATCCCAGCAACACCGAAAACCTTAATACTGTTCCGTTACTTGGAAAACTACTGCAATTCTGCCAATACACCCTATCCCAGCCACACCGAAACCCTTAATACTGTTCTGTTACTTGTAAAACCACTGCAGCTCTGCCAAAGCACCCCATCCCAGCCACACCGAAACCCTTAATACTGTTCATTACTTGGAAAACGACTGCACCTCTGCCAAAGCACCCCATCCCAGCCACACCGAAACCCGTAATACTGTTCCGTTACTTGGAAAACTACAGCAGCTCTGCCAATGCACCCCATCCCAGCCACCCTGAAACCCTCAATACTATTCCGTTACTTGGAAAACTGCTGCAACTCATCCAAAGCACCCCATCCCAGCCACCCTGAAACCCTTAATACTGTTCCTTTACTTGGAAAACTACTACAGCTCTGCCAAAGCACCCCATCCCAACCACACCAAAACCCTTAATACTGTTCCGTTACTTGGAAAACTTCTGCAGCTGGGCCAAAGCACCCCATCCTAGCCACAGTGAAACCCTTAATACTGTTCTTTTACTTGGAAAACTTCTGCAGCTGTGCCAAAGCACCCCATCCTAGCCACAGTGAAACCCTTAATACTGTTCCGTTACTTGGAAAACTACTGCAGCTCGGCCAATGCACCCCATCCCAGCCACACCAATACCCTTCATACTGTTCCATTAATTGGAGAGCTACTGCAGCTCTACCAAAGCACCCCATCCAAGCCACACCAAAACCCTTAATACTCTTCAGTTACTTGGAAAACTACTGCAGATCTCCCAATGCACCCCATCCCAGCCACCCTGAAACACTTCATACTGTTCTGTTCCTTGGAAAACTGCTGCAGCTCATCCAAAGCACCCCATCCCAGCCACACTGAAACCCTAATACTGTTCTAAAACTTGAAAAACTGCTGCAGCTCATCCAAAGCACCCCATCCCAGCCACACTGAAACCCTTAATAATGTTCCGTTACTTGGAAAACTGCTGCACCTCATCCAAAGTACCGCATTCCAGCCACCCTGAAACCCTTAATACTGTTCCGTTACTTGGAAAACTACTGCAGCTCTGCCAAAGCACCCCATCCCAGCCACACTGAAACCCTTAATACTGTTCCGTTACTTGGAAAACTTCTGCAGCTGTGCCAAAGCACCCCATCCTAGCCACAGTGAAACCCTTAATACTGTTCCGTTACTTGGAAAACTTCTGCAGCTGTGCCAAAGCACCCCATCCTAGCCACAGTTAAACCCTTAATACTGTTCCATTACTTGGAAAACTACTACAGCTCTGCCAATGCACCCCATCCCAGCCACACCAAAACCCTTAATACTGTTCCGTTACTTGGAAAACTGCTGCAGCTCTCCCAATGCACCCCATCCCAGCCACACTGAAACCCTTAATACTGTTGCGTTACTTGGAAAACTACTGCAGCTCTGCCAAAGCACCCAATCCCAGCCACACCGAAACCCTTTATACTGTTCCGTTACTTGGAAAACTACAGCAGCTCTGCCAATGCACCCCATCCCAGCCACGCTGAAACCCTTAATACTGTTCCGTTACTTGGAAAACTGCTGCAATTCATCCAAAGCACCCCATCCGAGCCACCCTGAAACCCTTAATACTGTTCCATTACTTGGCAAACTACTGCAGCTCTGCCAAAGCACCCCATCCCAGCCACACCAAAACCCTTAATACTGTTCCGTTATTTGGAAAACTTCTGCAGCTGTGCCAAAACACCCCATCCTAGCTACACTGAAACCCTTAATACTGTTCCGTTACTTGGAAAACTTCTGCAGCTGTGCCAGAGAACCCCATCCTAGCCACAGGGAAACCCTTAATACTGTTCTGTTACTTGGAAAACTGCTGCAGCTCTGCCAGTGCACCACATCCCAGCCATACCAAACCCTTCATACTGTTCCATTAATTGGAAAGCTACTGCAGCTCTACCAAAGCACCCCATCCCAGCCACTCCAAAACCCTTAATACTGTTCAGTTACTTGGAAAACTACTGCAGCTCTCCCAATGCATCCCATCCCAGCCACCCTGAAACACTTCATACTGTTCTGTTACTTGGAAAACTGCTGCAGCTCATCAAAAGCACCCCATCCCAGCCACACTGAAACCCTTAATACTGTTCCGTTACTTGGAAAACTACTGCAGCTCTGCCAAGCACCCCATCCCAGCCACACCGAAACCCTTAATACTGTTCCGTTACTTGGAAAAATACTGCAGCTCTGCCAATGCACCCCATCCCAGCCACCCTGTAACCCTTAATACTATTCCATTGCTTGGAAAACTGCAGCAGCTCATCCAAAGCACCCCATCACAGCCACACTGAAAGCCTTAATACTGTTCTGTTAACTACTGTAGCTCTGCCAATGCACCCCATCCCAGTCACCCTGAAACCCTTAATACTGTTCCGTTACTTGAAAAACTACTGCAGCTCTGCTAAAGCACCACATCCCAGCCACACCGAAACCCCTGAGACTGTTCTGTTACATGGAAAACTACTGCAGCTCCGCCAAAGCACCCCATCCCAGCCACACCAAAATCCTTAATACTGTTCTGTTACTTGGAAAACTTCTGCAGCTGTGCCAAAGCACCCCATCCCAGCCACGCCGAAACCCTTAATACTGTTCCGTTACTTGGAAAACTACTGCAGCTCTGCCAATACACCCCATCCCAGCCACAATGAAATCCCTAATACTGTTCGGTTACTTGGAAAACTACTGCAGCTCTGCCAAAGCACCGAATCCTCACCGAAACCCCGAATACTGGCCTGTTACATGGAAAATAACTGCAGCTCTGCCAAAGCACCCCATCCCAGCCACACCAAAACGGTAATACTGTTCCGTTACTTGTAAAACTACTGCAGCTCTGCCAAAGCACCCCATCCCAGCAACACCGAAACCCTTAATACTGTTCCGTTACTTGGAAAACTACTGCAATTCTGCCAATACACCCTATCCCAGCCACACCAAAACCCTTAATACTGTTCTGTTACTTGTAAAACCACTGCAGCTCTGCCAAAGCACCCCATCCCAGCCACACCGAAACCCTTAATACTGTTCCGTTACTTGGAAAACGACTGCACCTCTGCCAAAGCACCCCATCCCAGCCACACCGAAACCCGTAATACTGTTCCGTTACTTGGAAAACTACAGCAGCTCTGCCAATGCACCCCATCCCAGCCACCCTGAAACCCTTAATACTATTCCGTTACTTGGAAAACTGCTGCAACTCATCCAAAGCACCCCATCCCAGCCACTCTGAAACCCTTAATACTGTTCCTTTACTTGGAAAACTACTACAGCTCTGCCAAAGCACCCCATCCCAACCACACCAAAACCCTTAATACTGTTCCGTTACTTGGAAAACTTCTGCAGCTGGGCCAAAGCACCCCATCCTAGCCACAGTGAAACCCTTAATACTGTTCTGTTACTTGGAAAACTTCTGCAGCTGTGCCAAAGCACCCCATCCTAGCCACAGTGAAACCCTTAATACTGTTCCGTTACTTGGAAAACTACTGCAGCTCGGCCAATGCACCCCATCCCAGCCACACCAATACCCTTCATACTGTTCCATTAATTGGAGAGCTACTGCAGCTCTACCAAAGCACCCCATCCAAGCCACACCAAAACCCTTAATACTCTTCAGTTACTTGGAAAACTACTACAGATCTCCCAATGCACCCCATCCCAGCCACCCTGAAACACTTCATACTGTTCTGTTCCTTGGAAAACTGCTGCAGCTCATCCAGAGCACCCCATCCCAGCCACACTGAAACCCTTAATACAGTTCTAAAACTTGAAAAACTGCTGCAGCTCATCCAAAGCACCCCATCCCAGCCACACTGAAACCCTTAATAATGTTCCGTTACTTTGAAAACTACTGCAGCTCTGCCAAAGCACCCCATCCCAGCCACACCAAAACCCTTAATACTGTTCTGTTACTTGGAAACTACTGCAGCTCTGCCAATGCACCCCATCCCAGCCACCCTGAAACCCTTAATACTATTCCATTGCTTGGAAAATTGCAGCAGCTCATTCAAAGCACCCCATACCAGCCACCCTGAAACCTTTAATACTGTTCTGTTACTTGGAAAACTGCTGCAGCTCATCCAAAGCACCCCATCACAGCCACACTGAAACCCTTAATACTGTTCTGTTAACTACTGCAGCTCTGCCAATGCACCCCATCCCAGTCACCCTGAAACCGTTAATACTGTCCCGTTACTTAAAAAACTACTGCAGCTCTGCCAAAGCACCACATCCCAGCCACGCTGAAACCCTTAATATTGTTCCATTGCTTGGAAAACTATTGCAGCTCTGCCAAAGCACCCCATCCCAGCCACATCTAAACCCCTAAGACTGTTCCGTTACTTGGAAAACTACTGCAGCTCTGCCAAAGCACCCCATCCCAGCCACACCGAAAGCCTTAATACTGTTCTGTTACTTGGAAAACGTCTGCAGCTGTGCCAAAGCACCCCATCCCAGCCACACCGAAACCCTTAATACTGCTCCGTTACTTGGAAAACTACTGTAGCCCTGCCAATACACCCCATCCCAGCCACAATTAAATCCATAATACTGTTCCTTTACTTGGAAAACTACTGCAGCTCTGCCAAAGCACCCCATCCTCACCAAAACCCCTAATACTGTTCCGTTACATGGAAAACTACTGCAGCTCTGCCAAAGCACCCCATCCCAGCCACACCAAAACCTTAATACTGTTCCGTTACTTGTAAATCTACTGCAGCTCTGCCAAAGCACCCCATCCCAGCCACACCGAAACCCTTAATACTGTTCTGTTACTTGGAAAGCTTCTGCAGCTGTGCCAAAGCACCCCATCCCAGCCACACCAAAACCCTTAATACTTTTCTGTTACTTGGAAAACTACTGCAGTTCTGCCAATACACCCCATCCCAGCCACACCAAAACCCTTAATACTGTTCCATTACACGGAAAACGACTGCAGCTCTGTCAAAGCGCCCCATCCCAGCCACACCGAAACCCATAATACTGTTCTATTACTTGTAAAACTACTGCAGCTCTGCCAAAGCACCCCATCCCAGCCACACCGAAACCCTTAATACTGTTCCGTTACTTGGAAAACTACTGCAGCTCTGCCAATGCACCCCATCCCAGCCACCCTGAAACCCTTAATACTATTCCATTGCTTGGAAAACTGCAGCAGCTCATTCAAAGCACCCCATACCAGCCACCCTGAAACCTTTAATACTGTTCTGTTACTTGGAAAACTGCTGCAGCTCATCCAAAGCACCCCATCACAGCCACACTGAAACCCTTAATACTGTTCCGTTCTTCGAAAAACTACTGCAGCTCTGCCAAACCACCACATCCCAGCCACACTGAAACCGTTAATACTGTTCTGTTACTTGAAAAACTTCTGCAGCTGTGCCAAAGCACCCCATCCCAGCCACACCGAAATCCTTAATACTTTTCCGTTACTTGGAAAACTACTGCAGTTCTGCCAATACTCCCCATCCCAACCACACCGAAACCCTTAATACTGTTCCATTACATGGAAAACTACTGCAGCTCTGTCAAAGTGCCCCATCTCAGCCACACCGAAACGTTTAATACTGTTCTGTTACTTGTAAAACTACTACAGCTCTGCCAAAGCACCCCATCCCAGCCACACCGAAACCCCTAAACCTGTTCCGTTACATGGAGATCTACTGCAGCTCTGCCAAAGCACCCCATATCAGCCACACCAAAACATTTAATACTGTTCCGTTACTTGGAAAACATCTGCAGCTGTGCCAAAGCACCCCATCCTAGCCACACCGAAACCCTTAATACTGTTCGATTACTTGGAAAACTACTGCAGCCCTGCCAATGCACCCCATCCCAGTCACACCGAAACCCCTAATACTGTTCTGTTACATGGATAACCACTGCAGCTCTGCCAAAGCACCTCATCCCAGCCACACCAAAACCCTAATACTGTTCCGTTACATGGAGAACTACTGCAGCTCTGCCAAAGCACCCCATCCCAGCCACACCAAAACCCCTAATACTGTTCCTTTACATGGAAAACTGCTGCAGCTCATCCAGTGATCCTCAGCCCAGCCCCAACAGAACCATTACTGCTGTTTCATTAGCGGCAGCTCCAAGGTAGCCCCTCACCACCCTGGCTCCTCTTTTATTACACTCCAAACCACTGCAGCTCTGCCAATGTACACCAATCATGCTTCAGCAGATCCATTACTGCTGTTCCACTACATAGAACACTATACAGCCCTTCTATAGCACCACATTCTTCTGTACTATTTTCAGTTCATTCCAATCCTGGATCTTTGGAGCTCTACCAAGGCACCTCAATCCTTCCTATTGCATCTATGCTGCCGTTCTGTTACATGGAAACCTATTGCTATTTCATCCCAGTCCTGTGCAAACAACACTTATTTAGAACTCCATTAGGTATGGAAATACTGCAGCTCTGCCATGGCACCTCGACTCTTCTCCTGACCACTACTGCTGCTGCTGAGACTAATCCCAGTGCAGTATTTGGGAAACACTGGGACAGAACTCAGAAGGGTAATCAGATATTGAAGGTTTGTGTCTTTCTGCCTTACACTGTACATAATGCAGGTGTCTGTTGTCACCTATATATTTTTGTATCCTTTGTGGTCTCAGGGTGCAGTTCCACGCTGCATAAAAACACAATAAATGAACACATATATAAATAAAAAAGGCGTGGGCATCAGCGAGTGTTTACATTAACATTAACCAGGTAGAAATGTTTCAAACGATGTGGCCTTTCATGGTTACAGAACTCACTTTGAGAAATTGGTTTTGTGAAATGTTATCAACAGTTTCTTGATCTGAAAATGACAGACTTCAAGCTGCTTGTGAAGGTAGCAGCCAGATATATCAGGACCATTGTGCTTAATTAGGTATCAGGCCAGCAGATGGGATCCAAAAGGAATGAGGTTGAATGCCAGAATATTGACTATTAAAATATCTAGGTACACAAATACCGACATCTAAAATGTAGTATTTACATACATGTAAAGCACAAATTATGTACTACAGAAATATATTCCGCAAAAATATTGTATCATACCATGCAATTAAATGTGTTCTAGTGAATAATGTTTTCGAGTATTGAAATAAAAGCTTCATTTTTGAAAAAAATACACAAAAGTACTTATACATGCAATTATTGTTTAAATTTTTTTAAAAGAACTCACAAGAAAAATACATGAAATATACTAAATTTATCACACGCATTGTGCAATATAATTTACATAAAATGTGCATTATGTATATACATAATTCTAAATTGAAACAGCTACATGTAACTTTATTACCTTAAATAAAATCACCCACAATATAAAAAAGGCAATTTTTAATTCATATTATATTAAATGAATCATGCATATATAAACCCAATTGTTTTTTATACATCGAAAAATTCAAAATAATAATAACAATGATAATTAAAATAGGTTTAATGTCAATTAATACATCACAACATTTTGAATAACAATATCATAGCACAAAAAGACACATTCACAAACACCTACAATAAAATAAATTAAAATATCCATAATTAATTATTAACTAATAAAACATTTAAATGTCAATTATCATACAAAGGAATATATTTATATAACATTGATATAATAAGTAAACACATTAAAATAATTACAATATTGAAAATGTCTTTTTTCAGAACTGTATTACTGGAAACTATAGTAAAAACAACAATATTCTTAACAATTGAATTACATACCCCAAAAAATTATATTTTTGCGTCACCGTGTTTTTGACTCACGATTATTGTTACCTATATTTCTGTCTCCTAATATTTTGAGCTCAATATTTTGTCTAAATACCATACTAGATTATAGCAGGGGGTGCATTTCCCTGTGTGTGTGTGTGTAGGAGTGCAGATGCTAAGGTACAGGTAGATGTACTACGCATAAAGCAGGTGTAGAGGTGTGGTAATAAAGAAAGGTGTATATGTGCTTGGGTAGAGGTAGGTGTTGAGGTACTACCTTACAGGTAGGAGTACATACACTACAGAAGTGTAAGAAACTAGGCACTTATGGAAGAATATTGGTACAACAATGTAGGCTGGGGTACCCATACACAGATTTAAGGAGAGGTAAAAAAAAACTACTCTCAAGGCAGGGTAGAGATACTGGAGTATTGATAGGCACTGAGGGCCCGATTCACAGTACTAACTTAAGACAAAATCCTAAACCTACTACTATTTTGGTATTCACAGAAGGCACTTACTCATTTTGGTATTCGCAGAAGGCACTTACTCATTTTGGTATTCACAGAAGGCACTTACTCATTGATGAGTGAGTGCCTTCTGTGAATACCAAAATGAGTAAGTGCACTTACTCATTTTGGTATTCACAGAAGGCACTTACGCATCAATGAGTAAGTGCCTTCTGTGAATACCAAAATGAGTAAGTGCCTTCTGCGAATACCAAAATGAGTAAATGGTAGTAAGTTTAGGATTTTGTCTTGATAGTTCTGTAAATTGGGCCCAGAGTTCCTAGGGTATGAACAGGCATTAACAATACAGGTAAAGAAAAAAATCCCACAGGGGTCTGAGAATGTGGTAAGAGTTAGTTGGGGTATAGTTAGTGATATGGAAAGAGGAAGCTAGAAAGGAGACATTGACTGGGATGAAGGAGTGTAAACTCACAGAGCTCACAGAGGAAAGAAGACAACATAGAAGTAAAATATATATGTAACACTGGGCTTTTTTGATACAAAGAGAATCCACAGGATGGAATCTACATCTTTAGAATGCCAATCATCTGGATTAATATAGATACACAGCTTTGTTAAAACAGGTTTCCTTAAGTGTATTCTTCTCATATTTCACATAGAAGTATGCCTCACACAGGAAATACTGTGCACTCTCTAACTCCAAGCTCCTTACACCAATTGTACCATGCTCTTTCTATCTCCCTCTCCATGATCCTTATATCTGAGGTCCCACTATCTACCCAGTTGGCCCCACACAGACCTCAAACCAGTCTACACGGTTGATTCACCCCCACCTCATCTCCGATGTAGGTTTATAGATGTTATGTCCTAAATGATTATGTGTAAACATCTTTCCTAATCTCCGTTTCCTCTTTTTCAGCAATGTGGGGCAATAATCTTCTGTGGGCCCTTCTGGCCTCCCTGTTTGGTGAGTAAAACAAAGGATTACTTTCTACAGGAGTGAAGATCTCAACTAATGTGGGATTGCATTGCGCTTGCAGTTGTGTGTATTCATGGGGGGGGGGGGAGTGGTCATAACATTCACCCTTTAGACAATCCCTTCCAATGAGGGGCACTAGACATGCATTGATCATGGCTGCAATCCTAGTCTCTTGAGTAAAAACAGAGAATAGAGAAAGGCATTTTAAAGGAAGGAAAAGCTATACCTAGTAATACAGTGTGATCCTTAACTTCACATGTCCAAATGCGACTGAGGATGCTTTACAAAGGAGCTCAAGTAAACATGCCAGTTAGAAGTTTTCCGCAGAATCATTTGCTTACGTTTTCTTCTTCTGATTATTTTTATTGTTTTTGTTATTATGGCTATTATTATTATCATTGTTATTCCAATATCAATAACAATAATGATGATAATAAAAATAAAAATTATTGTTATTAATTGTATTGTTGTTATTAATAATAATATTATTTGAATTGTTATTGTATTACTACTACTACTACTACTACTACTACTACTACTACTACTACTACTAATAATAATAATAATCATAATCATCATCATCATCAGACCAGCAATACACAGAGTGTAGATTACTTATAAACCAACTTTCAGCCTTTAGGGAGCTGCATCTAAAACTCTGCGCTGAGTCATCGTTCTGGTCTTTCTCTGTAACACAGATCCTGATACGTGTTCCGTTTGCGCCCCTTCATGCTGAACAATGGCACTCTTCAGCAGTGAAGCTGGCATAGTCTGTGCAGGGTCCAAATGTCATGTATGGCTCAGCCCAGTTACTCTGGGATTAGAACCTGTCCCTTTGCCCTCAGTGGTGAATTCTAATTGGAGGTGAGTTCCACGTAGGAGACTTTTTTAGTTTATCGGGTTAACCAGCATAAACATTGCTGGATTAAAATAATATACATAATGGACGTCGATTACCCAAAATACCAGGGGAATCAGAAGTACCAGAACGTGCCCCATGACCTGTGAGGAAATCACGGAAAGTGACATCACACTGCAGAGTTGGTGGCATACCAGGGAGCGATATGACATGACCTTTAGCCCTTACTATATCGCAGGAAGCAACATTACTGAGGTGTGGGAATGTAAACAGGCAAAGGTAGTCAATAAATATATGAGATACAAGATTGTTTTTTGTTATTATACATTTAACAACAGGGCTGCTACAATGTCAGGAATTCAACCATTACACACCCATGGACAACCATCACTTGCCAAATGACCATGCTATGCTGCCCAATCACAATCCACAATGTCCAATTACAGCTCCTAGTGCCTACAGAATGCCCACATGATACGCCACAAATATGATTGGAAGGCTAATTGGGGCAGAGAGGTCAGGACAGCATCACCTGTAGCAGTGCAAATGATACTAACTTTGGGATGTACAGAGCGGAGCCGCAGCAGTGCAGATGTTCCTCAACACACACTTCAGATAAAGGATAGACAGTGGCGGTGCAAACTTGGTGTGGCACAGACCTATGGAGGCCAGTATTGGCTTCTAGCCAAAGTAGAACATACTCCATGACACAAGTTACTGCAAAAATATAAGCAGAGAGGGGTATTATTCTATCAAGCACTGCTTAATGCTGATGTCTGCATTATGCTCAACATAAATACATTCAGAGGTGTCGGTCATATACATTTTGTCTTGGATTAATGTGACAGCCTACCAGTTTACATGTTCTAGATGTGAAGAGGCCCATTTCCACTCCAAATAGTTTGACATCTGACAGCCTCCAATATTTGTAAGAATAACGTTTGTGGGAATGGGACAAATAATTGCAGAAAATATACTAATACATCAGGATATGGTGAGCAATTGTGAGACTTCACAAGATAGATTGCAGCTTGATATAGTCTGTAATTTTTCATAAAATACACTCCTCTGCTTTATCATGGACATCATTTAGGGGTCACAGCTGCAACCTCAGACTTGCCCCTTGTGACCTCTGGCACTGCCGTTGACAACCCTGGGCTCAGAAGTGGTAGAATCAGTGGCAAGAACAAGGGGGAAAGGGGGCTTCACATTCCTTGTTGTACGCCTGTTTTACATTATAATTATAGAGAATAATATTCTATTATTCACTATCAATGTAATAAGAAAGGGAGCACACTTACGACCCATGGTGGCAGTAAGTAAAAATGATTTAAAATGCATATTGTATGCTTGCTTGTGGATGAGGGTATGTTTAAGTGAGAGACACCTAATAAGATATAATGCATTGTTTCTCTTCCCGTGCATTGGCATGCTTTTGGCAGCCATGTGTCAATGCACATACCCTTGTTCAAGAGTACAAAGTGTGTGCAGGTTCTGAAGCATTGGTTTTGTACTGGAAGGCATCCCTTCCAGTATACAAAACTATACTGTAAGGCTTTTCCCACTTTGTGTATATGCTGTAGAATGCAGCACACATACAAAGTTGGAAAAATGAGAAGAAATTCAAAAGATTCTCCTCATTATGCCTGCCTCGACAAGGTCTCATATTTCGGAACAAGTTGCTCTCTATCAATAATTGTAGATAGGGATTTGCATCAAAACCCATGGGTGGTTCATGGAATGCCCAGGCACCATATATGGAATGCCCCTTTGACACAAAATAATGCAAAGTAGTGCATAGTTCAACTTTTTGTTACTTTGTGATACTATCGAATGGCAACTTAGCGTTACTTTGTGATACTAACTAACCAATGCAGATTCTCCTCTGTTGTTGTGTTAGGTTCATGTGACATTCCCTCCCAGAAAAAGTGATGGCCAAAGCTCATGTGATGTCACTTCTTGCGATGTCATTAAGGTCAACGGGTATGTGATATCACTTAGAATCAATACCCATGCAGTTTATCCCTCAATTTCAGTTTTAGGTTCTGGGCTTTCCAGGTAAATTACCATTCACAATATGACTGAGAATTGTTGTGGAAGGAACAAGAGGAAAATGTATAATGGTACACAGGGATTGGAAAAAGAAAAACATGTACAGTAGCCATATGTTGTTTTTCCTGTCCCACCCTCAGCCAAAAAATATTTTATTTCAGGGACTGTTCTATTAGCTAAAAATGTAGGACAAGCTAAATATGACTCTCGTAGCATGTTGCAGCGTGACATGAATTTACTTGCCTACCACATACTGCACATTGGCTTGCCTATATATGCTACAATTTAAGGCACATTGGGGAACTGAGGCACACCAATATGAGCATGTAAGCGTTTAAAACACTATATTCTAAGCCTACAACTTGGCCATGAGCCACATTTGCATTAAAAAAATATGCATCTTACACAAAAGTATTGGGGAATAGAACTGGCCAAATAATCAGTTTTACATATTTTGCTTCTGTTACTTTACTCTTCACACAAGAAATCATGTTTACTTAAAAACAACAAGCTTTCCTTAATGAATATACTGTTGCCAAAAAGTCTCTTTTGTATAAATCAAAGCACATTTTATACTGCCAGCAATACTGCCATATAGAACAGATACACAAAGGACTTGGGTGGCTTGAGTTTAAGCACCAGACAAACATAATGTCATCTTATGCCAATAAAGGCGCAGCTGTGCATTGATGTTTGACTGGCTTCAACAAATGGATATTACAGGACTACCGTTGATAAGTAGACAAGAGGATGCTCTGCCACAAGAAGTTGAAATCAAACATCTGAAAGAAGTAATAATAAACTTCATGGCCTCACATATGGTGAAAAACATTCATCCACTCATATTTTTCTGCTAAGCTTCTTTAAAAACCATTTTTAAGACCTATTTTCTGCTTTCACAGTTATTCGGGACATCGCGGCGACGCCGTTAACAGTGACCATCACACCTTTCCATAAAGTGTAAAACACATATATGCACACATATTACAGTCTTTTACACAGTAGGGTTTTATTATAGTATTCTCTGAAGTCATTTTTTTCTTGAGAGTTTCTATAAAAACCAGCACTAAAACGTATTTTATATTTTTGCAGTGACTCTGGAGATTGCGATGATGTAGGTAATTGTAATCCCCCCTGACACGTCGTAAAAACAGAAAACAAAAGCAGGAATTCAATAGCCACCACCACATTCAAAAATGAAAACTATATAATTAACTCTAACCATCACAGTAGATAACTCACTGTATAAATAACTCTATGAAAACATTTCTCAGAATCTAAGTATCTCCATAACAATGCATATTAATGATTCACTGATATATATTTTTACATTCCACCAATATTCGCATCGCCGTTGGTAGTCGGGACGTCCCCGCGATGGTACACGGGGAGGCCACGCAGGTGGTTGCAGCTTCGCTGTGAATTTTGCGTGCGATAAAAAAAATCTATTACGAACACTCCCCCCCTATTTCTCAACTATGGGGTCAGAGTATCTCCACCCTGACCCCTTATGTGGGCTTTCATGCAAATATTCAGCCCCAGGTACTGTTCCCCGAAAGATAAAATGGCGGCTGCAACTTTCTGTTTCTGCGCTAATGGACCTCCGAAGCCCGGTCCAGTAATATGATTCAAACTCCAAAAGCAAATGGAATGTCATCAGCAATGTAGAGGTGAACTTCTTAGATTTGACAGTTTACATGCACCAAGGAAAACTACACACAAAACTATTTCGAAAACCCACTGATGGTAATACGTTGTTGCATGCCACGAGCTTTCACCCAGTGAATTTGGTAAGAAGCATTCCCTATGGAGAATGTCTTCGAGCCATGAGGAATTGTAGCATTAGGAAGATCTGGAGGCGGAAATCAAATGTCTTAAAAATTGATTTTCTGCCAGAGGATACTCAGAGGAATGCATTGCATCATCTGTGTATAGAGCCACAAAACAATCAAGAGAAGAATTACTCTTCAAACCCAGCAAGAAGGAGAGTAAGAACAAATTGGGGAATTCCCAGTGTAGAATGATCACCACGTTTAACAACCATTTAACAATGTGAAGACAATTCGGTATGAGGCAATTTGACATATAACAACATACATCTAGGACAATGAAAGGACAATGATAGATCTTTTGTGCACTGGCGCGGTAACACACTTAATACAATATGAATAGGAATGATTGGGGATAATCTATATGAAAACCCACTGGGGTAGTATTGTTAATAATGTTTAATTATGTTTAATAATTCTGATGCACTTGAACTTTGGGATGGGCAGAGCGGAGCCGCAGCAGTTCCTCAACACACACTTCAGATAAAGGATAGACAGTGGCGGTGCAAACTTGGTGTGGCACAGACCTATGGAGGCCAGTATTGGCTTCTATCCAAAGTAGAACATACTCCATGACTCAAGTTACTGCAAAAATATAAGCAGAGAGAGGTATTATTCTATCAAGAACTGCTTAATGCTGATGTCTGCATTATGCTCAACATAAATACATTCAGAGGTGTTGGACATATACATTTTGTCTTGGATTAATGTGCCAGCCTACCAGTTTACATGTTGTAGATGTGAAGAGGCCCATTTCCACTCCAAATAGTTTGGCATCTGACAGCCTCCAATATTTGCAAGAATAACGTTTGAGGGAATGGTACAAATAAGTGCAGAAAATATACTAATACCTCAGGATATGGATAGATTATCAGGATAGATTGCAGCTTGACATAGGCTGTAATTTTTCATAAAATACACTCCTCTGCTTTATCATGGACATCGTTTAGGGGTCACAGCTGCAACCGCAGACTTGCCACTTGTGACCTCTGGCACTGCCGTTGACAACCCTGGTATCAGAAGTAGTAGAATCAGTGGCAAGAACAAGGGGGAAAGGGGGCTCCACATTCCTTGTTGTACGCCTTTTTTACATTATAATTACAGAGAATAATATTCTATTATTCACTATCAATGTAATAAGAAAGGGAGCTCACTTACGACCCATGGTGGCAGTAAGTAAAAATGATTTAAAATGTATATTGTATGCTTGCTTGTGGATGAGAGTATGTTTAAGTGAGAGACACCTAATAAGATATAATGCATTGTTTCTCTTCCCGTGCATTGGCATGCTTTTGGCAGCCATGTGTCAATGCACATACCCTTGTTCAAGAGTACAAAGTGTGTGCAGGTTCTGAAGCATTGGTTTTGTACTGGAAGGCATCCCTTCCAGTATACAAAACTATACTGTAAGGCTTTTCCCACTTTGTGTATATGCTGTAGAATGCAGCACACATACAAAGTTGGAAAAATGAGAAGAAATTCAAAAGATTCTCCTCATTATGCCTGCCTCGACAAGGTATCATATTTCGGAACAAGTTGCTCTCTATCAATAATTGTAGATAGGGATTTGCATCAAAACCCATGGGTGGTTTCATGGGAATGCCCAGGCACCATATATGGAATGCCCCTTTGACACAAAATAATGCAAAGTAGTGCATAGTTCAACTTTTTGTTACTTTGTGATACTATCGAATGGCAACTTAGCGTTACTTTGTGATACTAACTAACCAATGCAGATTCTCCTCTGTTGTTGTGTTAGGTTCATGTGACATTCCCTCCCAGAAAAAGTGATGGCCAAAGCTCATGTGATGTCACTTCTTGCGATGTCATTAAGGTCAACGGGTATGTGATATCACTTAGAATCAATACCCATGCAGTTTATCCCTCAATTTCAGTTTTAGGTTCTGGGCTTTCCAGGTAAATTACCATTCACAATATGACTGAGAATTGTTGTGGAAGGAACAAGAGGAAAATGTATAATGGTACACAGGGATTGCAAAAAGAAAAACATGTACAGTAGCCATATGTTGTTTTTCCTGTCCCACCCTCAGCCAAAAAATATTTTATTTCAGGGACTGTTCTATTAGCTAAAAATGTAGGACAAGCTAAATATGACTCTCGTAGCATGTTGCAGCATGACATGAATTTACTTGCCTACCACATACTGCACATTGGCTTGCCTATATATGCTACAATTTAAGGCACATTGGGGAACTGAGGCACACCAATATGAGCATGTAAGCGTTTAAAACACTATATTTTAAGCCTACAACTTGGCCATGAGCCACATTTGCATTAAAAAAAATATGCATCTTACACAAAAGTATTGGGGAGTAGAACTGGCCAAATAATCAGTTTTACATATTTTGCTTCTGTTACTTTACTCTTCACCCAAGAAATCATGTTTACTTAAAAATAACAAGCTTTCCTAAATGAATATACTGATGCCAAAAAGTCTCTTTTGTATAAATCAAAGCACATTTTATACTGCCAGCAATACTGCCACATAGAACAGATACACAAAGCACTTGGATGGCTTGAGTTTAAGCACTAGACAAACATAATGTCATCTTATGGCAATAAAGGCGCAGCTGTGCATTGATGTTTGACTGGCTTCAACAAATGGATATTACAGGACTACCGTTGATAAGTAGACAAGAGGATGCTCTGCCACAAGAAGTTGAAATCAAACATCTGAAAGAAGTAATAATACACTTCCTGGCCTCACATATGGTGAAAAACATTCATCCACTCATATTTTTCTGCAAAGCTTCTTTAAAAACCATTTTTAAGACCTATTTTCTGCTTTCACAGTTATTCGGGACATCGCGGCGACGCCGTTAACAGTGACCATCACACCTTTCCATAAAGTGTAAAACACATATATGCACACATATTACAGTCTTTTACACAGTAGGGTTTTATTATAGTATTCTCTGAAGTCATTTTTTACTTGAGAGTTTCTATACAAACCAGCACTAAAACGTATTGTATATTTTTGCAGTGACTCTGGAGATTGCGATGATGTCGGTAATTGTAATCCCCCCTGACACGTCGCAAAAACAGAAAACAAATGCAGGAATTCAATAGCCACCACCACATTCAAAAATGAAACCTATATAATTAATTCTAACCATCACAGTAGATAACTCACTGTATAAATAACTCTATGAAAACATTTCTCCGAATCTAAGTATCTCAATAACAATGCATATTAATGATTCACTGATATATATTTTTACATTCCACCAATTTTTGCATCGCCGTTGGTAGTCGGGACGTCCCCGTGATGGTACACGGGGAAGCCGCGCAGGTGGTTGCAGCTTCGCTGTGAATTTTGTTGCGTGCGATAAAAAATCTATTTTGAACACCACCCCCCTATTTCTCAACCATGGGGTCAGAGTATCTCCACCCTGACCCCTTATGTGTGCTTTCATGCAAATATTCAGCCCCAGGTACTGTTCCCCGAAAGATAAAATGGCGGCTGCAACTTTCTGTTCAGGTTGCGTCCAGCCAATTAGAACATTCCCTTTGGCGCATGCATTTGCGATTAATGGTGAAACCACTGTAAAATATCTGTGGCCAGTGATATCACTATATTTTAAACTTACATTTCTCAAAAACTACTGAACGGATTAGCATCAAATAACCAAAAACACAGTCTGCGTAACAATATCTACTTTACTGTCACATGTGGTGTCATTCCGTCCAGCAGCTCTAGCTTTAGGTGTGACTAAAGGTTCCTATGGGAATTAACATTACAAATGCACCCTTATTTTGTGCCCTAAATTCTCGGTCCCCGCTTCATAGATCACCCCTAAACTTCTCATTACAACCAGAACCTACTGTGACACGTTTTGTGAAAATTTCATGAAGATTGGTCAAACAATGCCAAAGTTGTAGCCAAGTCAAAAAATGCTTTTCCTATGGAAAGATGGCTCTCACTAATGCAAATGCCAGCAGGTAATATATATATACACACATATATATATATATAAGCACCAACCTCCTAGAAGTTTCAAGGAGAAGAACACCACGGGACTCCAGAGAAGCTGCTTAAAATCCATTTATTTCGGCATTAGTGCATGACGCGTTTTGTTTTATTAAAAAACTTTTTCAAATGCTGCCGGGATTCGAACATCAATAGTTCTCCCGCTCTGCCTTTTAAAGCCAGGTACCTTGCTACGATTGGACAAGGCAACACAGGTGACTGAAGCACTGGGGCAGCAAAAAACCAGAAGTGGATTCTCGCGGAGCATGCACACCTAAACGTAAGTACTGTCCCAAGTGGGCGGTGCCTGCTCCTGTCACATCAATACTCACCAAGTTCTTATGGCAGGGCGGTTTAGCAGCTTAGCGTGTCCCTCACTCCGCCTCCAGAACTCCCAAATAAAGCCCGAGTGTGTTGCGAAAGTTAACAGCACCTCTCCCACGTAGTCGTAGTCCATCAGTCATGGCCAGGCAAAATTACAGGCAAGCGGCGTGTCCTGATGTTACCGCAGAGTTCTGCAGTCATACCAAAAATTGCCACCAAAGCACGCAGGACTCCTTGTGGGGTGGGTGTTCCAAGGGGTGTTTGTGGCAGCACCCCTAAACATAAGCACCAACCTCCTCGAAGTTTCAAGGAGAAGAACACCACGGGACTCCAGAGAAGCTGCTTAAAATCCATTTATTTCGGCATTAGTGCATGACGCGTTTCGTTTTATTAAAAAACTTTTTCAAATGCTGCCGGGATTCGAACATCAATAGTTCTCCCGCTCTGCCTTTTAAAGCCAGGTACCTTGCTACAATTGGACAAGGCAACACAGGTGACTGAATCACTGGGGCAGCAAAAAACCAGAAGTGCTTTCTCGCGGAGCATACACATCTAAACGTACGTACTGTCCCAAGTGGGCGGTGCCTGCTCCTGTCACATCAATGCTCACCAAGTTCTTATGGCAGGGCAGTTTAGCAGCTTAGCGTACACATATATATATTTGATGCAAAGTGGTCAAAAATGCGGCGCGTGTGGCATGTAGGGGTAGAGACCACACAGCCCTCATAACATAACTAGCAATGAAGAAGAAATGCCGCACTCCCAGGAGTTCCATTGAAGCAATCTTTTGATCAAAACACTAACTCTATTACAGTTTTATATCAGAGCTTTATATCAGAGCATTTCGACTTCCGTCTTTCTCAAATGGTAATTGCTTTCAGCTGTTTGCAATGTCGTGCTTTTTATCTTGTACAGCGCATTGTGAGAAATGCAGTTCTTGTCATGGTATATGTTGAGAACTAATACTTCTGTATATAATTTTCTGCTGAGTGCTCAGTGCTCAATTTAAACATAAGTCCACTTTGCATCAAACATTTCAACTGGCAGTTGCGCCCCAAAGCTGAAGAGGAGATACTAATCTTCTGTGGAAAGCACTCAGCATTTGGAGACATCAAGATCAGTGTGTCTAATACTTCGGATTCCACCTGACGTATCTTCATTTAAAAGCACAGCCTCATTGAAAAGTAAATGTGAGGCAATGGCTTTTGGTTTCAAGGCACCGTTGTATACCGGGACCATGTGGAAAGAAAGGGCAAGGAGTCGGCATGTTGCAGAAACACACAACATATTTTAAATATCGATCTAAAAGGAGAATTCATGGAAATGCAAAATAAGGCCAAGGGACTAGAAATGTATGTTTAAATTGAGCACTCAGCAGAACATAATATATAGAATTATTAGTTCTCAATATATACCATGTGAAGAACTTCATTTCTCTGTAAAAGATAAAAAGCACGACATTGCTGAGAGCAATTTCCATTTGAGAAAGATGGAAGTCGAAACACGTCATGGAGCTCTGATAAAAAGCTGTAATGAAGTTGGTGCTTTGATTAAAAGATTGCTTCAATGGAACTGGGAGTGTGGCGCATTTCTTCTAAATTTATATATATTTATCCATATGAATTTGCTCTCAAATAGAAGACGCCACAGCCAACGTTGCTTTCACCTCATTTTATTTGGTAGTCTCACGCCATTCTTGCCATACGTGTTTCGGGGAATGTTCACCTTGGTCTTCAGCTTGGCAGTGGGGAAAGGAACAGCTTTGCACTTAGTGATTGCAGTGATTGAATATATATATATATTACCTACTGGCAGTCGCCAGTAGGTAGTTATAGTTAGGCCCTATTTTCCATAGGTCATCTGCAACATTCTATTTGGAATAACGTTGACGTCGATTGATGAATCTTCGTGAAAGTTTCCAAACTTTTGGACAGCTCCGGTCTGCTCCTATCCTGACAATTTCACAGTGATTTGTCAAGCTGGGGCCGAGAAAAATGCATTTTCCCCATGCATTTTCCCATAGGACCTGTTGACGCAGCTACAGCCAGAAGTGCTGAACGGAATTACACCAAATTTGGCAAAGAGGTAGTCCTCAGTTCAGACTCGTGCCTTTTGCTTAAATGGTGTAAATCCGTTCAATAGTTCCTGAGAAAATCAAAAGTAAAATCACTTATATATCTGGGCGGAGCCTAACCACACTTCTCATCGTCAGATCTGATTGGCTGTCAGCACTTCATCCAAGAAGTGTTGGCAGCCATCTTGGGACCAATATACATGATAGCACCTCATTAAAAAGCATTGCAGTTAATAGAAGGTTTTAAGACTTTAGTTACATTATAAATCATTTGTTGATGGTACCATACTCATTTTAGGAATTGTGGTGTGTTCTAAGGTGATTTTACCATGTGAAAAAGCCTTCTGCTGTGATATCATGAATCATGTTTGAGAGAAAACTATTTTCTCATGCTTTTCCCACAGAGGTTTGGAAGGTGATCTATAAGCTAAACTGAGAGCATATTTTCTGTAAATTCACATTATCTTTCTCAGTCATGTGAGAATGAAGTCTGACATTCTCAGTAAAACATGTACATCCAACAAGGGCAGAGACTGTCAGTTGATTCCTTTGTGTTCTACTGCAGCTTACCAGAGTGTTCTAAAGAACAACAAGATCGCTAATAGTCCTACTTATGAGAAATGTATGGCACACCTGAAGCCATCTTGGTTGGAATAAAGTGGTAACTCTTAAAACATTTAATTTAAAAAGGAACAAAATGAGGGGGTTCATATTGCCATAGAAAGTATGATTTGTGCTGCAGAAAGAAAAATTAGGGCACATTTTGTGTGAATTCTCAAATCCTCTTCTATTTCATTAAAAAATTCTGACATGCAGACTGAAACATGCACTTTCAATAGCAGCAGCAGACTTCCCTGGTGAGCAGTAGCTTTACTACAGTGATCTAATAAGCAACTAGAGTGCTAACATTCTGAATTTATGGCAAATGTGTGACACATCTGAATGCCTTCTTGATGGAATCAAAGTAAAAAACTGAAAGTATTTCCTACTGAGGAGACTGTAGTAAATGAGGAAATTAGGAAACATCATAACAAATAAGTCTCCCAAAATGGCCACCAGAGACAAAAAAGCCCAAATGTATCCCAAATATCACCCAGATGTAGCCCAAGTATAGCCCAATGACAGAATGTCCCAGAGTGTTCTAACGAACAACTAGAGTGCTAACAGTCTTACTTGTATTGCACACCTGAAGCCATCTTGATTGGAATAAAGTGGTAACACTTAAAACATTTAATTTACAAATGAACAAAATGAGGGGGTTCATTTTACCATAGAAATTATGATTAGTGCTGCAGAAAGAAAAATTAGGGCACATTTTGACTTCTCAAATCCTCTTCTATTTCATAAAAATATTCTGACATGCAGACTGAAACATGCACTTTGAATACCAGCAGCAGACTTCCCTGGTGAGCAGTAGCTTTACTACAGTGATCTAATGAGCAACTATAGTGCTAACATTCAGAATTTATGGCAAATGAGTGACACATCTGAATGCCTTCTTGATGGAACCAAAGTAAAAAACTGAAAGTATTTCCTACTGAGGAGACTGCAGTAAATGAGGAAATTAGGAAACTTCATAACAAATAAATCTCCCAAGATGGCCACCAGAGACAAAAGAGCCCAAATGTAGCCCAAATATCACCCAGATGTAGCCCAAGTATAGCCCAATGACAGAATGTCCCAGAGTGTTCTTAAGAACAACTAGAGCGCTTACTGTCTTACTTATGACAAAAGTATGGCACACCTGAAGCCATCTTGATTGGAATAAACTGGTAACACTTAAAACATTTAATTTAAAAAGGAACACAATGAGGGGGTTCATTTTGCCATAGAAATTATGATTAGTGCTGAAGAAAGAAAAATTACGGCACATTTTGAGTGACTTCTCAAATCCTCTTCTATTTCATTAAAAAATTCTGATATGCAGACTGAAACATGCACTTTTAATACCAGCAGCAGACTGCCGTGGTGAGCAGTAGCTTTACTACAGTGATCTAATGAGCAACTAGAGTGCTAACATTCAGAATTTATGGCAAATGTGTGACATATCTGAATACCTTCTTGATGGAATCAAAGTAAAAGAACTGAAAGTATTTCCTACTGAGGAGACTGCAGTAAATGAGGAAATTAGGAAACTTCATAACAAATAAATCTCTCAAGATGGCCACCAGAGACAAACGAGCCCAAATGCAGCACAAATATCACCCAGATGTAGCCCACATGTAGCCCAATGACAGAAGTGTGCAAAACACTTAGGGCCCGATTCACAGAACAAACTTAAGACAAAATCCTAAACCTAGTACCATTTTAGTATTCACAGAATGCACTTACTACTTCTGGTATTCACAGAATGAACTTACTACTTTTGCGATTCACAGAATAAACTTACTACTTTTGCTATTCACAGAATGGATTTACGACTACTAACTTTACGTCCGCACTCGGGCCGGAAATTCCGGCCCGGAGGCGGAGCTTCCGGACCGGAGGCGGGGCTTCCGGCCCGGAGGCAGGGCTTCCGGGCCGGAGGCGGAGCTTCCGGCCCAGAGGTGGAGATTTTAAATCTCCGCCACTGGCCGGAATCTCAACAATCCGTAGAATGCAATAAGGAGGGGACAGGACCATGCACATGGACAATAGAGAACAGAGGGGAAAGAGGCAATGGTAGCTAGCTGACCATAATGGACAGACAGGAGAGAAAGCTGCAGCATAACAGACCATAAAGGGCAGGAGGGACGGATCAGGGGCATTACAATGGAACAGACAAGCCAGGAGGGAGGGAATAGGGGTCTGCACATGGAAACAGAGGGCTGGGGGCAAGGGGGCAGGGCAGGAGAGCAGCAAGATGACCATGGAGGTCAGGCAGGATGGGCACTAGAAACAAGACACACCATGGAGAGCAACAATGAGACTATGATGGCATACACACAGACCATGGAGGGAAGGTGGGAGGGGGTCAGGGGCAGCTAGCTGACCACACAGGGAAGGTGGGAGGGGCCATGGCAGCACAGAAGACCATGCATGGCAAGCGGGAGGGTTAGTGGCAGCACAATGGCTATGATGGGCAAGAAGGAGGGTGCAGGGGCATGCACAAAGGACCATGGAGGATAGAAGGGAGGGTCAGGACCTGGGCACAGACAAGAGAGTTCAGGGGAAGGGGCCTCACAAAAGACCGTGCGGGGCAGGCAGGAGGAGCAGTTGCAGCACAACAGACCAGGGAGGGCAGAAGTGTGTGGCAGTAAAATGAACCATGGAGGATAGGAGGAAGGGGCATGGCATGTGGACAGGCAGGGTGGAGGATAGGAGGAAGGGGCATGGCATGTGGACAGGCAGGGTGGAGGTGGCAGGGACAGGTTACAGTCATCTGACAATGCTAGGCAAGTGGGAGGGGGTGGCAGCTCAACAGAACACTCAGAGTAGATAGGAGTGGCAGGTCCATGGAACATGGTGGTGCAAAAAGGATGGAGCAGGGGCATGCACAAAGACATCGGAGGGCAGGGGGAAGGAGAATAGGGGCAGCAAGCTAAGCACAGAGGCTAAGCAGGAGGTCAATAATGGGCCATAGAATTGGGCAATGGAGGGTAGGAGGAGTGGACTGGTACATCATGCTAAATGGAGGGCAGTGGCAGCACATCAGACCATCAGACCATCCCGGGGGCGCCGGGATTAGGCACGGTAGGGCGTCAGACACGTCAGAGCTTCACTAGCGGTGTAAATACATTCCATGTGGATTCATTCTATGCATAGTCGCCTTTTAATGAATATCACGCAAATCGTCATGGTGATAGGTACATACGGTTTGTCCAGCATGTCCTAGGTGTTTCTATAAATATATATTTTTAAAAAATAATAAAAAACAAAGGCCGGCCCCGGGGGATGGGGTCCCCGGAGTCAAAAGTGGCCTGAGGAGGGGGGCAACGCAGTCCCCTCCTAAAGATTTGTTTTAAAAAAAGGCCATGACCCGGGGGTTGGGGTCCCCGGGGCCGATGAAGTCCTTGGGAGGGCCACATTTATTTTTTCCAACAAAAAAAATTAGGGTGCATGCCCTGGGGGATGGGCTGCCCCAGGGCCAGTAAATTAGAAAAAGAAGGGGGGCCACGCCCCCTCCTTGCAGCACTCTGCAAACGCACCCCCTGGCCAGTTGTAAGTTGGGGAATTAATTCCCCTTAAATACTGAGGGTCCCTGAGGGCCAACTAGCCCAACAGGTATCTCCAGTATGCGCCAGGGAGCTGCGTTGCAGACAGGTGTTCTGAGACCACGCCCCTATTTACACCTCTATGCAACGCAGCTCTGTGGCGCTTACTGGAGGTACCTAGTGGGCTAGTTTGACCCTAGGGACCCTTAGGATTCAAGGGGACTTATTCTCTCAACTTAGAACGGCCACAGGGCACGTTTACACAGTGGTTTACACAGTGGTGAAGGGAGGGGACGGGGCCTGAGGTGATGTTTGCAAACACGCCCTGTGGGACGTTTTAAGTTGGGGAAATAATTCCCTTTGAATCCTGAGGGCCCCTGGGGCCCAACTAGCCCACCAGGTGCTTCCAGTAAGCGCCACTGAGCTGCGTTGCAGAGAGGTGGTCCAGGCCGTGCCACTTTTTACACCTCTCTGCAACGCAGTTCTGTGGCGCTTACTGGAGGTACCTAGTGGGCTAGTTGGACCCTAGGGACCCTCAGGATTCAAATGAACTTAATCTCCCAACTAAAAACTGCCACAGGGCGTGTTTACACAGTGGTGAAGGGAGGGGACGGGGCCTGAGTTAATGTGTGCAAACAAGCCCTGTGGCGCATTTTAAGTTGGGGAAATAATTCCCCTTCAATCCTGAGGGACCCTGGGTGCCAACTAGCCCACCAGGTGCTTCCAGTAAGCGCCACTGCACTGCGTTGCAGAGAGGTGGTCTAGGCCGTGCCCCTTTTTACATCTCTCTGCAACGCAGCTTTGTGGCGCTTACTGGAGGTACCTAGTGGTCTAGTTGGACCCTAGGGACCCTCAGGATTCAAGGGAACTTAATCTCCCAACTCAAAACGGCCACAGGGCGTGTTTCCACAGTGGGAAAGTGAGGGGACGGTGCCTGAGGTGACGTGTGCAAACACGCCCTGTGGCGCGTTTTAAGAGGTAGTTTTAATCCCCTCCCCTAATATATACTAGGGGCTTACAGAGGAGGTCATGCTGATCACAGGGGGACCCCAACGCATAGTGTTCCCTAGTTTATGTAGGTGTTTCACTGTACTCTGAGTGTCTTTTAACATAGCACTGGCTCTAGGACTGGTTAGTCAGACTCAGTTTCTGGTCTTCTGTTTGTTCTTTCTGCACGTTATCCTTCTTCCTCCACTTTTCTGCGTCTTTGAGGACTTCTGTAGCTTTTTCCTGCATTTCTTTTTTTTCATTCTGTGCGTTTTTTCTTCTTTCTTCACATGTCCTATCTCTGTAGGCATAGTTAGAAATTAGCATTTAAAAAACCTTTGAAATTCACTGAAAAAACCATAGGTTTCAGGCATGTTATAGTTAGGAATTAGCATTCAAAAAACCTTAGAAATTCACTGAAAAAAACATAGGTTTCAGGGGCGTTATAGTTAGCTGGACTTTTCACTCGTACAAAACCATTGAATTTCCCCCGTTATAGTTAGTTCAGCTAACTATAACTCGCGCGCCCGCAATGCACTGCTGATGACGTCACATATTACATCACTCATGACATGCTCAGTGACATCACTCATGATATCACTGATGACATCTCAAATTACATCACTGATGACATCATCCTTGTGATAGAGTGGCAGACCTCCTCTCCCCCTAATATAACCTTTGATACACACATTGAAAAATAGAAACTAAAATTTTCAAAACAATGGACATACCAATATCAGTTACAACAACCTATTCAGTACTTCTAAGATCCACATACACATCCACTCATTCACCAACAGTCCTATACAGTGACTCATACATGTACTCACACATCATATGTACTCATACACCTATACATCCTGTTACACAACGCCACTCATCCATAGAGTTACTCAGACACATAGTCACTCATGCTAATAAAGAATCAAACATCCATTTACTTGCATATACAGTTATGCACACACCACCACACTTACAGAAATTTACACATACTTTGTCTTTTATACAATCACTTATAGAAACACATACTTATTCATACAGGAACTCTTTCAATCACTCACTCTCACATATACTCACTTATATACACCAATAGTCACATATACTAGTTTAAAACATATGTAGTTACTCATAAAGACACTATTGAGACAGTCATTCACTCACTAACACACCCATGCACACACTCATCCACCCATACAGTCCTGCACACATGCTGTCTTCAACACATACAAACAGTGAGTCACTCATTCATGCACCTATGCACTACGTAATACCTGCCACCGAACCATGCAAACACTCAGACACTCATACTGATACTCAAAAAACCAACTAATAACCTATATAGACACTCATGTAGCTACTCATAAACCCATGCAGCCACTTATACACAAAGTGAGAGACTGATACAGATATTTACATATTTAAACATTACTCACTAAGCCATGTATTCACTAAGATACACTTAGTCAGTCAGTTATACAATCAATTTTTCAAAAACAAATCATCCATTTAGACACTTATACCCATTTATTCTTCCATCGACCTTGAGATATACATATATAAAACATATGTAATTTTCAGAAAAACACACATTCACTGGATGATGTCATCAGTGATGTCATCAGTGATGCCATGAGTGATGTCACTGACCATGTCATGAGTGATGTAATATGTGACGTCATCAGCAGTGCATTGCGGGCGCGCGAGTTATAGTTAGCTGAACTAACTATAACGGGGGAATTTCAATGGTTTTGTACGAGTGAAAAGTCCAGCTAACTATAACGCCCCTGAAACCTATGTTTTTTTCAGTGAATATATATATATATATATATATATATATATATAGTCAAGTCAGGATAAGCTTTATCGGTTGAAATGGATAAAAACACAAATCTAAAAACAAACATGAATAAAAACATCTGTCCCCTATATAATCGATAACGTTCCTACAGCTGCTTCCTACAATTTATAACCCAAGCTAGGGAAAATAAAACTCCAACCCAACTTTCTTCACTTCCCAGCACTTCCCAAACTGTCCAACGTGATCACCTCCCATTACCCTTAGCTTCAATAGGGGATTGGGCTATGACTACTCTCTGCTCTAGCATTAACCAATCAAGTCGTAGTCCCAACTTTTCATCTCTGCTTCAACAATCCTGACCTGTTCTTAGGAACCCCTCTTCCACAGTTTATAACAGCCAATAAAAACTGAGACAATACAGCACATATAAATACGTTCTGGAGCGATTGCAAATACATAAAAGCTGGTCAACATTGTGCAAAACCTAGTTGTAATAACAAAGGTTTGATAAGGTGCTTTCTCAGGCCAGAATAATATTTACAAAAAAAAAGGACAATATGCATGGTTCTCTGTGTGAAAATATCGTTGCATGGGCGTTTCACAAGGTCAAGCGACCAGTTATTCATAGAGGGAAAGCTGGTTAGATGATGGAAGATATCAAGCTGAAACTGGGTAAGCACAAATCTATTGCACAGATTGTACACGTTAGCTCAATAGATTTGCATGTTGTGGCTAGTCAGAATCATCTGGTTCTTCAAAACAGATGATTTCATAATCTCTGTGGATGGACTTGATTTTTCAAGTAGTGATAGGCATTTCAATTTAAGAGCATTTCTTTGGATGGTAATCAAGAGCTCAGGATGGTCAAAAACTCAGGGTGCCAATGTCTGCCCGAAAATTATGCATGAATTTGAGCTAGGGGATTTTAAGTCCAGATGTGGATCTAAGACAGTCCTCAATGATAAAGCGATTAAGCGTAGTGTGATCAGAGGACCAGATTGTATGCCAGAGTAAGACTGGCTGGATCTTGATCACGTCTGCTAAATAAGGAACTCCTAGTTCAGAGTGGCACACAAAGGTTGAGCTGCTTTTCGGGAGAGCAAGGAGATTCCTTAGAAATGCGTTTTCTGCTAGTTGAAGTATATTAGCATTCATATATCCCCAAAGCTCAGACCCGTACATGGCAGTAGGTCTGCATTTTGCCTTATAGATAGTCATCAATTACCTCGGATGTTTAAGGTCTAATTTTCTAGCAAAACTCAGCAAAGCCATAATGGTTTTGACAAAATGGAGCCTCCTTGATTTAATTGCACACATCCAGTTTCCAGCTTGATTGAATGAAATGCCTACATATGACAATGTAGAGCCCTCGATAAGACTATCGCGACAACATGTTGCCCTTTTCCCACGTTTCATTGCAGAAGTTTTACTGATGTTAATTTAAATGGCTGGGTACAATTGCGGATAATACCATAACCTACTTTGCCCTGGCCTAGAGCATACAAATCTCTGCGAAAGTTCACAATAGGGCAATCTATGCCCATATTAACCATGATTGACCATGGTTTGTCATGTACCACAAAATCAAAGGCGGAAGTTAAATCTACAAATACTAAAAACAAACAACCTCCTTTGATGTGCATGTATTTCCCAATAAGTAAATTCAGATTAATGGCCTGTTCTGTGGTCCCCAATCCTGGCCTAAATCCATACTGCACATACGAGATAATATTATTGGACTCTTTCCAGTCCTGCAGTCAGCCTAGAAGGATACGTCCAGCCACCTTAACTAGAGAATCTAGCAGAGAAATAGGAATGTATTGTGCTGGACATTACGGTCTCCCTTCTTAAATATGGGAAGGATGAGAGACTTAGGCCAAGTGGACAGAAATCCTTCATTCCGCCAGGCTCTGAAGAGCAAGGTTAGAATAGGGCCCCAGAGAAAAATATTAGATTTAAACAAATCAATGGGGATCCCAACAGGGCCCTGGCCGTTACCACCTTTACTTGCCTTCAGGTCCTGAACTACTTTGTCTAAGGAAAAGTCAAAATAATTCTGGTCAGTCTGGGATAAAATAAGAGCTGGAACGCTCATAGAGGCTATACTGGGAAAGGAAATAGCGGTAACTTCCTGGGAAGAATACAGATTAGTAAAATGAGTTAATGGCAATCTCTAATCGGGGACTGTCAGGAATATTAAAACAATTATGATTAATAATGCGCAAGATTGTCGGATACGTTCTGTTTGAAAAACTGCATCTGTAAGAGTATTGCTTGTATTGACATGAGGTGTACTTTCAATAAAAAATGTTTAAAAAAAAAAAATAATGCGCCAGAAAGTGATGTTATCATTTGTTAAGCTAGCCTCAAGTTGTTAGTTCCAGGACTCTTCCTTCAGACTTTTTTCCGTCGTATAATAGCGAGCTTATATGCGTGTCTACGCTCCTGGACCTCGTGAATAAACCTGGGTTGTTTGACTAGTGCAAATTTGAAGCTACTGAGAGCTTTTGTGCGAGCTGAATCAAACCAACCACTGTGCCCTAACCTCGCTTTGTTCCGGGTGGCAGTAAGCCCTTCTCAAATGCCTTTTTTAATCAAGTCAAAGGCCATAATAATGTTGTGAGCCTCTGTAGTCTTTTCTAAACACTTGTCGAAAGCCCCCCTCTGTTTGGAAATGAATTTTTCTAGAAAAGTGGAAGGTGTTACCAAAGACCATCTCAAAGAGTACACATTGCGACAGGTGATATCAATTTTCTCCACTGTAGAAACACTATTTATGTCCTCCCGTTGTGTGAGGAGGTTAATATTCAGAACAACACTTTGAGGAAAGTGATTGCTGATTGTAGTATTGTGGACAACAAAATCTAAAACCAGCTCTGCATAACGCTGAGGTAACAATAAGATATCTATAAATCTATACTTGCCCCTCCCAATCTAAGTACTCCTGGCTACAACTGGGGTTCTGGTAAGTTTGTTGCAAAAACACAAATTATGTTTGAAGAGTAGATCGTTTAACAGATCCCCATACTCTGAGTGGAAGAAATGTGTGATATCGCTATTATCAGGAGCTGCCGTCCCACAGATCTTACATACGTATATTGAAGTTGCCGCCCCATAAAATAATTGGATCTCTAGATCCGGTGGAGAAAGCTGACTTTAAATCAAAGTCTAATTGATGGAGGACTGTAATAATACAAAAAACAACGTAAGAGTGTATGTAGAAAGAAGTACAACCAGCCGGTCGAATTCTAAAACACAGTTCTGAGTGTAAATGAGACAAAATCAATCTGATATTAAAATAAAACCCTCACTCACCAACATAGTTGGTGACATGCTTCATCATGGGGTTTTGCCAGTGGTGCCTTGTGCGCCTCTGGTGTGCTTCGACGCCTTTAATATAGCGGAGCAGCTATAATCAGATTAGAAAAAGAAGTGTGTGATAAATCAAAAAGTGAATTTAAAAGTCACATGGCGTCAGCCAGAAAACTTTAATGATGGCGTCATATGAACAAATTAAAAAAGTGGTGGATATCAATTCCTGAACTTTAAATTGGTCAGGTCAATCCTGCTAATGATCATATGGTCAACATGTTTCAGCTTATTGTTGTGTTTCACCAAGCTTTCATCAGGACCTAATCAAAAGAAAAAACACCTTGGCGGTATAAGCACGCTAAGGCTTATCCAAACCTCAGGTGTGATTGAACCGATACACTCACGGTTACATCAGGGGTCTTCCGTAAATTAGAGGGCAACCTCGTCTGTCTGAAAAAAATGTATGTACGTTAGAATCCACATACAAATATTAAGTATACTGTGTATATCAAAAAACCAGATCAAGTCTCAAACAAACAGTCATTCAGATTGTCCCTATGTTTATACAAGACTCGTAATATAACACGGGACAGTCCGTGTGGACAAAAAACTCAGTTTCTTTTCAATCATCCAGATACGTCTGCAACCAATTAGGAGCAAACCAGCATTTGAGCGATTCTCTCAAGGGTCTGGGTATGTAAAAAATTACTTATTGACTATGCGGTGATCTCTTTTAAAATTATATGGCACATGCAAATGTATGTCGTTTGAGAGGGGGCAATGCATAATCCCCAATACTTCGGCATAGTTTGAAAGACGGAATAAAAACAACAGAAAAATTGTTTAAATGAGGCTTACGTAAATGAAGACGAGGAAGTGCTCCTTGGGCAAACGAACGGGTGGCGGGACTACAGAACAACTATGGTGGAGACAGACAAAGAGGTAAATGTCAGACTCCTATAGTCCGTTAACCCAATAAGTTTCAAAGTTCCGTTTCGAAGGAGACTAAAAGATCGTTTTACAGCGGTACTCACATCGTCCAAGTCCTCAGCCAGGCAAATTCACCTACATATGACCGCCGAGCCCGGAGTCAAGGTGAAAGTAAGTATTCGCGTTTAAATAGTAGCCATGGCGGGAAACCAGGAAGGGTCTACCACTGCCGGTATGCGCACGCATCCGTGCTATAGACATGGAAAGCGGACTATCACGCTAGTCCTAGAGTGAGATGAAGGACTAAGTTCCAATTAGCCTTTGTTGAAAACTTTATCGACAACCTCGATTAGGCGCAAACAAAAACCCAAAGTTGGATTAGAAATGGTCCGGAAATAATCAGAAATGTTCCCAGCACCCCAGATCAAAGTGGTAAGTAACGTCCCTTATCAGGCCTATATTAAATACCCACTTAGTGACCAAAATAGTCGGGTACTTGACCTCACTACCCGACTATTTTGGTCACTAAGTGGGTATTTAATATAGGCCTGATAAGGGACGTTACTTACCACTTTGATCTGGGGTGCTGGGAACATTTCTGATTATTTCCGGACCATTTCTAATCCAACTTTGGGTTTTTGTTTGCGCCTAATCGAGGTTGTCGATAAAGTTTTCAACAAAGGCTAATTGGAACTTAGTCCTTCATCTCACTCTAGGACTAGCGTGATAGTCCGCTTTCCATGTCTATAGCACGGATGCGTGCGCATACCGGCAGTGGTAGACCCTTCCTGGTTTCCCGCCATGGCTACTATTTAAACGCGAATACTTACTTTCACCTTGACTCCGGGCTCGGCGGTCATATGTAGGTGAATTTGCCTGGCTGAGGACTTGGACGATGTGAGTACCGCTGTAAAACGATCTTTTAGTCTCCTTCGAAACGGAACTTTGAAACTTATTGGGTTAACGGACTATAGGAGTCTGACATTTACCTCTTTGTCTGTCTCCACCATAGTTGTTCTGTAGTCCCGCCACCCGTTCGTTTGCCCAAGGAGCACTTCCTCGTCTTCATTTACGTAAGCCTCATTTAAACAATTTTTCTGTTGTTTTTATTCCGTCTTTCAAACTATGCCGAAGTATTGGGGATTATGCATTGCCCCCTCTCAAACGACATACATTTGCATGTGCCATATAATTTTAAAAGAGATCACCGCATAGTCAATAAGTAATTTTTTACATACCCAGACCCTTGAGAGAATCGCTCAAATGCTGGTTTGCTCCTAATTGGTTGCAGACGTATCTGGATGATTGAAAAGAAACTGAGTTTTTTGTCCACACGGACTGTCCCGTGTTATATTACGAGTCTTGTATAAACATAGGGACAATCTGAATGACTGTTTGTTTGAGACTTGATCTGGTTTTTTGATATACACAGTATACTTAATATTTGTATGTGGATTCTAACGTACATACATTTTTTTCAGACAGACGAGGTTGCCCTCTAATTTACGGAAGACCCCTGATGTAACCGTGAGTGTATCGGTTCAATCACACCTGAGGTTTGGATAAGCCTTAGCGTGCTTATACGCCAAGGTGTTTTTTCTTTTGATTAGGTCCTGATGAAAGCTTGGTGAAACACAACAATAAGCTGAAACATGTTGACCATATGATCATTAGCAGGATTGACCTGACCAATTTAAAGTTCAGGAATTGATATCCACCACTTTTTTAATTTGTTCATATGACGCCATCATTAAAGTTTTCTGGCTGACGCCATGTGACTTTTAAATTCACTTTTTGATTTATCACACACTTCTTTTTCTAATCTGATTATAGCTGCTCCGCTATATTAAAGGCGTCGAAGCACACCAGAGGCGCACAAGGCACCACTGGCAAAACCCCATGATGAAGCATGTCACCAACTATGTTGGTGAGTGAGGGTTTTATTTTACTATCAGATTGATTTTGTCTCATTTACACTCAGAACTGTGTTTTAGAATTCGACCGGCTGGTTGTACTTCTTTCTACATACACTCTTACGTTGTTTTTTGTACTTAACTCGGGGGAATAAGAGTGTAACTCTACCCTCTCTCTCTTGTTGTTCCTAATTAAAGGACTGTAATAATATCCCGTGTGCAGGCATTATTGTAAAAATGTACAATGGTCTGGGTAGTTAGCTCTGTAATCCGGAGAGTGATAATGTGGTAACCGTGATATTCAAGGGGGCCAAAATGTTTGACGCGTAGATACACAAGCTCCCTTTGGGTCTCCCACAAATGAACGGAATTGCTGGACAGTGATATGTTTTGAAACCGTTGGGATGGATTGGGTCTGCAGACCACGTTTCCTGTAGACAAAGAATGTGAAACTTGGACGCAAAGTCAATCCACTCAGTCGTTGTTCATTTGTGGCGCAATCCAGCAACATTCCAAAATAGAACTGTATTAGCTACCACAGGAATGGTGACCTGAGCAAGGGGTGGCTGCGTAACTATTAGATCCTTATCTATACATGGCTCAGGGGACTCAGATCCCTCCACTGTATCTGAACAGGCATCCGACTCGTGCTCCAAGAAAATGAAAAATCAAGACTGAATACAAGGGGGGCGTAATTCGTGGAATTCCAGGAAGTTGAACAAAACCTTTGTCCGTTGGACTCCCAATTAATAAAACAGAATCCTCATATACCTTTGGTAATCTCTGTCTTTACATGCTAAAATGCATATAGTTAGTTCACATTAGTGGAAAAGAAAATTTAGCAAGTAGTGAGAGAGGTGATGATTTTGGGATCCTCCCTAACCTAGGGAGAGAACCAAGAAGGATGCCTTGAAAACAAAGAGCATATCTTGCTGGAACGATTCGGTGGTGGTACCATCCTCTTAGGACCACCCCAAGCACAGTTATGGGCAAAAATACAATCCCAACCAAAGGCCCTGCAAAGCATTATGGGATGAGATTAGCAGTGGGCAGTGAATATTATAGTATCCAATATCAAAATAATTCTATGAAGAGCTGCAGTTGAACTAGTCGTTACTAGGTGTCCCTCATGAGTCAAATGCAAAAGCATTGAATTATTACATCAAGTTGCAGATCCACTAGTTGTTACTAGGTGTCCCTCACGAGTCAAATGCAACAGCATTGAAACCCTTTCATGAAGCTGCAGTTCCACTTGTCGTTGCTAGGTATCCCTCATGAGTCAAATGCAAAAGCATTTGACTTGAGGGACACCTAGCAACAACTAGTTGAACTGCAGCTTGATGTAATAATGTCAATACTTTTGCATTTGACTTGTGAGGAACACCTAGTAGCGACTAGTTGAACTGCTGCTCTTTGTAGAATTATTTTGATATTGGATACTATAATATTCACTGCCCCCTGCTAATCTTGTCCCATAATGCTTTGCAAGGTCTTTGGTTGGGATTGTATTTTTGCCCATAACTGTGCTTGGAGTGGTCCTAATAGGATGAGACCACCACTGAATCGTTCAGCATGATATGCTCTTTGTGTTCAATGCATCTGCTTGGTCCTCACCCTAGGTTAGGGGGGATCCCAAAATCATCACCTCTCTTATTGCCTAATATGTTTCGTTTTCAAAGTTCACTTTTGTGAACTGGTTACATGTTTTTAGCATGTAAAGTTGCTTTATCAAAGTATTTGTGGGTGCAGTTTAGTAGCTGACTCCGCTACGTGGAGGAACGAAGTTTTTGCCTGAATTCCGTGTTTTTATTGGAATGCATAGTTAACAAATATCAGTAGCAGAGTGGAGTTCATTGCCCAGGGTTACTGAATACCCTCACTTGGATTAATAGAAGTCTTCAGTCAATCCACGCCACTTAGCGTGGAAAGGCAGTAAAACCAGTACAAGTTTCAGTTGAAAATGGTGGCGGAGCTGTTGCGCCCAATGGGTATGTACTGGTTGATGAAAAGTTAAGGAAGGGGTGGGAGGCTGGTAAAATAAGCCAAGAGGTAAGACTGCAATCTGCTTTGCAGTAAATGATGGGGAGCTAGCTCTCTTTAATATAAGGTTGACTAGTTTTTGGAATGTGAGTGAGAGCACGACAAAATCTCCCTCCAGTGTTTTGCTTCCCAAACCCACCATTTAATTCTCCTAATCATTTTCAGGTCTGCAAAAAATGCACCACTTAGCCATACCCCCGCATTCAACCAATGTAGGGATTTCTTCCTAAGTGAATCCCATGATTCATGGGCAGAGGTTAAGTGGGGGGACATTAGCTAGAATTACCACATTTAGGGGTCCATTAAGATGCCGCCCGCCACCCAAGCGGTGTTGGGACCGGCCGCCAGTGGTGCGGTGGACCCTCCATGACAATTAGGATGCTACCGCCACGGTAGCATCCCACATATATTACATTGTGGGGGGCGGTGCTGTAAGCAGCACCCACCACAATGCAATATATGCATTTTGTGCATTGGCATGCACAAAGTGACTGGTGCCACGCGGTGCCTGCCACATTGTGCATGCCAATGTTGGGGGTACAATGGGTAGTCCCCAAGTGCAGCCTCCCAACCCCCACCCCTGGGGGCCCACAACAGGCCCCCAAAGGGAACTCCGCATGCCTTTCCATGGCAGAGTCTACGCCATGGAAGGCATTTAAAATGCCTCATACTAATATGGATGGCTGTGCCTGCAAGGCACTGCCACCATATAAAGGGCAATTTCTGCGCCTTCTCCCTGCATGCGCGATGGACAGAGCACGGACCATAGGATTCTTAAAATACTGCTTTGTTTATTGTCTTCTTCTCACAAACCAACAGCGGCAGCCATTACGTGTTTCGTCCCTCCCAGGGATCTTGATCACATGACACGCATCAACCATTGACATTTTGCTTTTAAAGGTTACACTTTTTTTCTTTTTCTTAAACATCCTGTTTTTTTCTCTAAACCATGTGATTATAATTTTAAAGTTCCCAGTGCTTTTGAAATAACCATCAGCATTTGAAAGAGACTGAGGTAAATTCCTATTTTGACTTAACAAAGGGTGTATGGTCAATATTAGGTCCATGCTTCCTGTTAAGTACTTGATGCAATGTGCAAATACGCATATATGAATATGTAAATAAATAAATACATGTTCAAATATATGTTCACATCTCCACTACAATGAATATGCATTTTTGATAGTCAATCAAAATATAATTATTGAAATATATAAATGCATAAATATATAAATATATAAATAAATACATAAATAGATACATAATTGGATAAATCCGTTATAATCATACAATGTTTGTAGTACAACTACATTTTATGTTTTTCTAAAATTCATTTTGACTATTTATCATCATTGCTTAAATGCCAGATTGTGTATCGTTCTGTGGAAATTATGTTATGCGTATAATCCTTTAATCTGTCTTTCTAGATCTAGGGTCTGGACTAAATTCTCTTTAGGTCAACCCTTGCATCTCGTTCTCATAATAAACGTGACTGGTTGTTAAATAACGATGTGCAAAAAATTTGTTTAAAAAAGTGAGTAGTGTCTAAAGAGTAAAAAATGGTGGTTTCAAAACAAAGGGAAGGTATTTAGAATATACAATAGAGTTACTAAATGTGGAATTTCTGGTTATGTTTCAGTGACTAATTCATATTTGGAAATACACGTTCCTATTTTTTCTTGAAGGATGGTATTAAATCTAGCTGGCAGGGTTCACTGTGTAAAGCTAATGGCCATTATAAAAACAAGCTGGCATGAAGTTCTTCCGAGCTATTTAATCCATTAGGATGCTTGGTATCAAGATTTAAAATGTAGTGCATCTCTAATAGCCGGAGCGTCTTTTCCCTATCCCCTCCTCTTTTGTTCCTCGGGACGGAATCTATAAGGAAATATTTAAGATGCTTTGGATTGTTATCATGCCGCTCATTGAAGTGGCGAGCCACTGGATAAGTTTGATCATTATTTTTGATGTCACGGATGTGCTGGAGTGCCCTTTTGTGTCCTTGTAAGATTGTACTTCCAGTGTATCTCAGTTTACACGGAAACTCCAGCACATACACCACATGATCCATTTTGCAACTTAAGGAAATGTTAATTTGTCTGTCCGGGCCGCCAAAGGGGGTCAAATAGCTGGTCGTTGACACCCCATGTTGGCAGGCTCTACATGATTTACATTTGTGAAACCCCAATCTTTGGTTTAACCAAGTTGTCTTGGCTGGAGGACCACAAGGATCATTATCAACCAAGGTGTCTTTCATTGAGACGTTCCCCCTATACGTAATGGATGGCCGCTTGGGGACTGTCTTTCCTATGATTGGTTCCTGTCTGATGAGATACCAATTTTTATTGATGATATTTCTTACAGCCGATTCCTGTCAGTTACATTCCAGGATAAACCTGACATTGCTTGGTGTTTCATCTGGAGTGGGCCTACTTGACTTCTGTTTAAGTAGAGTTTCCCTCTGTTTGAGACTACTTTTGGTTAATGCTGTTGCTAGACATTTGTTGCTGTAACCCCTTTCCTTAAACCTGGCTAGGCATTCTGTTGTAATTTAATGTAAGGTTATAAGTTTACAGGTATGTGTTTATAATGTCATATGTATTACCTATGCAATGGTTCGCTCCACTCCCCCTGCCATTCCCCTGTTGTTAGTCCCTCCCAGGGAGCTCAAGTTAGAATGTTGGTGTGCCATCCTGTGACATGGAGAGTGGATGATCAGTAATAAAGATATCTGGACTCACCTGCCACAGAGTCTGTAATCATTCATCTTTATAACACTGGCGACGAGCTGCGGAGGGGGCAGCTGATCATCTCCCCTTTGTGTTCTCTCCATCAACGTGATTTGTGGCTGCTCAACAGGAGGGCTGGCTGGTGGACCGACATACAGAGTACAGAGTGCGTGTTCCTGTTTACAAGACCTTATACATCGGTCGCATGGCATTTATGAGGCTATGTGTGGATCATCTAGCCGGGACTTCAAATGAAAAGATGCGCTCTGAGGTACCCAGTACTGTTCCCTGTTGGTGTGTGAGACGTCAGGTCAGGAAGAGCCACTGAAGCGAAGTGTGGTTCAAGTGGCCGTCAGTGTGGTACCGGAGAGGAGGCTTCAGGGTGTCTGAGGCATCATTTGTGGAGAGTGCCATCGGTACCGTGCAGTCGCCGGCTTCGGGGAGCTGTTTAGGGAGCTGCACCGGTGCGTGGTTCTGTCAGCTGAAGCGACCAAGGCATCGGGTAGGGTGCCGTCCTGGTGCCTGAGCTGAAGTGGTGCGAGGGCTGTGTGGCACTACTCGTGTCTTTAACCTCCGTGTGTGAAAATCCCTGTGTCCCCTCAGAGATCGGGAAGCGGAGGGGTGAGGATTCCTGTCAACTGTAGCGAACCCTGCCGTTCCAGTGCCTGAGTCGAAGAGGCGCGTCTGCGGTTCGATGCAACAAATTCCTTAGGGTCACTCTGAGAGCCTCCATGAGTGATATCCCCTTGGCCCCCTCAGAGTAAGGGAAGCGGAGGGGTGAAGTATTCCTCTCAGAGGCTGCGCTCCACAGCCTGAGGGCTAGCTGTGTTTCCCCTGCAACTTCCTTCCGGCGCCTCAGCCACTAGAGGGCCGTGTGACGCCGAGTCTCTTCAACGGCGCTTCAGACCGGAGTGCTCATAGTGCTTCCTATGTATACAGAGCTCCGGCGCCCCAACCACGTGAGGGCCGTGCAGGCAGCTTTCTTCAAAAGGCCAAAGTCAGCAGCGGTGTGGTGTCCAGAGAGAAAAAGGATGGGCCAAGGTACGCGCCATGTAATTGTCTAGATGTCCAAGTGTGCAGGGTGAGGCGCTGTCCACGCACACCGTCCAGAATAGAAAGCGGTGGTGATTCTGACAAGTAAGACTTGGTGGGGGGAACGCAGAGTGTTGGCCACTGGAAGCATTGCGCTGTCGTGAACTCCCACTTTAAGGAATTGCTGAGCAGTTTCAACTTTTTAACTCCCCAGTGCATTCTGAGTTTAGATAAGGTGGGGAACGGACATCATCTGTGGTTTTTTTGCAAACCAGTCTAGCTCATGGCTAGGACTGCGGGGTGAACTCTAGCTACTCTACCTTTTGCGTACACTGTTCCTTGTGGTTCTGTGGTGCGGGTTCCAGGGCGGCGGTACCCATAAAAAAAAAAAAACTTTGGTTTACTCATCCCTCAGAGTAGTGGTGGGAGCTATTTCATTTCCAGTATGGGCACCCCAGGTTTCAACCAGCCACCGTATTTCCTTAATGAGTGTGGGGATCCTGAGATTCATTGGAAGGATTGGACAAAGTTGTTTGAATCTTATCTAATTGCTATGGGCGGGGAGTAATTCTCTGCTCTCCGGAAGCAACACCTACTATTGCATAATTTGGGTGTACATGGACGCAAGGTGTACGAAACACTACCGGAACCTGAAGTGGATAATGATGATGAGAATGATAGTTATGATGTGACACTATTGAAATTAGAGACACATTTTGGGGACAAGGTTAATGTGGTTCTAGAACGACATAAATTCTTTAGCAGAGTGCAGGGGAAAAATGAGTCCATTAACAATAATATTGCAGCTTTGAAGGGGCCTCACCCAGTTATGTGAATTTGGGGATCTTAATGATTCGCTCATTCGCGATCAACTGGTCAGGTGCACGAACAATAGCAGGGTTCAAGAGAAACTACTAGCTAAAAATCCCATGCTTAGGCAGGCTATCTCGATTGCACAATCTATCGAACACACTGCAAAATGTGTAAGGGAGATGAAAGGTAAGGAGGAGGTAGTCTCCGTAGTACAAGCAGAGGCATGTGACAATAGTGTACATAAGATTTTGGACAAGCGCTGCAACAAAGAGAGTGCCACAGTAAAATATAGTACGGAGGGGCATGCGTTGAAATGTTTTAGATGTGGTAGCAGCAACCACCTTGCTAACAATCCAGTGTGTACTGCACGCAGTGTCTTGTGTAAGAAGTGCAACAGGAGGGGGCATTTGGCACGGGTGTGCAGAGAGGGCGTGAGTAACACGGTTAGTGTAATTAGTACCCAGGAAGAACCGCAGGCCAAATTTGTGTTCCAAGTGAAAGACAGTGATACAGAGTCGAAGCCTAACTATCCCAAATGTGTTGTGCTAATTGATAACAAACCACTGGAAGTGTACGCTGATTCATGCTCACCTTTTACATTGATAAATGTCAAAGATTTTGAGGGGTCTCTAAAAGGGTGTAAAATGATGTTAAGTACGCCGGACATATCTCCGGAAGGTTACACGAAAGAGCCCATTCCTTTGGTGGGTATGGCAAACAACCACATAAACTTTAAGGCGAAGTTCACGGTGGGCAAAGTGTATGTGGTAGAGTGTGGGGCCAACTTCTTAGGGTGGCAACATCAGAAGGAACTGGGGATCATTTTGGATCCAAATGATAAGAATCAAGTACTGCTAGTCAACGTTCCTGTCAGCAATGATCACCTACAAGAGGCGTTCCCAAAGTTGTTCACGGAGAGCCTAGGCAAGTTACGGGACTTTCAACACAAGATTAAGGTCAGGCAAGGGACCAAACCCGTGGTGCACAAAACACGCCCGGTCCCCTTCCGCCTTAGAGAGATGCTCAAAGCGGAATTGGACAAACTAAGTGAGATGGGGGTCATCCAACCCATAGAGGCCACAGAATGGCTCGCACCTTTGGTTCTTGCATCCAAAGGCAATGGGCAAGGTATCCGCCTGTGTGTGGATCTCCGCTCACTCAATGACAATATAAGGGTGCAGAGGTTTCCCCTTCCCAATATAAATGAGATGTTGAGTACGATGGGGAAGGCCTGTTACTTCTCGGTTATTGATTTGTCCACGGCCTATCACCAGGTCGAACTGCACCCCGAATCAAGACCTCTAACTGCTTTTAGTTCACCGTTTGGGGCATACATGTTCAGGAGAATGCCGTTCGGCCTTGCTTCGGCGGCTTCCATTTTTCAAAAAATAATGCAACGAGTACTGCACGGGGTCAAAAATACTCTCTGTTTCCAGGATGACATTCTGATGTACGGGGCTACTGAGGAAGAACATGATAAGATGCTCAACATGGTGTGTCATAAACTCTCAGAAGCAGGATTAACAGTGCGATTGGATAAGTGCAAGATTAAGGTCACTTTGGTCGACTATTTAGGCCATACTATATACAAAGTGGGCTTTAGACCTAAATACAGCGTAATTCAAGCGGTGGAGGATGTTCCACACCCATCGAACAAAGACGAGCTGAAATTGTTCTTGGGTTTGGTGGAGTATATGTCAAAGTTCGTGAGGAATTTTTCTGATCTGTGTGAGGGTTTACGAGAGCTCCTCAAGAAAAATGCAGAGTTTGTATGGGAGGAAAGGCATGAGGAGATGTTTGAAAGGATAAAACGGCAAATTGTTGGGTCTCCGGCCCTTGGCACTTTTGATCTCCAAGAAGAAAACCATACTAACTACGGATGCATCCAACAAAGGATTGGGTGCCATGCTGTCTGAGAAAGGTGATGGAGAAGAAACGGTCATTGCGTTTGCATCCCGCACGTTGAACTCTTCTGAGCACAATTACTCAGTCATTGAGAGGGAGGCATTGGCGTGTTTTTGGGCGGTGCACCACTTAAAATCTTTTCTCTGGGGCACAAAGTTTGTAATACACACGGACCACAAACCTCTCACCTTCATGTTTTCACCCAAACAGGCTCAAAGCGTGTCTCCACGAATAAGTAAATGGGTCCTAGGGTTGGAAAATTACTGTTTTAAGGTGGAGTATTTGCCAGGTCCTGAAAATGTAATAGCTGACTATCTATCTAGGACACCCTTAAGTAGCAGTCACAGTGAAGAGGGGCTAGATGTTCCCATATTTCCCATCCATCTCACGTCGATAACCAATGTTGAGTGGGAGAAGGGAATGAAAGAGGATATAGCCATGGAAACATTAAAGGAATTCATCACCAAAGGATGGCTAGAAAAGATCTCGGAAGTTCCTGACATTATCAGAGACTTTTGGGAAGTGAGACTGGAATTATTCCTCCTCGCGGGTAGCATACACCGTGGGGACAAAATCATTCCGCCCATGGGTATGAGGAATAAAATAATTGATTTAGCCCATGAGGGGCATCTGGGCAGGAGTCTCACGAAGAACTGTTATTGGTTTCCTAGGATGGATTCCATGATTGAGGTAAAAGTCAAGGAGTGTGTCAGCTGTGCCAGAAGTGATAAAAGTAAGATCCCTCACAGAGCTCCATTGGCCCCAGTCAGTGTTCCCATGACCCCGTGGACAAAGTTGGCCATGTATATCATAGGGCCCATGGAGATGTTAGGTCCACAGAAGTGTTTCATGTTTGTGCTGGTGGATTACACCTCCCATTGGGTCAATTTCAAGTTTACAGCATCTACGACGACCAACAGTCTCATCTTGTTTTTGAAAAACATCTTTGTATATGAGGGTATTCCGAGCACCCTTGTCACGGACAATGGGGTGCAGTTTGTCTCTGAGGCAATGAAGGAGTTTTTGGAAGAGCTTAATATAAGGCATGAGAAGACTGCACTCTATTGTCCGAAAGCCAATGGCTTAGTTGAGAGGGTGAATAGAATGGTGAAGGAAAACATTCAACTGGCAATCACCAATGGGTTCAATGTGGAAGACTCGTTAAGAGAGTGGATGTGGGCATACCACACCGCTCCCAATGTAGTTACAGGAGTGTCTCCTTTTGTGGTCCTAAGAGGGAGGGAGCCCGGTACCAAGATGTATCCCAGGTGGTTGGGAAGTGGGAAAAGTGTCTGTCAGGATCTAGACCAGAGCAGAAAGAAAGTTGAGAGTCATCAACAGAAGTACAAAGCCTGGTATGATGTGAAACACGGGGTTAAGAATGTGGAGTTTGAGCAAGGCAAGCTGGTGAGGGTCAAGAAACCAACACATGTCCCACCAGGGTGGAGCAAGTATGTGCCTTCCACACGTGTAGACAAGTCTGGTAAGAATGTAGTTTGTCTGGAAAATGGGCAGACATGGAGTAAAGATAGAGTTGTGAACGCGACCTGATCAGGAAAGGGCATGCAGCTATGGGACCACTTATGCATCTATGTGACACTTGATAAAGGGCTCAGGATTTCCTCCCCTACATAGGGAGATGTGTTGTAATTTAATGTAAGGTTATAAGTTTACAGGTATGTGTTTATAATGTCATATGTATTACCAATGCAATGGTTCGCTCCGCTCCCCCTGCCATTCCCCTGTTGTTAGTCCCTCCCAGGGAGCTCAAGTTAGAATGTTGGTGTACCATCCTGTGAGATGGAGAGTGGATGATCAGTAATAAAGATATCTGGACTCACCTGCCACAGAGTCTGTAACCATTCATCTTTATAACACATTCCTTTTGTGAAACTTCTAAATCTTTACTGTTGAAACATATTCGCTTTAAGCGGAGTAGCTCTCCATAAGGTATACTTTGCACTAATGGTTTGGGTCTGAGCTACTTGCATGCAGAATTGCATTGCCTGCCGTATGTTTTCTATGCAGATTAGTCTCTAGTTTACCTTTATTGATGTACACCTCAACATCCACGAACATTATGTTGGTTTTGCTAATATTGGCAGTAAAACTTAGATTAAACTCCTTGATGTTAATTGATTTAATGATCATTACTGCTTCAGCCTCCGTGCTTTGCCATACCAGAAACAAATCATCTATGAATGTCCACCAGCTCTTAACATGGTTAGTCATTACCTCTGAATGGTTCTCCATGAGAACCAGCTCCTCCCACCAGCCAATGTGTAGACACGCGTAGCTGGGGGAGAAGCTGGCTCCCATGGCCATTCCTCGTGATTGCTGATACAGAGTATTTTGAAACATGAATATATTGTTCATTAAACACATTTCAACCATATTGACCAACATTTTGGTGTGTTCATCATATTGTGACCCTCTCCTGTACAGATAATATTGCAAGGCTCTTCTTCCATCCTTGTGTTTTATGGATGTGTATGGTGAGGCTACATCGAGTGTAATCAAAAGGTAATCCTCTTGCCATGGGAAATTCATCATTTTGGCTAGGAAGTCCCCCGTGTCTTTGATATAGGAGGCCAATTTGTGGACATGCTCCTGTAAGAAGACATCTATGTATATGGAAGTTTTCTCAAAAATACTGTTTCTAGCCGATATGACCGGCCTCCCAGAGGTTTTCTTTTTGTGTTTGTGTACTTTTGGAATGAAGTACATTATTGGAGTAGTAGGGTTTGCAATCCATAGATATTTATATTCATCTGTTGTTATTAGGCCGATGTCCCTCCAAGCCATCAATTTCATTTTATATGTTGAGTGAACTAAATTTAAAGTCATTTTGTTGCTGCCACAGTAACAAGATTTGTCGTTCAGTTGACTCATAGCCTCCTTTCGGTAGTCATCTCTCTTCCCCAGCACCACATTCCCACCTTTATCTGCATTTCTGATGACTATGTCCTTGTAATTTTTTAATTTGGACACCAGTTGGTGGTATTGAAGCTCTTTCTTGTTTTTTGTAGCATTATTTTTTGCTTTGTGCGTGGACCGATTCAAGTTTTTCAAACCATGAATAACTTGCTCCTGGAAGATGTCAATAGTATCCTTGATCATTAATGGATAAAATGTAGAAGGTGGCTTGAATGGTGTTTGGCACAACTTAGTTTTGATTGTTGGTGAACTCTCAAATTCGACATGGCTTGCATTCTCTTCCTCATGTATTAAGTCATACAGGATATCCACCATATATTCTGATTCTTGGTTACTTGTGGCTGTAGTATAATCTTCCAGTGTTAATTGGTTACTGCAAGCTGAAATTACATCAACCTTATCTGTTTTTGATGGTTTGGATTGTGCGTAAACTTTTTGGAGCTTTAGTTTTGTGACTTTCTTATATATGTCCACTCGCGATTCGACATGGTTAAAAGAGCTCTCGGGGCAGAAGGATAATCCCATGGCAAGAAGTTGCCGATGAAATTTAAATGCTTTGCGCTCCCTTATTATGTCCTCCTCTTTTTTTAAACATTTTTGCATCTCAGTTTTAATTTTTTCAATGTCATCCTGTTTTTATATATATATATATATTATTTACTGGCGGTCGCCAGTAGATAGTTATAGTTAGGACCTAATTTCCCTAGGAAAAGCATTTTTTCTTCTCCCAATAACTTTGGCGCCGGTTGACGAATCTTGCCGAAACTTTCAAAACTTGTGGCCCGCTTCGGTCAGCTCCTATCCTGGGTGATTTGCCAAGTGGGGGCTGAGAAAAAAGGGGGGGATCCCAAAACGTGTTTTCTCCATGTTACACGGCTACAGCCCGAACTGCTGAATGGAATTACACCAAATTTGGCAAAAAGGTAGCCCTTGGCTCAGAAAGAGACCTTTTTTTCAAATGGTGTAAATCTGTTCAGTCGTTTCTGAGCAATTAAAAAAAAACTAGAGGTCAAAAAATCAATTTCCCATAGGAAACTTTAGACAAGGTTACAGCTGAAACTGCTGAACGGAATTACACCAAATTTGACAAAAAGGTAGTGCTTGGTTCATAAAGCGACCTTTTTTTAAAATGGTGTAAATCTGTTCAGTGGTTTTCGAGATATTAAAGGAAAAAAATCTTTATATATCTGGGCGGGACCTAACTGCACAAGCACAACATTGGCTCTAATTGGCTGCCAACACTTCAATCCAGGAAGTGTTGGCAGCCATCTTGGTGCAGTGCGTTTTAGGTCTCGCCTAGCATGCGCTGCCCACTACAAAAACACCACTGCACTGCCCTAAACCCTAAAACACTACCCCAGCACGACCCCCTACACTGCACGAACACCACTGCAAATGCCCTAAAACACTACCCCAACATGACCCTCTACACTACCCGAACATCACTGCACTGCCCTAAACCCTGAAACACTACCCCCAGCATGACCCCCTACACTGCCCGAACATGATTGCACTGCCCTAAACCCTGAAACACCACCCCCGGCAGGACCCCCTACACTGCCCGAACACCACTCCACTGCCTAAACCCTGAAACACCACCCCCAGCACGACCCCCTACACTGCCTGAACACCACTCCACTGCCTTAAACCCTGAAACACCACCCCCAGCACGACCCCCTACACTGCCCGAACACCACTGCACTGCCCTTAACCCTGAAAGACCACCCCCAGCACGACCCCCTACACTGCCCGAACACCACGGCACTGCCCTAAACCCTGAAACACCACCCCCAGCGTGACCCCTTACACTGCCCGAACACCACTGCAGTACCCTAAACCCTGAAACAAAACCCCCAGCATGACCCCCTACACTGCCCGAACACCACTGCTCTACCCTAAACACTGAAACACCACCCCCAGCACGACCCCCTACACTGCCTGAACACTAATGCCCTAAACCCTGAAACACCACCCCCAGCACGGTCCCCTACTTTGCCCGAACACCACTCCACTGCCTTAAACCCTGAAACACCACCCCCAGCACGACCCCCTACACTGCCCGAACACCACTGCACTGCCCTTAACCCTGAAACACCACCCCCAGCATGACCCCCTACACTGCCCGAACACCACTGCACTGCCCTAAACCCTGAAACACCACCCCCAGCACCACCCCCTACACTGCCCGAACACCACTGCACTGCCCTAAACCCTGAAACACCACCACCAGCAAGACCCCCCTATACTGCCCGAACACCACTGCACTGCTCTAAACCCAGAAACAAAACCCCCAGCATGACCCTCTATACTGCCCGAACACCACTGCACTGCCCTAAACCCTGAAACACCACCCCTAGCACCACCCCCTACACTGCCCGAACACCACTGCACTGCCCTAAACCCTGAAACACTACCCCCAGCATGACCCCTACACTGCCCGAACCCAATGCTCTGTCCAAATCCCTGAAACACTATTCACAGCACGACCCCCTACACTGCCCAAACACCACTGCTCTGCCCTAAACCCTGAGACACTTCCCCCAGCATGACCCCTACACTGCCCGAACACCACTGCACTGGCCTACACCCTGAAACACTAGCCCCAGCACGACCCCCTGCACTGCCTGAACACCACTGCACTGCCCTAAACCAGAAACAGCAGCCCAGCATGACCCCCTACACTCTCCGAAAACCACTGCACTGCCCTAAACCCTGAAACACCACCCCCTGCACGACCCCCTACACTGCCTAAACGCCACTGCACTGCCCTAAACCCTGAAACACCCCGCCCGCACGACCCCTTACACAGCTCGAACACCACTGCACTGACCTAAACCCTGAAACACCACCCCCAGGCTCCAGCACGACACCCTACACTGCCCGAACACCACTGCACTGCCCTAAACCCTGGAACACTACCCCAGCATGACCGCTACACTGCCCGAACACCACTGCACTGCCCTAAACCCTGGAACACTACCCCAAGCACGACCCTTACACTGCCCAAACACCACTGCTCTAAACCCTGAAACACCACACCCAGCACGACCCCGTACACTGCGCGAACACCACTGCTCTGCCCTAAACCCTAAAGCACTACCCCCAGCACGACCCCTACACTGCCCAAACACCACTGCACTGCCCTAAACCCTGAAACACCAACCCCAGCACGACACCCTACACTGCCCGAACACCACTGCATTGCCGTAAACCCTGAAACACCAGCCCCAGCACAACCCCCTACACTGTCCAAACACCACTGCACTGCCCTAAACACTGAAACTCCACCCCCCGCATGACCCCCTACACTGCCCGAACACCACTGCACTGCCCTAAACCCTGAAACACCACCCCACACGACCCCCTACACTGCCCGAATACCACTGAACTGCCCTAAACCCTGAAACGCCACTCCCCACATCACCCCCTGCACTGCCCAAACACCACTGAACTGCCCTAAACCCTGAAACACCACCCTCAGCATGACCCCCTACACTGCCCGAACACCACTGCCATAAACCCTGAAACACCACCCCCAGCGAGACCCCCAAAACTACCCGAACACCACTGCACTGCCCTAAACCCTGAAACATCAGCCTCAGCACGACCCACTACACTGCGCGAACACCACTGCACTGCCCTAAACCCTGAAACACCAGTCCCTGCAAGACCCCCTACACTGCCCGAACACCACTGCACTGCCCTAAACCCTGAAACACTAGCCCCCGCACGACCCCCTACAATGCCCGAACACACTGCACTGCCCTAAACCCTGAAACACCAGCCCCCGCACGACCCCCTACACTGCCCGAACACCACTGCACTGCCCTAAACCCTGAAACACCAGACCCTGCACGACCCCCTACACTGCCTGAACACCACTGCACTGCCCTAAACCCTGAAACACCACCCCGCATGACCCCTTACACTGACCGAACACCACTGCACTGCCCTAAACCCTGAAACACCACCCCCATATGACCCCCTACACTGCCCAAACACCACTGCACTGCCCTAAACCCTGAAACACCAACCCCAGCAAGACCGAGACCAAGACAGAAAGAGATGAACAGTGGTCTAACCAGTTTTCTCGTGGGCATGTAGCCCTCAGGAAGCCACACCTTTAGGGTTAGCTACCAACCTCCACACACTGAGAGAAGGGTTCTGCCATCTAGGGAGTGGGAAGAATACTGCACTCTGAGATAGCTAAATGCCACACACTCCAGAAAGCCATCATCTATTCAGAGGGGACAAGGTAGCCTATAGACTAATAGTCACTTTATCACCCAAGGGCAAGTTGTGGGCCTAAAAAGGGGACCCTTGAGAAACAGACCTTGCATCACATCTGTACTGGAGAGAGGACTGAAGGAGGACTGTGTTTCTGTTCTCTGGACCTGGCAAAGAGACGCTGCACTAAAGACTGGCCTGTTGCTCTTGAGCTAGAAAAGAGAGGACTGTACCTGTGGTGTCTAGCCCAAAGAAAAGTTGCCCTCAGGCCCCAGACCTAAGAGGTGTACTCCAAAATTCATTTGGCTGACGTCCTGTTACAGCTCTAAGGCCACAAAAACAAAAGCAGAAGAAGTTACCTGGCAAAGTGGTGGCCACTATCAATTAGTTGCCACTGACTGCAAAAGTGCAGCCATGCAGAACAAGCCCTGACACTAAAAAGTTGCACCCAAGTCTTCTGTACCTTGGAGAGTGCAGTTTGATTGCCAAAGAAGAACACTAGCCACAGCTAAAGATAACCTGTGTTTCACTGTGATAGGAGACAGTGGCAACTGGTTTTGGCTAGACTTTAAGAGACCTTCACCTCTCTGGTGTTGGTTAGACCTTACTTGTACAAGCAAGAGTAAGTGATAAAGTGTAAAGGTTTTATTTTACAGCGGCTTTGAGAGTGATTAACCCAGGTAGCATTGCCACCAAACTCTCAAATTAGCTACAGCAGGTAGCCCTTTATATAGTGTATTTTTGCTGAATCATACATGCTAATCATGTAACCGACAATGGCCATATTTGAGCAACATTACACAACTAAAACCAAGCCTCCAACCCTCCTCCATTCATTGGTGCAATCACTCCAACCCTCATGACTACGTGTTCTTAGAGTTATCTGCCTACTTGCTATTTGTTTTGTGTAATCTACATGTCCTAAAACTCAACTCAAGCAGAACACATAATCTGACTGCGTTGTATTTGATTTGTGCAATCTGACAATGCCCGTCTGACTACGTGTCTATTTCTACAACTCAGCATAAAGAGAGCACATGATCCTGCTCTTGTTGCAATGTATTTTGTTCCTCCGTGTCTTATCTTTCCCTACTAAATTGACCTCAAAGCTGGTTGGTTTACATGCATTACACCCCTGGTGCCACCTCCTTGCACGATCATGGAGCAACAGTCAATACTGGTTTGTTTGATGTACCAGGAACTTCTTGATTTGTTTGGTGTATTGATTTCTAGCTACCATCAGTATGTATCAAAGGCTGCAGCTGTTCTCTCTCTGAGCTTGTTCACTATAATTCATTAACTTGAAGCACTGGGCACATTCTGCTGTTTAACCATGTATAATCTTGCATTGCTAAAGGAGAGGCTTTTTAGTGACATTTTCCCGGGGCCTGGGTCCTAAATGTCTGTACTGAAACTTTCTATGCTAACATTCCCCCCTTTAGTTGATTATTCAACTATCTCAGAGTTTGTCCTATCTTCTCTAATCTTGGACATAAGGATTGCAAACTGCCTGTTAAAATACACTCCCTTTCTTACTTTTGTGACCGTGTTTTAACAGCAATGTAACATTAATTGAAAGATACAAAATATAACAAGCAGCACCACTATTATTGGAAGTAAAGAATTAAATAGTTTGGATACCCAATTTGGAAGCCAACTAAATCAGTTCGACAACCATTTATCTGGTACATCTCCTTCTTCATGCATAGTCTGTTGTAAGTTATGTAAAGTCTGTATGGCTCTAGTTAGAGAGCCATTTTCTGCATAATTTCCTGATTTAAATGTACAGCATGCAGTTCCTATTTTGGCACAAATTCCAACATCGATAGCTGCAAGTAAATCCAACACATATCTGTTTTGTGTTATCATCATCATTCTTATGACTCTTAGTTCTTCTTTGATTGAATTAAAGCCATCTTCAGTATTGTTAATCATTTTTAAAAGTTCCCACCTTACGATCTGCAACCACCTTGTATTTTCTTTTATTTGCAAGGTGTAGAAGGGTATAGACCATCCTGCATTCACTTGGCTTTCACTGTAAGTCTTGTGGGATATATTTAGGCTTTCCTGTTTTCAGTTTCTATTTTTGGGAAATTCTGGGTGGTGTTTTTTCAGTGTTTTCCAGTGATTACAATACCTCAAAAAAACAGTGCTTTTCAGTGGTTATTCACTTTCGCACCATAAAAAACAACTGAAACAGTGTTTTACCGGTGTTTATGGAACGCTTTGCTTTTATTATTGCTTTTTCCATTTTTCTTCAGAAATTGTATACCGCTCTACATTTCAGAAGCTTAATAGCTTAATACAGTCATGAAATACTTTCCATTGTCCTTTGAGTCTTCAGCTCAGATTTCACAAGCATTTGCGATGCAATAGGTCTTGCATTTATGCGAGTTTAAGGTATTCGCATTGTAATTGACAAAGCCTTTTATTTATGTTTTAAAAACAAAAATACAAGGTATTGTTATTTGCAATTTCAATAGCTCAAACTCGCATAAATGCGAGACTTATTGCATTACAAATGCTTGTTTTAAATGAAAGCGTGAATTGGTCACTCAGCAAGTTGGAAGTTACAGTCTGTTTTCCAGAGTTGCTACCCCTCTCCTGCTCAGAGAGTGTTGCATTGCATTGTATCATCGATATAGCGCCCTCACACGTGTAGTGTGCGTGAAGCACTGTTTGGCACTTCATTTGGTGTCTTTCAAAGGAATGGCTTACTGCGCATATATTGCATTTTCTACGTAGTTTTGAAACAACACCTTGAATGTTTCTGAATACCTAAAAAGTTACAATGTTGCCCCAACAATTACATTCTTTTGCACCTTTGAGAACACCCATTTCCACAACCTTAATTTCAAAATGTGTCACTGTTAAACATCGTTCTTACTTTCGAAGTATGCAAAGTGTTGAGTTACATTTACAAATGCCAGTGTTTACAGAAACTGATTACTTGAATAGGATTATGTAAATTGCACTTAGAGATCACTCATTTTGGGCTGCAAGATTAACGTTGGTGCAAATAAGATAAAAAATGGTTGAACTTACAACATGCCACTCCAAACATCGTCATGCAGTGCAGAAATGTTTTGTGGAGTCCATGTCATTTCGAAGGGACCCTGGCTGGGACTGGCAGTTACAACAAATAGGCTGTATGAGTGTTGGAACTGAGGAATGGGAGCGGGGTAACCAATGGCAAGTCCTGAAACCCCTGACACACTCCTCACTAGTGGCTCTTCAGAGACATGAAATCTGATCTCCAGATGACTTCTCCACAATCGAAGCGCCATAAAACAAGTGAAGGGTACATTAAGGATAGAGGGAAAAGCAGGATGAAGCTGGAGTAACAGAGGGATATTGGATTGAGCTGGAGAAAGGGCATTGGGGAATTAAGGGAAGTGAGGAAAATATTCACAGAAGGAAACAGAGGCTAAGAGGGGTGAGAAAGATGTGAAGCTGAGGGGAAAGGGTGGCAAGGAGTGTGGCAAAGATAAAACACAGGTAAAGAGAAAGTTTTAGGGGGCCGATAGGAGGCAAACAAAATGGTGGGAAGGAGAAAGCCAATGGTGCCCCAGCGAATGCCAAAATGAGGGCAGAAAAATGTCTAAGAGGGGAGGCGGAAGAAAAAGGGAGGGAGCAGCGAGGAGGAAAAGGATTCAGAGGAGACAAAAGAAAGAAGAGGCAAAAAAAGGCAGGAGGTAAAAGACACTGAAAGAATTGGGCATTTGTGGATGAGGGAAATAGAGAATGGTCATAAGAGGCAGAAATGGGGCAAAGAAGGCAGAGAGGAGAAAACATGGGTGCAGCTTCAGCAAACAGGGGCAGGGTGGGCAGCAGGGCAGAGAGGCAGACAAATGGGTCATTAAGAAGGAAGAGAGGACAGAGATAAGGTAACATAGAAAGTTTAAGAGGTAGTAGCAGGATCTCGGGTGAGCATCTTGCAGGCCTCAGTTGGCACGCCTCGACAGACACACACCCTCAGACTCAACCCCGAGTCTCTGCTTCCCCAGTTATTGTATTTTTTAGCAGAAGGCAAACGGCCAGCAGGCTTCCAGGGCAGCTGCTGGCAATTCTAGGCCTGTGACAGGCAACCCAGAGACCTGAGTGCAGCTTGATTGGCTGTGTGCCTGCAAAGCAGAACTGGAGGGGTGTGGAGCACAGGAAGGGTGCTCGGGGATGGGTCGGAAGGTACAGGTCTTCTCACTGAGCCTCCCCCTGGGCATGGGAATGCTAGTGATTAGGGAAAGTCTTCAGGGGAGAATGCAGCAGGCGGGTGTGAACAGGCGAGCTCAAAGGGCTGCAGCCCCCCCCCAAAAAAAAATTGTGCGTTGCAGCCCGGGTGAGACTGCTTCCTGGGCACACACACAGCCGCACCCGAGTACCTTGCAGTTCTTTAAAAGACCTTTTGCTTCTTAATGAGGGTTTGTTGTTTTTCACCCCATCTTAGAGCCCCTGCAGCTCCACTCTGCCTATTCCTGGAAGAACCAGCTACCCCACCCCCGCCCCCGAAACTTTTTCTTAACTCCAGGGCACTGGAACAGCTGGCCCACACCCCCTTTCTACCAATGAGTCACAACTCAACCCATAAATTAAGTAGGCAGCGTGTCCCCTATATAAAGTTTAGCCAGGCTACCGAGGAGAGTACAGATGCCATCCACCTGTAAAACAAACATACACATCTATTTGCAATAGGCAGCAACACAAGCACACACATGTATTCATTAAAGCACCATTTTGTTTGAGTAAACACCAATTGGGTTACAACATGCACTTGATTTTGTGGTTTGCATTATAAATGTAATTAAAAAAATAATACTAGTAAAATTAAAGTTACGGCTTTTAGAAAAAGACAAACAAGTAATAAATTTAAGCGGAAGTTTGACAAATGTGTTTTTAGTAAAAGTTGCCACATATTGTTATTTGGTAACTTTCCCTAGTAATTTGTATTTTAAAAATCATATTCAGTGAATCATGAGCCGAGCTAAAATTACGGCAGGTGCTCTGATCGAATCAGCGAGTAGTGTGAGGCATAAGTCTATTAATGTTTTCAATGAGACATGGATTAAAAAATATGGGCCTATTACTAAATGGTTGGGAAATATCATCACAGAAAGATACAGATAAAATAAAAGGAAGGAATTAATTAATCACACACGCACACAGCCGGTGGCTGCTTTGTAGCACTGCTTTCTCACTTACTTCTCTGAGTTGCTGTAACTCGAGCTCGAGCCACCGCAGGAATTACCGTTTGCCTCGTCCTGCACTGAGATGTTGCTGGAAAAAATAAAGCCTGTCTTCCACCTCGTTAAGTCAATGGTCTTTTAAAAGACCTATGAAGTACTCGGGTGTGGCCGCAGTTAGACAGACGGCAGACTACAACAGCTCCTCTCCCCCTACGTGAGCCAGGCAGGGGGCCTGGTGTTGCTCTGGCCCTTGGGCCATTCACACCTCGGCTCCCCATGTGCAGAAGCAGTGTTTTACCCTGACACCTCCACGCTAGGCCACCAAAGGCAGGCCAATGTTTGTAATTCTTTGGCTCCATCAAGTGGCCAAAAGGCGCAACAACTATGAAAATCAGTGACACTCGGTTTAAACAGGGTTAGCTGATTTTCATCCAGTAGGGTACTGTCGGGTACAGTCGGTTTAAACCGACTTCCGGACAGCCTAGATATATTTGTATACGTTCCATCCGAAATACTCCGTTTCTCTGATGACGAATGATAATGTTTTTGCTCATTTGGTGTGTGTGCAATGCTGAACTATCCTCCCCTGGCATTATTTTTACCAGGGTATGCAGAGTTACCAGGGAACAGACACTGTGCCACCTGGGTGGCCGTTGGGCATATATTTTTTCTCCACACTGCCAGTAGTAGCTTATTAGTCCTGAGATGCCTTGTTGTAAACATCCTAGATTTTTTAGTGGTGCTGTAGTTATGGTTAATCCCAATGGAACTGTACCATTGCTATTAAAACATAAAGAAAAATGTGTCACTTTAATCACAATATTTTTTAAGAGAAGGGCTAACAGTGATGTAACTAGAGGCATATGTATTCCAAATGGGCTTGTACCCTCTTGTGTATGTATGGCATTTAGCCCCTCCTCACACAGGGATGCCCCCTTAGCAAGAAAGTATGGCATTGTGACTCCACCCCTCTTGGGAGAAAATGGAACCATTTATTCGCATTGTTGGCCTTATTTCACAACCATCTTGGAGAGTTTCATGAATGTCTGTGTAATTATTACCTCTAAGATTGGGATTTTATACTGCTGCTTTCCCCGCTGTATTATATATTCTTTCAGGAATTCATGTCTTTTAAAACTTCCTAAAACCTGTCTTTTTCTCTCACTATCTTCTAGTGCCTTACGTATCATGGATCAATCTGTTATGATTTTGATTAAACTGTTACTTATTTTATAGGCAGAGGAATTTATGAATCAGTTTGTTGATTGGAATAAATAAGGCTGTATTTGATATCTTACTCTATAGGCAAGCAAATGTATGAAGCATAGGTTGATGTTTAGATCTACCTCTTTAGTTAAGCATAAACTTAGGGCAGATGTTGAGTGAGGTATTAATGAACACATGTATTATAATGGATTTGTGGTCTGTTCTCTAATGTTTTTCGTACGTGCATCATATGTTATCCTTTAATCCTGAAAGAATCTTGTCATCCTCAATGTAAGTGTTTGAGTGTATGCTATTTGTTTCTCTACTTTCTTTACGTGTATACTTATATAAACGTGATAGAGCCTGCTTCTTGCCCCCGCTCATAAATATGACAGAAAACAATTCACAGTGAAGCTACATGAAGGCAGTTTATCTTATTTTAACTTAGCTGTTCTTCAGAAATACCTTCATTACTGATCAGATCAAGATCATCCCTTATCTCCCACCTGCCTAATGGTACCTCTCTCACAGCAGGACAGTACTGACGATAGAACTCTCCATACAAGTAACCTGTGATCTTAATCTAATGCATTATCTGACATTTTCAGTATGTTGCTATACACCACTCCAATCACAATACATCCTGTCGCTCTTTGATTTGTCCATCTCCGTGCAGCTCCCTATCAGACATGGATCCTGTTTCACTCGATGCAATAGACACCTACCTGGAATTTGACGGCTGCAATGTCCATAAAATTAAATACCCACCCAATCTAACCAAAAAGGTCTCCAAGAACTTCAAACACAGACTTCTCAATCTGCACCCAGAAACCCTAATCTCTGACCCCTACTACTGCGCATCTAAAGGAACCATAATAAATGATCTCATCTTCTACACACAAAAAAGAGTCCCATTGAGGGAAGACATCTACTCGACTCTCTTGATCTCTACATCAAGGAACATCTTTCACAGCCTAAGACTATACATTGCTCCCTCACCCACCTTCAATGCAAAAATAACCATCTCCATTTATAATAATGGGATAATCCTCATTCAAAGCGGTATAAAAGGGGGTGGTGATGGACGGAGCATCAGAACCAATCAAACACTCACACCCAGTCAACAGATCTGGGTTTGATCCATCACCGTTCATTAGCCCACTCTGCCACTCCAGTTCAGACATGGCCATATGAAAATCAGTCTGACCCTGTGCCTCATGGGAACAGTCCAGCCCGAACTGCCAAGCCATGCCTTCCCTGGACCGGAAACAATCTTCCTAGGACCGGTTTCTGGCATTTCAGCCGTCTTCAGTCAGGCTTGCTTGAATCCAGTGGCAAAGTGAGCAAGGGACTCACGTCTGAGCATACCCTGCCAACTTATGGCGAACAAAGCGGTACAAAAGGGGGTGGTGATGGACGAGCATCAGAACCAATCAAACACTCAAACCCAGTCAACAGATCTGGGTGTGATCCATCACCGTTCTTTAGCCCACTCTGCCACCCCAGTTCAGACATGGCCATATGCAAATCAGTCTGACCCTGTGCCTCATGGGAACAGTCCAGCCCAAACGGCCAAGCCATGCCATGCCTTCCCTGGACCGGAAACAAGCTTCCTAGGACCGGTTTCTGGCATTTCAGCCGTCTTCAGCCAGGCTTACTTGAATCCAATGACAAAGTGAGCAAGGGACTCAACGTCTGAGCATACCCTGCCAACTTGTGGCGAACAAAGCGGTACAAAAGGGGGTGGTGATGGACGGAGCATCAGAACCAATCAAACACTCACACCCAGTCAACAGATCTGGTTTTGATCCATCACCGATATTTAGCCCACTCTGCCACCCCAGTTCAGACATGGCCATATGCAAATCAATGCTAAAGAATGATGATGGATTAAACCCAGATCAGTTGACTGGGGGTGAGTGTTTGATTAGCTGAAACGCTCCGTCCATCATCCCCTTTGGTATCGCTTTGTTCGCCGTAAGTTGGCAGGGTATGCCCAGATGTGGGTCCCTTGCTCACTTTGCCACTGGAATCAAGATAGCCTGGCTGACGAGGGTTATGAACTTAAAACCGGTCCCAGTATGCTTGTTTCCGGTCCAGGGAAGACATGGCTTGGCAGTTTGGGCTGGGCTGTTCCCATGATACACAGGGTCAGACTGATTTGCATATGGCCATGTCTGAACTGGGGTGGTGGAGTGAGCTAAAGAATGATAATGGATTAAACCCAGATAAGTTGAGTGGGGGTGAGTGTTTGATTAGCTCAAACGCTCCATCCATCATCCCCTTTGGTATCGCTTTAATCCTCATCCAGTCATCAGATCGCAACCTAGATATATTCAACACATGTTTCTCCATCATCAAACATGCAGTATCTAATAAAGACTCAGCCCCCTCTCTAGATCATCCTGGATCTATAGACGACCGACAGGCACCCCAAATATTGTCCTTGCCCAGGCTTGCCACATTAAACAGTCCCCTACACACCCCACCATAGCAATCAGCCCACACAATATCAACTCCTCCATACCCCCTGATGGACCAGAGTCTTTTCCATCGAATCACTAAACCAATACACGACCACAAATCACTGCAACAAGGGCCACCGAGTCACACAGCATTGAAAATATCTCCTCCACTCCGACCCCACTCCCAATTTCAGAATACAAGCCTAAAACTATCTCCAGCCAGACCTCCCCCTTACCATCACTCGCAGACCAGCACCAACCCAACTACACAATCCAGAGCACCCCCCTACCTCCCGGCCCCCTGACCCAAACCACAGCCACATGCTCCCATGCCTCAATAGAATCTAGACTTGACAAAATTACACAAGACCTATACCAACTCAAGTCTGACCTCCATAGACTAATAAATATCACGTCAGAGCTGGCCTATAACGAATGGCCAAAAAGGACTCCAGAAAGTAATAAGCACATCCACCCATAACTCGACACATCCCACAGATGGCTACCACAAACAGGCACTCCTTACAACAGGTTGGCAACCATCTCACCACACCCTCTCACAAGATGGCAATCTATACCCTACCACAACGCCCCCACAGGTCCGGTCATGGTTAAGGATTTGCTAACGGACAATGACATACACTCCCTTCTCCTCACATATAATCTGGCACACCACGAAAACTCAGACATCCTGACTCCCATACTAACAATTGCCTCGAACCCACACAGAGAACCTAGGTCTAGCTCCAGAGAAGTAAATAAGTCCAACCTTAAGCAGATCTCCATTGTACCGACAACCTCAGTAGACACCAAAGCACTCCTGAAATGCATGCCTCTAAATTGCAGATCGGCCATGAAACATGCAGTGGACATTGCTGACCTCATCCTTGCCCACAAGCTTGACCTCTTACTCCTAACAGAAACATGGCTAAATGACTCCTCAGCACCAATCCTAGACATATAAGTCTCACCTAGCTATGAAATTATAAGATCAGACAGACCGAATGGACTGGGGGGAGGCATTGGCTGCGTACACCATAGTGACCTCACGGTGAACCAGTTGCAATCCGTCGAGTTATGTGAATACCTTTGCATAAACATTGCGAGTAACAACAAAAACCACTATGTACACTATATGTGATCTACCACCCTCCATGTGACAACCTCTCGTTCATCGAGCAAATCATGGAAATCATTACTACCAGCGTAGGACAACACTGCTCCCAGTTCTTCCTCAGAGACTTCAACCTTCATTGGAACAATCCTAATGACTCCTCAGTTAACAGCCTAAAATCCTTTCTAGTGGACCTTAACCTGAACCAAATCTGTGACAGCCCTACGCACAACCTTGGTGCGACCCTGGACCTAATCATTGCTAAAGCAAACTCCATTCAACTCGAGTCTATCGTCCCATGTGACTAGACAGATCACCACTGCATCACCTTTCTCATCACCGAATCAGTGAGGACACATAAACCACAACTTAAGAAACCCAGACAATGGAAAAGGATAACTCACGACATAGGCCTTAATGACTTGACATCTCTTAGCAATAAAGTTTTGCCTCCTCCAGCGGACATGTCTGATGTAAATGACCTTACAAACCACTGCAACAACTCCATGACGACCATTCTTGATACAGTTGCGCCTTTACAGCTAAAATGACTGTCTACTAGAGACTCCAAACCATGGTAAAATGGGAGTCTAAATGAAGAAAGACGCAATTTGAGACTAGCTGAACGAGTGTGGAGATCCTCAACGTCCCTTGAACACCTCAAGCACCTGCGATCACTGAGGAACACCTACAATATTCACATCAGAAACTCCAAAGCAAATTTCTTCAGAGTTCAACTAGACAAAACCAAATATCGACCAATAAAACTGTTCGAAATGATCAAACATCAATCCGCTCAAAAACCCAACCCCTGCACAATGAGATCCCTTCCGCTGCCAAACTGCAAAATATTTGCCTCCTTCCTTCTTGAAAAGTCTCAAAAGATTGAAAGTGATCTCCAAACAGCAATTGAGCTCCTCCCGATGATACCCCTGAATATCCCAGGCCAGCATATGCTTGTTCAGCACCCAGACCTACTGGACTCTCCCTCAAAAACACAGCGTTGTGGGCCACTTTCAAAACCTTTGATGAACATGCATTTCTTAATATCTTAACAACACTTAAAGCTTCAAACCACTTCTGCGAACTTCTACCAGCTAACATCTTCAATGAGCTTAAAACCTCTTTACTCCCTCTCTGGACTAAGATAGTGAATGCTTCATTAATCCAAGGGGCTTTACTATAATGCCTAAAGTCAGGGCAGGTAACCCCCATTCTAAAAAAAACCACAGCGTATCATACGAACCCCGATAACTTTTGTCCCATCTCCACTATTACATCTCTGGCAAAGCTTTTTGAGAAATGCGTACCTACCCAGCTATGCAATCACATTGATCAGTTCCACCTTATTGACCAATTCCAATCTGGTTTCCACCGGGTCACAGCATGGAAACAATCCTCACCCACATAGTTGATGACACACTTTAAATTCTAGATCAGAACAAATCTTTCCTCCTAATCCCCCTGGACCTATCCTCAGCCTTCGACACGGTCAAACATGACAGCCTCCTTGAATTACTTGAACACAGAATTGGATTATCAGGGGTTGTCCTAAATTAGTTGGCCTAATTTCTACACAACAGAACTCAAAGAATTAAGGTTAACCAATACTTATCCACTACCACTCCTGTCACTTTAGGGGTCCCCCAGGGGTCCACCTTATCACCTACTCTCTTTAACCTGTTCTTGGAGCCTCTAACCGAAATTCTGAAATTTTCCAATGTACAATACCACATGTATGCAGACGACACCCAACTATAGCTTAAAATCTCCTCCCCCCAGGATATCCGTCTATTCAACACAGCTCTCCAAAAACCCCCAAAACTGGCTAACCAGAAACCACCTTAAACTCAACTCGCTCAAAACCAAATTCCTCTTAATTGCCTTACCAAAAAGGTCCCTCGACATCGTAGATTGGATGAAACATCTTACAGTTTTCAACTGCATTCCACACATTATAGCTTCATCAAGATCACTAGGAATTACACTTGAGAAGAATCTCAACATGCAAGAGCACATCAGCTCAGCCACCAGAGGAGCAAACCCTCAAATGAGTATTCTTAGAAAAATGAAACCCTTCCTTCCCTGCGATGACCATGAATCAGCGGTGCAAGCACTAGTTATCCCCAGATAAGAATATGGGAGTGCTACCCTATGTGGTCTGCCAAGATCCAGGTTGGCTTCACTAAGGGCATCCCTTAACTCTGCTGCAAAGCTTATCACTGGATCGAAAAGGTACAGCCACATCACTCCAGATCTGAAGGCCCTAAACTGGCTCCCTTATGAGGCAAGGATTCAGATGAAAATTGCTTGCATGACCCACAAAGCCCTACACTTCAATACACCAAAGTACCTAGCTGACAAACTGGAACTGTCCGGCGGTGGCAGATCATCTAGAAGCACCAGCACTTTACTGTTGAAACCTCAAAAATTTCAAACAAAGAAAAACTACAACTGAGCCTTCTCTGGATTGGCCCCTAGAATCTGGATCTCCCTGCCCCCGGAAATCAGACTGATCCCTTCAATCACTTCATTAAAAAAAGAAGTCAAACTGCTTTTAATGAACATATCTCTACCCTAAACCAACAAACTAATTCTATGGATACTGAGCTGTTCTGCAACCTGGGCTTGCAAGCCGTCTAAGTACTGGTTTATATAACTCACTGTCCCACTCCAGATAGCAACGGACATGGTCATTATTTATGCTTCTTGGTTATCTATTTTTGACTTTTTTAACTAATCAATCAATCAATCAATCAGTCTTTATTCGATTTAAAAACAATCATAAAAGACACAAACATAATACCTAAAACATACATTTCAATAAATACATTAAAATACCTTATTAAAAAACCTTGTTAAAAAAACATTAAACACTTCATTGGACTGACATATAGTAAAAAAGATTTTGGAATTAAAATTGTCCCTAACACAGCATAAAAATAGGGGAAACCCAGACACAGAATTCATTAGAGGCCATCAGGGGTACGCTTGATTGATTTTCTCCGCAATGCCCATGCCCAGCCCAGATATTTTGCCAATGCGACAGAGACTAATGCCAAGGAGCTAGTGCGCAAAATGCGTAATGCTACAGCGCAGCTCCTTGTGCCGAGAGATTTACACATTGGAGTAAGCCAAACACGTCTAGGAATGGAAAATGCCGGGCAAACAAACAAAAAGTGGGGAGATGTTTCAATCGCAGCCCCACATGCAGGGCACTGCAGTTCCGAATTCCTGGCCCACCTTCCAGTCAAAGATCTAAGAGGCAAAGAACCAGCTCTGAACTGGAAGTAGAGTTTTCTGTCACCCACATTAGTCACCACATCCCAGTATTGTTCCAGGCTGGGGAAGTCTTTGAACTCCAGAAAGTTCCCGGACATCCCTGAAGCTCTACTCAAAACCTGGGAATCAATTCTTTCCCAGTATGCTATTTTGAGAGAGCTTTTTGATGGAAACTGGGCAGTAGCTGGGTCAGTCCACATCCCTTCCATACCCATGTCTTTTAAAGACTCATGCAAGTTCTTTAGCCACTCGATTTTATGAAAGACATCAGATTTTATAATGTCCTTGAGGCCATTGGCATAATGAGAAAGTTCCGGAGTAGTCCAAAGCCTCCGCCAGTATAAAACCGGACGGAGCCTTGCAATATCCTTGATGGACCTCCTGCCCAGATCATACCTAAGTGGGATCAGAGGGGTGCTCTGGGGAAGACCAGTTATACTACGTAGGAATTTGTGCTCCACACTTGTCAAAGTCGCTAGCTGTTCATAACCCCAGAGCTCCGCCCCGTAGAGGACAGAGTTTAGGGCCTTTGCTTCATAAACTTGCAAAACCGGGCTTATTGGTTTAGTGAATGACCTGCTAAATTCCCTGCTCAGGGCACCAGTTATCTGCTTAAATCGCAGGGAGGCCATTTCAAGATGCCGGCGCCAATTATTACTATTTGAAATTTGCAATCCAAGATACGTAAAATTGGTTACTAGTTCCAAGGGTTGCCCATTCATGAACACTCTCTTCCCTTGGAAGCTGCTGTGAGGGTTAAAGGCCATAGACTTCGTTTTTGCCACATTAACCTCTAGACCATGGTCAAGGCAAAACTCATCAAACAGGCGAAGGGCTTTTTGCAGACCATTAGATGTTCTAGATACGATTAGCGTATCGTCTGCAAACAATAGTATGGGGATGGAAACACCAGCCAACCTTGGAGCGTCCGTATTAACAGAAAGCATGAGTTCAACTATCCCATTGATATAAAGTGAGAAGAGCGTGGGTGCCATAGTACAACCTTGCCTCACACCACACTCGACCGGGAACTCTGATGTAACCTCTCCCGCCCCACCCCACTGGATCCTAGCATAGTTAGACTCGTGGAGACGCATCACCATTGTCAAAATTTCTTTGGGGATACCTAGTCTCTCAAGGACTGCCCACAACCGATGGCGTGGAACAAGATCGAAGGCAGCCCTTAAGTCTACAAAAGCTACATAAAGACTGCCGTTCCCCAATGTCACCACCTTCCAAAGGAGCTGGACAAAGTAAAAGACTTGGTCCACCGTGCTGGTTAATTTCCGAAAACCAGCTTGGAAGGGTGACAAAATGTTATTATCATCGATCCAATCTTGCATTTGGTTCAGGACCATCCTCCCTACCACCTTCTGAATGGAGTCGATGAGGCTAATTGGCCTATAGTTTCCCGGGAGCGTCCTGTCGCCTTTCTTATATACAGGTATAATAACTGCCCCCCTCCAGGATTTTGGGACTGGCGTGCCTACAGCCACAGCGTTAGCCAATAGGGTTATATACTTGCTCCAGTTATCCTTATTGTGAAGAAAAACGTCCGAAGGAACCCTGTCCTGGCCAGGGGCGCGTCCACTGGTAACTGAGCGTAGGGCTCTATTGGCATCTTGGATGCAAAAGGGACCCTGAGAGAAGAAGACATAATTTGGCACCCATGCAAAATTAAACAAGATGTTACAAGCATATTGCAGGTTTAAAATATTGAACCCACTCTGCCTGTGAAACGTAATTAGAGGGACTATCAGGCCGCCCACCACTGCCCCACTTAAGAATGTTCCAAAATAACCAGGAATCTCGGGTATGGCAGGCGCTTTTTAAATCAAGCCAGCGTTGCTCATCCCAGTTTTTTTTGGCCGTTCTTACAGCTTTTTTATACGCTAGTCTGGCGAAACGGATACACTCCTGTCCACCATTAGACAGAGCTTTCACCAGGTTGGTCCTAGCTTCTCTACAAGCTCCATCATACCATCTATTTTTCTTAATTGGGGCCTTATTCATGTTCCTCAAGGGCTTCATAAAATAGGAACCTATTTCAGCAAACAACTTATCATGACATGCAGTGACTTCAATGTTGCCGGGGTCACGGATTAGCATACCCTCAAGCTCAACAATAGAATCAACTAATTTGCTATCTATATCGGTAATGGCCAGTATGTTATGCTCGAGCTCCCCCCACTTAAGTCTACGCATATTAGTAGATAGAGTTACCTCAGACAGGCACGGGACCATTTCACTAGCTATTAAACGATTACTAGACCACCATCTGTGAGCTACACAGATAGGGTTATGGTCACTCTCAATTCTAACCTCAACAACCATGTCTAAAACTGGTTGCCATAGTTGGAAGCTACATAAAACATAATCAATCCTGCTAGAATGTCGACCATTGTCAAATGTCTTCGCCCCTTGTTTGTCACCTGGCGTTCTCCCATTCAGGGCCCTCAAACCGTACTCAAAACAAAGAGCGTTAGCCTGGACAATAGTCTCAGTCCACCTTTTAATTGGACTGAGATCAAGCACAGGTACTCCCCATAATTGGTCTTCCATAGCTTCATCGCCCCACCCAGAGACAGGGTCTAGGAGTGGTTCGAAGGTGATATTAAAATCCCCTGCTACAACTATTTGCCTCCCACCTGAGTGCTGTTCAATAAGGGAAACTAAGTGAGCCAAAACCTGGGAGCCTGTCCTATTAGGGTCTCTCAGATACAGATTGTAGATATCCAAGTTACCCTGGATCCCAAGTGACACCCTAACTAATTGGATATCATCGGACCCAGTAGGTATTGCAAAAGCCTCACGAAATATGTCCTGACGAACCCAAATTGCCAATCCTCCCTTTGGGCGTCCCCTTAGACCCGAAATTGCGGGGACATAAAAGTTCAGAAATCCCTGTAGGAACTGAGGCTCACAGGACAAAGTTTCCTGGAAGAGGCAGACATCAAAGTTGCCTATATAGGCTAACCATTCCGGTGAGTCAATTTTTGATTTTAAACCTGCAATTTTCCAGGATACCATAGACCCCCCCTCCCTTCCTCGGCCTTGGACGTGAGCAGAGTGCGCACACGACTGGTCGTGTCCACACTGTAATTCCGCAGACAGATCAGGGGTTATTGCAACTACATCTGCTATCTCGTCCGCCCTGGTAACAGGGGAGTAACATAGAAGTTGGTTAAGCTTAAGCCCTCCCACTGGGATACTTAGATTAAGAGGCGTAATAAGTGACTGCGTCCCAAGTGCCGGTCAGGCAAAAGCTACAGAGGAACACAGATCATTTGCTTCCCAATTTTCCAAAGCTGGACTAAATCCTACAGGAATATTGGGGTTAGCATTATAAAAAAACCCTAGATCATGTACTCCAATTTTTGACTGGTCGCAAGCCAGTGGGGAGTCGCAAATATAATGCACTGTACGACTATCTCCAAAGTTGACAATAATGGAGTCCCCAGGGACGTCTTTGGGTCTTGGGCCTACCCAACTAACCCTTCTAGTAAAGAGGATCTTTCCATCCAAATGATTTGGAAGCGGTCTGTTCCTATTTAACCAGAACGTAACTTTGTTTTTTAGTTGTTGATATGATTCCAGAACACCTTCCTTTAGTTCCGGGACTCCAGTCAGAACAGCTACATAAGGAGTACAGGCAGGGGGCAGATGAATATGAGCCCTAGGCGATATACTGTTTTTAGCCCCAGGTTCCAAAGACCTTCCATTATTAACAGACTTTTTCCCAGCATTAATACTTGACACACTCGGAAGGTTGTCTCCCACGTTATCAGCACATTGATTAATAAAATTATCAGTAACCTGTGCCTTAGGGAGAACAACCTCGGGTGTGACCCCGGGCGCTACTTCATTAGCAGAGGATACCAGCGGGAAGATAGGGAGAGTAGAGGACACCCCTACAGGATTGTCCCTTGCCTTGGTAGCTAGTTTAATAACATTTTTAAGTGAGCAAAAATTGTCCAAAACAGTTTGTTCTAATCTATCTACCTTCTCACTAACTAGCTTAATCCTTTCCAACACAGGAAGTATTAGAGAACGGACCATTTTTTCTAATTCGAGAATCATATTACTCGATTGGGACTGGTCTAAATGACAAGTAACATTCCCACTCGGAGATAAGGGAACTTCGCCCTGCATTGCCCCCATTGGAGATTTTCCCATAACATTAGGGTGTTTAGCCTTTCTCCCTCCCTGGGACACCCCTACTCGTTTCCTCTTGGCATTGGGAGGATTTACAATTCTTTTACTAGCCCTTGTCTGCGGATGGATTAAAGCAGATTTATTGGAAACGGGGGGGCTGCGGGTTGTTGTAACAATGTCGCCAGAGTCACCCGGAACATCACACACAATACTACAGGACTGCGATGTTGAAGGACTGGCCCCAACATTCTCACGTAAAACTAGATCGCCCCCCTCCTGGCCCCCTTTCCTCGAAGGAGATTTGGCCACTGCCAAAATTCCCAAGGATGAGCGTCTAGCTTGCGCTAGCTCTACAGACAAGCGTCGCTCCGTTATAGCAAGTTCGTGCTCTAGACATGATACAGCTCTTGTAATGAAATGGTCAAGAGTACCGGTCACAGACCCACCCCCACCGGTGCGTTTACCTTTGGATGCCATTTATACTAAGCATACAAAACTAGAGCCAATATAGTCGTTAACCAAAGGACAAAAGGTCAATTAAAAGATTATAAATTACTCCACCAGAACAAAATACTAGCAGTGCAAGATAAGCGGCTATAAGAAGATGCAACAAACACTTTCAAGTCCAAACAAAGTAAGTGCGCCCTTCTACCTTGGGTATAGTGCCACAACAGCTGCGTTAGAGATATGGCCCAGTCCAGTCAGGAACGGTCAGAGACGGGCAAGGACGGGCCCGCCCTTGGCCCGGGCTTCGCCCGGGCGCTGCCCGCGCGCGTCCCGCGCTGCGTGATGCCTTGGGGGTTTATGAACAGCCCGGGCGCTGCCTGATGACGTCAGCGGCAGGCGCCCGGAGCTGAGGATCCTGGGGCTTGTAGTCTTGGGGCCGTTCACCTCACGGCGGCGTCCCAGTGCACAAGAAGAGCGTCTCTCCCCTCGAGAAGCCGTTCCCCTCACGGCGAGCCTTCGTGGAGCAGGTATAAGAAAGTTCCAAAAGCGCGTCCCGCGCTGCGTGATGCCTTGGGGGTTTATGAACAGCCCGGGCACTGCCTGATGACGTCAGCGGCAGGCGCCCGGAGCTGAGGATGCTGGGGCTTGTAGTCTTGGGGCCGTTCACCTCACGGCGGCGTCCCAGTGCACAAGAAGAGCGTCTCTCCCCTCGAGAAGCCGTTCCCCTCACGGCGAGCCTTCGTGGAGCAGGTATAAGAAAGTTCCAAAAGCGCGCCCCGCGCTGCGTGATGCCTTGGGGGTTTATGAACAGCCCGGGCGCTGCCTGATGACGTCAGCGGCAGGCGCCCGGAGCTGAGGATGCTGGGGCTTGTAGTCTTGGGGCCGTTCACCTCACGGCGGCGTCCCAGTGCACAAGAAGAGCGTCTCTCCCCTCGAGAAGCCGTTCCCCTCACGGCGAGCCTTCGTGGAGCAGGTATAAGAAAGTTCCAAAAGCGCGTCCCGCGCTGCGTGATGCCTTGGGGGTTTATGAACAGCCCGGGCGCTGCCTGATGACGTCAGCGGCAGGCGCCCGGAGCTGAGGATGCTGGGGCTTGTAGTCTTGGGGCCGTTCACCTCACGGCGGCGTCCCAGTGCACAAGAAGAGCGTCTCTCCCCTCGAGAAGCCGTTCCCCTCACGGCGAGCCTTCGTGGAGCAGGTATAAGAAAGTTCCAAAAGCGCGTCCCGCGCTGCGTGATGCCTTGGGGGTTTATGAACAGCCCGGGCGCTGTCTGATGACGTCAGCGGCAGGCGCCCGGAGCTGAGGATGCTGGGGCTTGTAGTCTTGGGGTCGTTCACCTCACGGCGGCGTCCCAGTGCACAAGAAGAGCATCTCTCCCCTCGAGAAGCCGTTCCCCTCACGGCGAGCCTTCGTGGAGCAGGTATAAGAAAGTTCCAAAAGCGCGTCCCGCGCTGCGTGATGCCTTGGGGGTTTATGAACAGCCCGGGCGCTGCCTGATGACGTCAGCGGCAGGCGCCCGGAGCTGAGGATGCTGGGGCTTGTAGTCTTGGGGCCGTTCACCTCACGGCGGCGTCCCAGTGCACAAGAAGAGCGTCTCTCCCCTCGAGAAGCCGTTCCCCTCACGGCGAGCCTTCGTGGAGCAGGTATAAGAAAGTTCCAAAAGCGCGTCCTGTAAAGTACTCTGATACCCTCTAGGGTCAAGTTTGGGCTATATAAGACTTTATAAATAAATAAATAAATACTTGTTTATTCTATCATTGTCACTATTGCTATTCTTACCCCTATCATTGTTGCTCATTAACTCTTCAGGTAAATTAATAAGATACATATACATCCATAACCCAACTGTGCACAATAAAAAAATTGACAAAATACATATCTCATATTTTTTTGTGGTGAAACAAAGTCCAAATGCTATGTTGGAGGGAAGGATGTCTCCGATTGCTTCTCCTTTCTTTGGCCTCCCCCCTTTTATTTCCCTTCACATTTCCTGGTATTAAGCTTTGTTTGTCCATTGTATATGACTTAGATGAATCTGTGGTATTCTGTCTTTCACTTTCAGTGCTGTATTCACTGATTCAGTGATTGTGTGAGGTCCTTCAATCTCAGGGTCTTCCCACTTCCTGATGACATTCTTGATGTACACTGTGTCTCCTGGTTGTGGGACTGGGTCTGCCTCTGCAGGATCATAGGAGCTCTTTTGTTGGTACCCTAAAACCTGTTTAGAAAACAAATCTGCTGCCTTTGTAAGTTGAGAGAAACAGTCATACATTTCTTTTCCTAGTACCTCACTACTTGTTTCAGCATCTGTTTTTCTTCTCGATGGAGGGTGCTGCATTTTAATAGTTCTCCTTGTCACTATCTGATGGAGTGTGAGGTGATGATCCGCACTTGGTGTGTTTTGGAGTGAAAAATAATACAATGGGAAGGTAGTGTAACCATTTTATTATTTAAAGTTGCTGATATTTTGCTAATTTAGTTTTTTAGAAGGCCATACAGCGTTCTGCAATTCCATTACTTTGTGGATGATAAGCAAAAGTCAGTTAATACTTTATCCCTAACACTTCTGTTGAATACTTGAAGAGATCATTTAAGAAATTAGTTCCTTTATCTCATCATATTCCTTCTGGGACTCCCAATCTCAGTATGATATCTACTACTAGAAAGTTAGCTGCTGATTTTGCATCACAATGTATACTTTGGCCTGCCTCTATTCATCTTGAAAATGGACAGACTACAACTAATAGATACGTGTAATTGATGCATTTATCTAACATATCTACAAAGTCAATGTGCAGAGCTTAGAAATGACCATGTGGGCATTGTATTGTTGATGTGATCACTTTTAGAGTTGGTTTTGGGGAATATTTACGACAGGTTTGTCACTCACTTAAATACATATTCACCGTCTCATGTAAATTTGGTATGAAACATTCCGATTGCAACTCATTGCATATAGGAGTAATGGCGGTGTTTGCAGGGTGATGTATTTGAACTAGAACAATGATCAATAGCTGTTGGGGCATCACTGGTTTGCCTGTAGTGCTTTGTCTGAATATCCAGTCAGTACTAGATTGTTAACAACAAAGAAGTTGCTGGAAAAGATAGCTGGTTCCCTCGCTTCACATTTTTTAATCAGGTGGTTAGCTAATCAGAATAAAGTCGTTCATTGGACTACCCAATCTGTTTTAATCACTCCCCCACTACGCCACATCTACACTCGCTTAGGCCCTTACCCCCGCAGCACCTAAACGTCAAGGAACAAAAGATCTCCGCTAAAGAGCCCCTCATTGGGTGCCCGTCGGGTATTGCAGCGCCGACCCCGACGAGGAGCAAAGCCCAATGATGAAGCATGAAACCTAGCAGGCTGGGTGTGTGAGGGCCTTAGTTCTGAAAGGAGGAATTCTCCTCCTTCCTACATCCTAAGGACTACCTCACCTCTTACACATCTCGTTCTGGGCACTTTTCCATTCCCAGCTCCTTCCTCCCATTCTGCCTGTGATGGCCCATTCAGTCACACCTAAACTCCAATTGTGTTGGGCATGTTTAGGAGCAATACACAAAGCCCTACTGCCAACTACACCCAGTCAAGTGACCAGAGACAGGCTACAGGCATCAAATGGCTAAGGCAAGAAAGTGGCAATTTTCTAAAAGTGTCATTTTCATAATTTTAATTTCAAATCTGACTTCCCCATAAGGTAAAATTTTAAATTAGGATTCCAGAGACACCAAACTTGAACCACCTGTATCTTCTCATTTGGAAATTACATTTATAAAATGTAATAAGGTAATCCCAATATTATCCAATGGGACATATAGGCCTTGCAGTAGTACAAAACAAATTTAAGAGTTTTCAACTAACAGGACATGTACAACTTAAAAGTGCATGCCCTACTTTTTAAATACGTTGCACTCTGACCTTGGTGCTGTCCAGGGCCTACCCTAGGGGTGACTTGTATGTATTAAAAAGGAAGGTTTGGGCCTAGTAAAAGGTTTCTTTTGACAGGTTGACTTGCACGCACAGGCTCTGCAATGGCAGACCGGAGACATGTTTATTCGGATACTTGAGTGGGTAGCACAATGGGTGTTGCAGACTCACCAGTATTATTTTGTTTACATGCACTTGGTACATTTGTTGCAATTTACGAGGGACTTATAGGTAAATTAAATATGACAATTGGGTATACGCAATATTATCAGGTTTTGAGGAGAGAGTACATTCGCTTTAGCACCGATTATCAGTGGTAAAGTGCTGAAAGTCTACATGCCTGCAAAAAAAAGGTTAGGAAAATGGAGGAGGAAGGCAAAAAGTGGAGGGAAAACCACCCTAAGGCTAACAGAAGCTTAACATAAGCCAATTAATCATTGAATAACACCTCTTCTTTAAATGACTGAGAAAACCCAATAGATCTGGCTTTATTACGCTGATATATGTAAACAGTATTTTTCTTTGCATGCCAGTGTTTATAAATGCTGCCACTATAAAGTTAGGCTTACTGGCTTTGCCATTGTTTTAATGAATAGAACTAACAGGTAAATGTACAACTGTTTCATTTTTTTATACCACTGTGCTGAATCTTCTGCAAATAAACAACATGTATCAGATCATATATATGACCATATATGGTAAAGTGTAGATTGGAACTTTTAAAGGTTTCGGATTTTTTGCTAGTCAAGGCTAATATTGTTTTTAATTCTGTCGGCATTGAAGTCCAAGTTTTACTGATTTCAAGTGTATTTACGTCCAGTCTAGTGTTTGGGTCTTGCTATAGACAGCTCTTGCCGCCTGTCTCAAGAACTCTTGTCATCTTTGCATCAAACAAAGTATAAAGAAGTATGGACAAAGCGTGGGTTTTGGATCACCTCAATTCAGTCATTGTCTATCATGTGGACAAGGTGCAGTGTATTTACAACATTGGACATGTTCTCTTACGATTTACATGTCCTGGTAGTGAAAAACTCCTAAATTTGTTTCCAATAACATAAGGCCTACCACTCACATAGAATAATATAGGGTTATCTTATTCCATTTAATAAGTGATCATTTTCGATTGGGAGCAGGCAGGAATGTCATGTTTGGTGTCAGAGAAATTGTAATTTGAAATCTTCTTTAATGGTAAAGGTTAATTTGCCACTTTCAGAAATTTGGCATTATTCTGCCCTAACTATTTCATGCCTGCAGCCTGTTTCTGGGTCACATGACTAAGTGTGAATGGCAATAGGCCATTGTATATTACTACAAGCCAACCAAACAATAGAGAGACTATGTGTTCCTGAATGGTACCAGGGCAGGGAGGCCGGAAGTTTCAGACACTTCTGTGGGAGGAAGCCTCCACAAGTTTTCCTCACTTCAAAGTGGTCATCAGGAGAAAGAGAGGACCCTCAGGCCCCATCTTCAATTCACCCCGGACCTGTTGACGGACTCCCAGAAGACTGTGGCCTGTTGTGTATCACAGAAGACTGCCTTGCTGTGCCAGAAGGACTGCTTGAACCTGCACCTCAACCAGGCCTGAGTCTTGACCCTTTAAGTGACTTCCTTCCAATCCTGGATGCTTGGAAATTGTGCTAAAGTTGCCCAGATAGCCCAAATTCAAGGTTTGGGATTTAAAAAATTTTTGTCATGAGAGAAAACCGGGACTGACCTGCTCATTTATCGGCTCAAGGTGCATCACCAGTCGGCCTGACTTCATGCCAGCTCCCGCTACGCTTTTCTTTGCAGCAGCAAATACTGTTTAGTGGCTACTTGCATAAGCGGGTATCATCCTCGTAAAACCCTTGTCATTTACATACTGCACTGTTGCCCAAATTGAGATTTTTGACTTATAAAAGAGACTCAATTTCCGAACATAGGACTCTTCACTGCAAAGTTGTTTAGAAACTCCCCTACTGCAACACCTCCTCCCTGGACACCGCTGGCTGCCTAGCCCTGATGAACTTTACCTTCTCAGACATTTTTCACCCTTCTTGTTTTGCTGAAATCATAGTTCTGGGGTTTAGGACTCTATGCCCTTAACCACTTCAAACCTGTGCTAAAGTGCTTGTGGTTTCTACTTAAAACATGGTAAAATTGGCCTACACCTAATTGTCACATTACATTTACATGTAAAGTCCTTAGAAAATGGCACTACATGCACCCTTGTAGACCATTCCTGTAAATCAAATTGTACTAGTGGGCCTACAGTACTCATTGTGCCAGCCACTCCAATAGCCCTTTAAAACATTAATCAGGTCTGTCACTGCAACCTGTGTAGCTCGAATTTAAACTGACATTTCAACTTACAAAATATCCTTTTTTCAGGCTTAACCTTAGTTTTCAATACCTATACATCACCCTCTAAGGTAGGCCCTAAAAGCTCCTATGGCAGGGTGTGTGATATTTAAAAAGTAGTTCATATGTACTTAAGTTACCGTTTTACATATAATAAGTGCTAACTTTCCATTTTGAGCAGATAGACATATGCTGTTTAAACTCAAATGAATTGTAATTTATAGCCCTCTTTAATCTTAAAGTTGGATTTTCACTCACAGATCTGAAAATTACAGTTTTATAAAGTTGGCATTTTCTTGACCCAGCCAGCCTCCTGGGTCACATTACTGTGAATGGCGCTGCAGTTGTGATTTGTGTATTGCTCCCAGACTGAATGGCTAGAGATGGAGCTGTACCCAGCAGCACTTGCACTTCAAAGGGCTTGCTTCAAGTAACCAAAGTATTCTGATTTCAGGCTTTTGTCACCCCAGACATTTTGAAGCTTGTCAGGTAAAGGGAAGAACTTTCAGAACCAGATATAGGGTAGGACAGGGTGTCCACCCACACACAAAGGCTGGTGCCAGGTATAAATAGTTTAGCCCCAGAGCCACTCTTCAGATCATTTAGGGACCTGTGGAAGACTCGGAAGAAGGACTGTTTTACTACCCTGCTAATAGAATCACTGCTTTTTTGCCCTGTTGCTGTAATGACTGTACTGCTGCCTAAAGAGGGAAGACTGAACCTGATCCTTAAACCCAGGACCACCCGAGTGTTGCCAAGCACCAACTGGCTAGCTCCAGTGTGATCTACAGAGACACAAAAAGTTCCAGAGATCTAGAACACTGCTGCTAGCCTCTGCTAGAGTAACTCCTACCCCTCTCCAAGTGGTGACCCTAGCTCATGGACCCTTTGAAGAGGTATTGGTGGTACTGCTTTTGCATAATCTAAAACCTGGAACTTAAAAGATTTTTTCAAACAATACTGCCTGAGAACTGACAGAAGACTGGAACCTACCTGCCAGGTGATCTGCCCAAGGTGCATCATCGGTCAGCCTGACTTTGCAGTACCCCGCGTTAAGTTCTTCTCCGTAGCAGCAAGTTCTCTTCAGCCTGGTGGAGCCACTTCAGATAAAGCTTGCTGTCTAGTCCCACTTGGTGTGGCTGAGCTCCAGAAAAACATCTTAGTAGAATCAGCACCAGGCTCAATCAGCACCCCATCAATGACGATGACCTGTTGGGGCTGGAAATCCAGCTTCTTCTACTTGGGGCTTTTTTCCCACTTGGCTTAATCAATACCTTGTCCAGCAACTTCCCGTCGTCAACAACGCGGCCTTAGATACAGCTTGCTGCCTTACCCCACTGAGGCTCTACCTTCTCAAGAACTGTAACAGAGACCCAGCCCAATCCACCTCTATCCGACCCACACTCCATCATGGTCGGCCTTAACTTTTCACTCTGACACAGTCTCACAAGACAAGATACCTATGGTTGGGTCCTTAATCTTTTAGGTGCGAGATTTCACTAAAAACTTTAAAAATACATACCTCTGCTTCTACTGATTGAGTTTAATAAATGTTGGTCATTTTATTTATTAAAATGTCCTCTATTGTTCTATATTGGTGTGAAAATTTAAAATACTGAACCTATCAACTGTAATTATCAAGCCTACATCCCACACTAACTTACCTACAACAAAAAGTCTCATACTTGCCTGCTATAACTAACCATCATGTGCACCTATCACACTTAAAATAGTCACCCACCAGAAAATACCTACCATGCCTAACCAGGCCTAACCTGCCACAATTACCTACCATGCCTAATCCACCTACCATACCTACTTAGTCATACCTATCTACCTGAACTTACATCTTTACATCTCTACAGTTTGTGTATCTCAATCCTGTCCTGAGGTGGCAGACTTGAAGAAACAGTAGATTATGCCCATGGCTGAGGTACTGCAGCCAGCTATAGAAAGCCCTTGATTTTAGCGTGTCTAGCAAGCTGCCCAAGATGTTACAGCCTGTACTGGGAAAGTGATGATTTCATAATTTTAGAGGTTGTGCTTGACTCACAAAGATTGTCTGTATTTAAGAATAAATATGTTTTAAATACAAAATTGTTTAATAGTTGGTATTGGTCCCCTGGACTACTGACCACTCCCAAACAGACTCCAAACAAACTATTCTTTTAAATTCAAAAGGGATTAGTATCCCAACTCAGACGGCAATAATTTTTAAGTGCTTTAAGAACAGATTTTGGTTGCAAAAGATTGATACATTGCATTGTGCCATAAACCCGCCCGTTCCAAATACAGATTTGTAATGCATCTGTATACCCATTTAGCCATTCATTGAACCTTTTACTGAATCAGTAAGTGGATGTAATACATGCCAACGAGCCATTTAGTGGTGACAAACCATTTTAAATTACAATTCCTTGGACATCAAGCATGTACAAAGTACACTTCTCTTCTGAGTTAGAGTGAGGAAGTCCCTCCTTGTAATAAATAGAAGAAACTTGTGTGATCTCCTCAGGAAGATTTATTGTTCAAAGGGAGCAAGGTCCAGCCATCCTGACACCATTAGCCTTCTTCATTACTCTCTCACTCCAATTCCCTATTTCCTCCACTTCATCACATCGATATTTAGCCTTCACCAATGCAGAGAAAATTGAACTATTCAGTTTTCTTCAACTGAACAATTCACGAGGTACTTTACCATTGCTGGAATGTGCTGTAAACCGATGCACATCCACTCTTTTCCTCACTTCCTCTTTCCATTCTATTTCATTACTCTTTGCAACCTTTCAAAACTTTATTAAAGCTTTCTAATATCCAATTGGCTTCTCTATGATACAAAGCACAATTTTGTCTTTTATATGTTTGAATTAAAGACATTTTCCATCTCCTTCAAAGCTACTTAAACACTGTTGCCCGTAAGTAAAACTTATGGTATGCCTTCTTTCCTTATGAGTTCCCTCATAAAATTCTACAGCATGCTTAATGTCTGTGCCACTGGAGCAATGTACCTTTGGCCATCTAGAAAACATATCCACAAGCACGTATACATAGGTAGCAGCCCGTTTATGAAAAACAGGGACCGAAATATCAAGAACTACCTCCTCCAAAGCATGCAAAGGCAAACTTCTCACTGTCATGGGTTGAGTGTGCAATTTCAAATCTTTCTCACTCACCACACATTAAACAAAGTCTCTTTAAGGTCTCTCATGTCATTTCCAGTCACTGGCCACCAGTATGGCAACCTCAATCTCTCTTCAGTTTTAGGTATCCCTTGGTGACCTTCATGAGCCAGTTTTAATAGCTCTGTCCTTAATGAAACAGGGGAAGCCTATATCATGCCTCTAAACAACAACACCTCATCTTCAGATAATTCCTACTTTACACCACAATATTTCCAACACTTCTCATTACCCACAATCTTATTTTTCCACCCTCTATTTAACAGTTGAAACATACCTTGTCTGGCCTCATCAATCGATGTATAGTCTTTCAACTCTCTTCTGAGATCACACCATGTCCTACCTCACATACCCATAAATCATCTTCCTCCTTCTTATCCTCACCATTTTCATTTTTAGCCCCCTGGAAATTAAACCACGTCAAATCTGTATTCTTGCAACACTGTTACCCCCTTTATGACCCTACTTGAAACAGTATCCATCCCTTTATTGCAAAAAATCTCTTTAAGGGGTCCTCAATCCCCTTATTGCAAACAATCTCCTTAAGAGGTTTGTGATTAGTTTTAATGTAAACCTACAAACACCAAAAAATGTTTTTATCTTCCTCACTGCCAAGAAATGGCCCAGGGCTCCCTTTCTATCGCAGAATTCTGAGATTCTGGTTCTTTTAAACTATGCAAGGTGAACATTATGGTCTTTTCAAACATCCCTTCTCCGTATATAAATACTACACCCAAACCTTTGAGACTGGTATCAGTGATTAACTTGCATTCTAGGCAAAGATTAAAACTTCATAAATTAGGTGATGCTGCCAAATCTGACTTTATACCATTAAACTCACTTTCAAAATCTTCACTCTATTCAAATTATACAACCTTTTTTTTACCAGACTCCTCCTTTGTCTGCTTTCCTCCACAAAGTTTTGAATACATTTGCTATACTACAATGCCATACCCAAGAAATATAACAATTCTTCCTTGCTAATTGGCAAAGATAAATGCTAAACACTATCCACCAGTCCTGGCTTTGGTTTAATCCCTTTCTCAGAGATCTCATGACTCAAGTATTGAATCAACTTTCTGCTGAATTTGCTCGTCTACCTTTTAATCGTTAATTTAACTTCTTACAACTTTCTACGTACTCCACGTAGACGTTCATCATGGTGCACAATTCCTTACCAAAAATCAAACATCATCTTGATAAATTGTTATCCCCGCTAAACCTCTCTCCATCACTATCTGAAAAACTGAAGTTTATGATCCTAAACCAAATGTCATTCTCTTATATCTGAAAGTACCAAATGGTGTAATAAAGGCTGTCAAAAATGTTGAAGACTCCTTCAGTTGTATCTGGTGGTACACTGAGGCAAGATCAATTGAAGAAAACCTTTAGCTCGATGTAATGTTGTTAACATATGTGCAACGTTGGGAATGGGGTATTTGTCAACAATAACACTCTCATTAAGTTCTTGTAGATCCATGCACAACCTTAGTTCCCGATTAACTTTTTTTGGCAGCCACTACAGAGGCTCACAACTGTCTCTCTTTAACCTCTTCTATAATTCCCTCACATTATAACCTCTCCAACTTCACCAACATGCTCTCATGTACCGACATCTGAATACTACAATGCTAACTACAGGTTGAACACCCTTCCTCAATTTAATTTGATGAACATAACCTCTCAAACATCCCAATTATTTTCAAAACACAGAGAAAAATGTCTTTACATATACTTTGAGGGAATTCTTCAAATTATGGTTGGATCACAAATTATTGAATCTTTCCTCAACAATGATGACGTTTTTGGTCCATCTCCTCTCACACCATCCCTCACATCGCTCTTTCACTCTTCTTTCCCACAGACTCCCATTTCTGATCCTTGTTTAAGCACCACTACTCTACAAATATGTGAATCTGATGTCTTTATTGCATTGTTGTCACTCTAATAGGGCTTGGAAACTGATTTCCCTGAACATTTTCTGTTTTTATTTTTATTTTCACCAAGTCACCCACAACCACATTTGTAACCTTGTTATGTTATGTTATGTTACATGATGGTTTGGTATGTTATATTATGTACACTGTCTTTCTTACATCAAACTTATTCTTCCTCTCATTAGCCTTCTTCGCCTCTCTCTCTCTTTCTCTCTCTCTCCAATTCCCTTTTTCCTCCTCATCATCACTCCGACATTTAGCCTTCTCCCAAGCAGGGAAAATTAAACTGATCAGCTTTCTTCACCTAAAAAATATAAAAGGCACTTTACCAGTATTGAATTTGGTGTCAACCGATACACATCAACTCTTTTCCTCACTTTATTTTTCGACTCTATTCCATTGCTCTTTTGAGGTTTTCAAAACTTCATTAAACCTTTCTATGATCCCATTGGTTTCCAGGATATACAGTGCACACTTTTTTGTTTTATACCATTAAATTAAAGTAATTCTTCCTTCTTTTTTCCAAACTAACTAAGCACCATTATCCATAAGTAAAATGTCTGGTATGCCTTCCTTCCTTATCAGTTCCCTCTAAAACTCCACCTCATGCTTAGTTTCTGTGCCTCTAGAGAAAGATACCTTTGGCCATCTAAAAAATCATATCCACAAGCACATTTACATGGGTAGCAGCCCCTTTATTAAAAACAGGGCCCACAATATCAAGAACTACCTCATCCAATGGATGCAAAGGCAAATTTCTCACTGTCATGGGTTGGATGCACAATTTCAAACCATTTTTGCTCATCACACATGGAGCACAGCCCTTTGCAAATCTCTCAGTTTCAATAGGCATCCCTGGACACCAGGATGCATTGTCACACTTGTAGGAGTGTGATAGTTTGTAGCTGTGTTGGTACTTCGATTGGCAGTACTGGCGGGGGCATTGGATGGTGTAAGCTGCCATGTCCTCCTGGTGTGGGCCCTGGCACTTACTGTTTTACAAATGAATTCACTGGATACAACATACATTTCAAGTTCTCTTTGATGGAAGCTACTCAAAATACAGTCTCCCCTTGAAGAAATATACACCTTTCCAGACACAAATCTGCCCTTATTTTCAATTAGCCCCACAAAATATCCTTCAGGTTTTATTGGTTAACTGCCATAAGAATACAGCTTTATGACTGGTTTTGAGTGTTTTACTTTTTCTTTATTTTTTTGAAAGAAAAATAGTTTAGAAATCAGTTGCATCTTTGCCCCTGAAACAAACAAAACTTTTGTCAGTTCCCCTTTCCACCAACACTTTATCAGTATGACTTATCGTTTTCCCATCATCAACCTGTAAAACAATTTGACCACATTCTATCACATTGGACATCAATTCCTCTAAATTTCTCACCCATTTTCTGGCTTCAAGGTTCACTCTGAAAATGGCTTTTTTTTCCCATACACTGAGCTTTAAAAGCTGGGTACTCTTTGTGAAAAGCCAAATGACTTCCACAACGAAAGCATTTGTCTGGACATTTTGCCTTCTCTCCTGTGCAATACTATTCTGTTTAATTGTGTTGATTTTTTCTCTTCTTTTACAGAATGTTTCTTGATTACCTCCACACATCTGATAGTGTTCTATTTTCTAGGTAATAATTAACTACCGCGAATGATGGCTCATATATTTACCATATCTCATCTCAAACTTTATCAATAATACAGCCTAACATAAAGTGATTCATTTCTCAACAGAACCTGAGAATATACAGGTTGAGGCAAGTTTTCTTAAATCAGTGACATAATCTTCTACTGATTCTTCTTCTCTCTATACCCGTCTACCAAAATGGCACCTTTCTAAACTGGTGCTAACTTTGGGTTAATAGAATGTGTCGAAATATTTTACACATGACTCATATTAATTTAAATGTACTGAATCCTCATCAGAAATGTTGTCTGGAAGGTGATCGAAGCCCTTGTGTTTTTATGACCTATGCAATGAAGTAACAGCACAGTATTCCTTTGGAACTAAATGAAGAACTGCAGACTCTGGGGTATATTTAAAAAACGATCTTCCATTTGCCCCATTTAATATTTGGTTTTCCTGAGCAAACCAATAAAAATGGTGGAGCAGAAACAATCTGCATCTTCTCCGTGATAATAAATCTTCCTAGAAACCAAACAAAAAAACTACCACAAACCCCCTGTTCCCCGCCCCTCCCACGCCCAAAACAAAGTAATTGCAACACTTTTTCTGGAACTCAATTCCGTACCTGAAAAGAAATGATTATTATACCCACCTGTCTGAAACACATATTGACATTTCTAGTTTTTTAAAAGGCGTGCCATAACAGAAAATCATCATGCATGCAAAAGTGTAATTAAACTACATTCAAAATTGGTGTAAACTTCAGTTAATGTCAATGAATGTATAACACAGCATATGGTTCCTCAAAAATCTAAACAATCCCAATGTTCTGAATAGGTATAAATATCATACAGTCACTCCCAAAGACGGCCCCCACAGAAATCATAGAACATCAACTTTTCATGATAAACTATGCTAATTTCTACTGTGTGAGTACAAGCAGCAATATGATTAGACATCAAAGTTGTCTAACATCTACAAAAGCAGACTCGAAGATGACCGCCAAAGACATGGTGGAGCGTCAACTTGCTGCAGAAATTAGAAAATAGAGCTTGTTACCACTGTGTGAGTGCGCGGAGCATTAAGATGAAAGAATGGAGCTAGCGGACACTTGTTCAACATGGAAATCAGGCACGCTACAGCCGCCTTCTACACTTTTACCGCTCCAACTGCACACACATAAAGAAAATAAAACTCCAGCCCATGGGAGCTCAAACCGTAGTGCTCACAACAGGGAAGAAGCTCACCTTGATGTTGAAGTGCTGCTCTCCAAAATAATAATCTTTTGTCAATTTTCCTTGTTGCCAGTGTGACAAAGTACAGTTTTTCTGAAACAATTTATTGTCCCAAGAGAGCAAAGTACAGCCATCCTGGCTCCAGCTCCACCAGTTTAAATCTACACATTACTTTTAGAATTCTCCTAGAACATATGATGAAACAACATTGTAACAGTTTAACATCAGCAAGAATCTAAATACCACAACAATGTTCTCTGATTTTCAATGGAAATAGGAGATTGGTCACTGCTCGAAAGTTCTTCGGGTCAGGACATCACCTTGGGGCATTAATCCGTGCTTGAAAGTTCTTCAGATCAGGACATTGCCTTGGAGCAGTGAGGAATTGATCAACTGAGTAAAGTAGAGGAGATATGCGTGCTTATTTTGTTTATTAGGGTGGGGGATTGTGTCCATCAAGCATGCCATTGGTTTCATGTTAGCTTGGGTTTTGATAATTTTGCTTTCATTGTTTTCTCCGAACCGTCTCCAGGATGCCTTCTCAAATCTCACCTGCAAATAACTTCGATAGCTCTCTACATCTTTCCTTTCAGTTGTTGGTATCATCTTATGTAATAGGGCTCATTTATTGCTTGCTAATTTCAAACAGTTTTGTGGGTCAGTTTCTTACCATGTCTATTTCTAAAGAAAGGGGCCTTTGCTTTAATTTCAGAATGAAGTCAGATTCACGTTTGTTGGATTTCTTCTCTGCTTGCTTTTATTTAATTTATGTTTTGTTCTTTCTTCATTTAGCTCACTGTTGTGGCTCTCTTAGGTGTGTGTGCCTATTCTGTTGGACGTTACTTGCTGTAAAGATTATGCATGAAAAATAGTTGATTGCACTTCGCCCCAGGTTTAAAGTTGCGATTTGATAGCAGAACTCAGCACATTCATTTTAATACGTTTAGTGTCTATGTTTCACATTTTTAGTTTGTAGACTTGGCCTTTGTTTAGGTATGGTACAAAATCTGAGTAAACTGAACCTGGTTCTGATCAGACAGTTTGACTGGTTGTATGTGTTCAATCAGCAAGGAACCTTCCATAGCAGTTAAAAAGGCCCGAGAGGGCGAGGCGGGTGCAGTCCGCCCTCTACAAGTTGACTTCGCAACGGTGCAGTTGTATAAGCATGCTTGCCGGGTGGGAGGCCTCCTGAGGGCATGGTGCCACTACGGCGGGAGATTCTGCTTGATGAGGAATGTACGCGGACCGGCCTTTGAGCTACAGACGGTCCTCTTTGTTCTCCCTTTTTGTGCTTCTGCTTTTGGCAATGAGTAGCCATTCGCTGCCGGCCTATATGGTTGTAGGCAAAGGAGCTGTGTATGGACTCTGGCATGACCTTTAAAATCAATAAAAGTTGGTTATACAAAAAGTCAAGTGTTGATACTGTTGAATAGGTCTGACTTGTGTAGATTTGTGTTGCCAGTCTTATTTAGAAAGGAGTTCAGTTGGGTTGGCCGAGAGCACATAGATTTGGGAGGAGCTGGAAGTCTCCAAGTAAGATTTTGGTGGACAAGAAAAATCTATCAGTGACAAGCTCCATTACTTGACGCTCATCTCACAGCTCTCAGTTCCCTGGCATCTGATCCTAGTGTTATCATAAAAGGGGCTGACAAAGGAGAACATTTAGTGATTATGAGTAGAGCCAACTATGTAGCTAAAATAAATAGACAGCTGAGTGATACTGATGCCTACAATAGAGTCCCTGCCAATCCATTACTGGAGATAATCAATCTAGTCACTACCTCTGTTAAAAAAATGGCATGTCTTTTTTTTAAGTTTAGAAAGCTTTATTGAAAATGATAAACATAGTAAAACATCAGTTCAAAAACGTGGCAATAAATGAAAAATTGAATGATATTAGAAAAACATACATGTGAGTCAATCCCAAATAAGGGAAATAAAAATAAACTAAGGTAAACGAGCCTTTCAAAGTTTTTCAGAGAGGATGGGAAAAGAGAGAGAAAAAAAAAAGGGGTGGCAATAAATACATAATCAATAACAGACACTACTATAAACGTTAGAAATATACAAATGAAAGAATAACAGAGGGTACTTTAAAAAAGAAAATGGGTGACTCAAGAAGCATATCTGGAAAGAAAAATGGTTAAAGGTGACCATAACAGATTCTTTTTAATTAATAGAGGTGCTGAGGTGGCGAAGGCACGATCCAGTCTGTGATGATGACATAACAAGTTCCACCAAGTGTGGTATAAAATCTTTGAAGTGTCTTTCCAGTTGGTTGTAATGATCTGGAAAAAAATAGCTAGTTAAAGCTCTATAAATTTACGCACATTACATGGAACATTCCATAGAGGTGAGTAAACTCCCAAAAATATATGTCCAATCTCGAAGGGGAATTCAGTGGAGAGAATATCATTTAGTTTTGACCAAATACGAGACCATAGGGATTTAACCAGTGTACAATGAAAAAACATATGGAGAAAATCACTATTGTCACAAGAGCAAGACCAACACTTCTTGGACTCTAGTAATCTAAATTTGTGTTGTTCAGAGGGAGTGAAAAAGAGTCTGTTGTAAAAAAAATATAAAGTCTGTGTAGTACTAGCAGAGCACGAAGAGGTATGTATTTTGGACCATATAGAATTCCAAGTCTGAAATGAATACTCCTGACCTAGATCTTTTTCGGACAAAAGTTCCAAGTTAGATTTAGGTCTATCTTCAGCAGGACGGGAGAGTAATTTGTATATCGTAGCAGCCTTGAGGGGATTAGAAAAGTCTAATGAAGGGAAGAAGCATGAACAGGAGTGAGAGATGAACAATCCAGAGAAAGGGCAGGAGTCAGAGAGGCCTTCAATAAAGGATATTGAGAAGAGTGCATGTTAGAGATGTCAAACGAGTCACAAATATCTAAAAATTCCTTTGGAATTTTATCCTTCAGTATATGGTGAAATGTGATGATACCTTTATCGATCCATTCCTTCCAAAAAAGGGCCCTGTTATTGATCTTTAAGGATTTGTTATACCAGATTGGTGTTTGAGCCAAAACATCAATATAGGAGAGATGTGATCGGTACAAGGAAAGAGCAAGGGCTTTGGAATGATTAAATATGGGAGTGGAGAAACGCTTCGGGGGCTGAGACAGGCGAGTGGCTGTGAAGAATGAAAAGGGGAAGAGTTGCGCGAGCTCTAAAGAACTCCAAGCAGTTAAGGGAGGGGAGGAAGAGTAAGTTAAAAAAGGCCATTTCTGTTTTAACGTAAAGGCAGAGTGATATCGATTAAGGTTAGGGAAATTGACTCCACCTAACTCTTTGGGTTGTTGAAGGCGGGCAAGAGAGATCCTGGCTTTACGATTATTCCATAACATTTTTGTAAGGGAACGATTTATGGTGCTAAAAAAAGAGAGCAATGGGAAACCGGGAGCATTGAGAGATAAACATTGATAATGGGGAGAAGCATCATTTTAATAGTGGCTAATCTCCCCATCAGGATAAGAAAAGAGGGGACCATCTTTCAATGAGGGCAGGGAGTTTATTAAGTATATCTGCATGGTTAATTTTGAGAGTTTCTTTAATAGTGCCAGCGTAGAGAACGCCTAAACATTTAATACTCCTGGGATTCCATTTGAAACCAGAACCATGAAACATATGAGCGAGGCAGAATTTGTTTAGGAGTTAAACTTCAGATTTATCAATATTTAATTTGTAACCAGAAACTAAGGAGTATTCATGTAATAAAGAGAAGAGAGAAGGCAGGGAAGTGGAAGGATTAGAGATGTAGAGTAAGATATCGTCTGCATAAGCAGTAAACTTAATATCAATATTCTGAAATTAGAAGCCTGTAAAGGATGGGGAACGCCTTATTTTTTCCAAGAAGGGTTCTAAAGCGAGAATAAGAAGAAGTGGGGAAAGGGGGCATCCTTGCCTGGTACCTCTACGGAGAGGGAAATATTTAGATTGACAACCATTTGTCCAGATAGAGGTAGAAGGAGCTGAATATAACAACTGAATATATTGAATAATAGGGGGGCTAAAGCCGTGCCATCTCAGTGCTCCTAACATAAAATACCATCTTACTCTGTCAAATGCTTTCTTGGCGTCCAATGTGATGGCAGCAACCGGTGCATCCATTTTAGAGGCAAGGTGGATAATGTTGTGGAAAGTTCTCGACTTATCAGTGATTGATCTACCTTTAACAAACCCAGATTGATAGATGTTGACGCAGTCAGGAATGACTTTGTTGATACGGATGGCAAGTATTTTAGCGAAGATTTTACAACCAGTATTAATTAGGGAGATAGGCCTATAATTCTTGCATAGGGAGAAATCTTTATCCTTTTTAGGGATTAAGCATAGCATAGCCTGGGTAAAGGATCCCTTTGATTCTCTTAAGTTAAGAAAATGATTGCTCAGTGAAAATAAATGAGGTATTACATTTTTTTTAAAATAGAGGAAAAATCGGACAGTGAAGCCATCCGGACCTGGTGTTTTATCTTTAGGTAAGAGATTAATAGCATTGATTATTTCCTTCTCTTGGATAGGAACATCTAGGGATGTAAGGTCTGTAGAATTATCAGGAGATTTAGGGATAGTCGTGAAAAAGGAGCCTATTTGTGCCGAGGAGTGAGTAGACTCGGGTGTAGAGAGAAGTGTAATATTGGACAAAGCAATCAAGAATTTTATCGCCAGTGGTATGACGGGTTCCAGAGATGTCAGTAATAGCTACAATTTTGGATTTCTGCTTTTTGATTTTAGGATAATTAGCGAGAGACTTGCCTGCTTTATTGCGCCCACCATACATTTTTGCATTAAATTTGAGGAGATTATTGCATGCAGAGTCCCAGGAGTGTTTATTATATTGCATTTTTGCTTTGATAAGCGACGGCAGGGTATCTGTAGAGTTAGTAGTGAAATATTGATGTTCGAGGGCTTTGATTTGCTTGAGAATAAGGGAAGAATCAAGAAGAGCTTTTTTCCTCTTCCGAGAGACATAGTCAATAATGAAGCCTCTGGCGGTAGCCTTAAAAGCATCCCAAATGAAATGGAATTTAGAGGTAGAGGGAAGATTGTTGAGAAAAAATTCCTCCATAAAAATAGTAAATTGCTCAACAAAGTGGGGATCTAAAAGAAGAGAATTGTTAAAGTGCCAACGGCGGGATATAGGAAAAGGTGAAGGGAAATCCATATATAAGAGAACTGGGGCATGATCTGAAATAAGAATAGAACCAATTTCTGGGTTAGTCATGAATTGCAGGGCATTTTGAGTGAGAAAAATGCAATCAATACATGAATGAGAGCTGTGGACAGGAGAAAAAAAAAGAAAATTCCAGTGTGTCAGGGTGAGAGGTTCTCCATGTGTCTATGAGACCTCTGGAGGAAATAGCTTTGTAAAAAGCTTTCTGCATCTTGTTTGGAACATATTTGGTTTGTGATTTTCAGTCCAGGAAAGGATCCATGAGTTGGATGCAGTCTCCACCAACAATCAAGTTATCAACTGCATGCGAAGAAAGAAGGGTAGAAAAGTCTTTCCAAAAATTAAGTTCAATGCCATTTGGACCATATACATACAGAAGGAAAGTGGGGTAGTATTAACAATAACATTTAAAAACAACCGTCTACCATTATTATTGTGAAACTCATTTTGCAACTGAACATTTAGAGACTTATTGAACAAAATAACAACGCCATTTTTGTTATTCACTGCCGGGGAACAATAAACATCTCCTACCCATTGTTTACGCAGTGAAGACAAATCTTGCAATTTAAGGTGTGTTTCTTGTAACAATGCAACATGACATTTCAATCTCGCTAAATGAGATAAAACTCGCTGTTTTTTAACAGGATTCCGAATACCTTTAACCTTCCAAGAGATAACACGAAAACCAGTCATCAAAAGGGTTTAAGTAATGGTACACCACAATCAAGAAAAGGAAGTAAAACCGGGTGGGCTATATTTAACGAGGTCCAGCATACAAGCCCTGAGGTAATTAGGAAAGAAGGGTATGCCGTTCCTCCTGGTCAGGGGAGTTAGTGTGAAATGTACACTCTACCCCAAGATAGAGACAAAGTGAGGGATAATGTCTAGACAGCCTGGGAACTTATAGCATGTGATGGGTGGGGGAACCCACACTGGTGGAACTAAAACCCTCACACACCCAGCAAGCTAGGTGTCATGCTTCATCATCTGGGTTTTGCTCCTCGTCGGGTCGGCGCTGCAATTCCCAACGGGCACCCAAAGATGGGGCTCTTTAACGGAGATCTTTTGTTCCTCGCCGAAGGTTGAGTGCAAGTGAGGGCCAGGTAAGTGTAGACGTTGGTGAGTGTATTTTAAAACAGGGTCGGTTAGTCTGAATAATGAGTTTATTGGGTCAGTAAACCACCCTATTAAAAACAATATGAGTGGCGGTAGTCTAGACACAATGAGTCAAAGACTTGCTCCGCTCTACTCAGATGGTCAACATGTTTCTCGCCTCATGGTCAGGGGGATCCAGCGGCAATTCATCAGGACCAATGAAATGTGAACTATCTACAAAACGTGAGGGTGTAAAACAGGATATTGAAATATTGTGTTAGTGCCTGGATAAAACTACCCTATGGAAGTGTGGAGAAAACTTAACACTTCCGCATGGGAGTGGCCTAAAGGAAAAGGAGAAAAGAAGCATAACAGGCCAACACAGAGCATTAAAATACACTTTGTCGTTTATATACATAGTAATCTGGAGCCAAGGACTCCTCGTATGCATGTCCAATACACGAAGCAATTGCGCTCGAAAGGAGTGATCATGCATAAGTGGATGCAGTGTAAAACACGTGTCAAGTGACCCAAAAGACAAAAATCCAAAACAATCTGAATTATCGTCACGAGGTCTGACAACGCTCACCTAAGGTTTGAGCTAGTGCCGCTCCAATCGGTGCGTGGCGAGCCTCTTGGGATGGCGTGGTAGCCTGCTATAATTTGTATCAAAAACAAGAGACTCAACTAGGTAAGTGTATACATACAATAAACCTGCTTAGTGCTAGGTGTTGTCAAAGGAACTGGTAAGCAAGGTCCCCCGGAACCCCGGTCACCGGGAACCACCGCTCGAGGAGCGAGCCAACCCCAAGCCTGAAGTACCGCCCACGGAGGTCCGCGGCACAAACCAGCATTGGGGTCGGCCAGTCACAAAAGCAGCGGTCAGTCGTCCACCGGCGTCTAGGGAATCCCAGACCGTTCGATCATTGTGATGCTAACCAGGTGGTAGTTACTTACGGTTCTGTTGCCCAAGGGTGGTTTGCAAACCTACCCCGCTCCGCCGAAACCGGGAAGTGTTATTCACTTTCCAATGCTCCAATAAGAACTGGTCCGGTCAAGTGTAGGCGAGCTCCGATTGGGCGTCTAATGTCAGATGACTGGTGTCGGAAGCCCCACCCAAGCAGAGTGACTATGGGCGCCATCTTGGAATGGGTTGCTGATACAGCATCAGGTCGTGATTGGTGTCTCTCAGTGGCTAGAGGAGGTCCCCAGGAGAAGAATGATATCCATTTCGCTCTGGTCCTATATTATGTAGTTAATCGGGTAAATGTCTGCTTGACAGAGTATATAACTGGGTAGTATGCATCGTGCAAAGGATCAGGTAATGCGAGTTGAACCAAGCTACCCACGGGGTTACTGTTGTATTGGTCACGTGTCAGTGGAGTCCAGATAATGGTGTAAGATATTCGGGGATCACTGCAGTATCAGTAAGTAACTGAGTCCGCCCCTTGTCTATCAGGGGTGGTAAGGTCATTGACAATATCGGGGAAGAGTGTAAACATATCAGTGTGTTAGTGTAACCCACGGTATATCGTCATTCAAACCTCTCGTATCAGATGAAAGTCTGTGCACCCATCTTTGTTCGAGTCTAAACAGAGCTTGTGTTGTAATTCTTGGATGTGACTCCAAAACGACCCATCTCAGGGAGTCTGGTGTATGGTGAAGACTCTTAAAGTGTGAATACAGTTTTGTGGTCTCCTTCAAGCATCTTATGTTACTTTTATGCTCAGTGATGCGTGTTTTAATAGCCCGTGTCGTCATCCCTATGTAGTTTAATGTACAGGGGCACTGTAATAGATAAATGCAGTTGGTGGAATTGCAATTAGTGTGGCGTGCCAGTGACCAAGTTAGGGTGTCCGACAAAATCACCTCCTTGGTAGTAATCGTCTGTTTACAGGACGTGCAATTACCACAGGGAAAATGTCCAACAACTGGTGGAAGCCCCCATAGAGTACCCTGGGGGTTCTGTGTTTCTTTTCTGGCAGGTCTGGTATGAATCAATATGTCTTTCAGATTCTGAGTCCTCTTAAAGGCGCATCTGGGTTGAGGTAAAGAGAGGTTGCCAGAAGCTAGGATACCCCAATGTTTTTTGATCACTTTTTTCATTGTATTTGAAGAGGGGGTGAACGAGGTAACACATGTCAGGATGTCAGTTTGTTCCCTGGTCCTGGTCTCAAGTAATGCCTCTCTGGGGTTATTCCTAGCGCGTTTCATAGCTTTTGTAATAGTGTTGGTCGGATACCCTCTTTCTTTTAGATTGTTTGCTAGGATATCAGCCTCTTTTTTGTAGTCCACCACTGAGCTACAATTTCTCCTCACACGGAGAAACTGACCGAAAGGTAAGTTATCCCTCAATGCCTTGGGATGGTGACTGCTGTAAAGCAAGAGGCTGTTCCTGTCGGTTGGTTTTTTGTAAAGGCTGGTTGACAAAGCCCCAGCAGCCAATCTAATGTCTAGGTCCAGAAATGCTATGTGTGACGTGGAGATGTGATTGGTAAATTTTAAATAAGGGTTCTGTACATTAATCCATTGACAGAACTCTTCACATCTACTCCACGGTCCTTTCCAAAGGATGAGGACATCATCTATAAAGCGTCTCCACATGATCAGATTATCGCCAAACGGGTTGGTGGGGCTCTGGATGATCTCTTCTTCGAAAGCTGCCATGTAAAGACAGGCCAGACTAGGGGCAAATGTACTACCCATAGAAGTCCCTTGGCATTGGTGGAACAGTTCATTCTGGAATTCAAAGAAATTCTCCGTTAATGCCATGGACGTTAGGTCCATGATGAAAGACACAGGTGTAGGTGATGTCCATTCCTCATTGCAAAGGGCCGCTTCGATCACTGTGAGGTTTTGACCTTTGAAAAGGCCATTCTTAAAGATCTAGCTATGGCACAAGATAGGTCAACTTTTTACAACCTCTCTAAACAGGAAATGGATGCAGCCAGGGCTCTGGCTGATGACCACTCAATCACAATTAAACAAGCAGACAAAGGTGGTGCTACAGTCATCCAGTCCACCTCTGACTACGAGAGAGAATGTCGACGGCAACTATGTGATCGGAAATACTATACACCAATCACAATAGATCCTACGCCAAGATTGAAGAACGCCATCAATAGTCTTACCCTTGAGGCAGAGACTAATGGTTGGATCACCAAGAAAGAAGCAGATTATCTTAATGTTCGTGATCCTGTAATACCATATTTCTACACATTGCCCAAGGTCCACAAAGGAACCTCACCGACCCCAGGCAGGCCTATCGTGTCCGGGATTGGCTCTGTTCTTGAGCCGCTGTCCAGATTTGTAGATCACTTCTTACATCCCTTGGTCCAAAGAATACCGTCTTACATCAAAGACACCAGTGACATCCTCAGAACTATTGAAGGGTTTGAACCGAATGGGGAGATTACCCTCCTGGTCACTTTAGATGTGGAGGCGTTGTACACTAATATCCCACAACAAGCAACCCTCACAGTGATCGAAGCGGCCCTTCGCAATGAGGAATGGACATCACCTACACCTGTGTCTTTCATCATGGACCTAACATCCCTGGCATTAACGGAGAATTTCTTTGAATTCCGGAATGAACTGTTCCACCAATGCCAAGGGACTTCTATGGGTAGTACATTTGCCCCTAGTCTGGCCTGTCTTTACATGGCAGCTTTCGAAGAAGAGATCATCCAGAGCCCCACCAACCCGTTTGGCGATAATCTGATCATGTGGAGACGCTTTATAGATGATGTCCTCATCCTTTGGAAAGGACCGTGGAGTAGATGTGAAGAGTTCTGTCAATGGATTAATGTACAGAACCCTTATTTAAAATTTACCAATCACATCTCCACGTCACACATAGCATTTCTGGACCTAGACATTAGATTTGCTGCTGGGGCTTTGTCAACCAGCCTTTACAAAAAACCAACCGACAGGAACAGCCTCTTGCTTTACAGCAGTCACCATCCCAAGGCATTGAGGGATAACTTACCTTTCGGTCAGTTTCTCCGTGTGAGGAGAAATTGTAGCTCAGTGGTGGACTACAAAAAAGAGGCTGATATCCTAGCAAACAATCTAAAAGAAAGAGGGTATCCGACCAACACTATTACAAAAGCTATGAAACGCGCTAGGAATAACCCCAGAGAGGCATTACTTGAGACCAGGACCAGGGAACAAACTGACATCCTGACATGTGTTACCTCGTTCACCCCCTCTTCAAATACAATGAAAAAAGTGATCAAAAAACATTGGGGTATCCTAGCTTCTGGCAACCTCTCTTTACCTCAACCCAGATTCGCCTTTAAGAGGACTCAGAATCTGAAAGACATATTGATTCATACCAGACCTGCCAGAAAAGAAACACAGAACCCCCAGGGTACTCTATGGGGGCTTCCACCAGTTGTTGGACATTTTCCCTGTGGTAATTGCACGTCCTGTAAACAGACGATTACTACCAAGGAGGTGATTTTGTCCGACACCCTAACTTGGTCACTGGCACGCCACACTAATTGCAATTCCACCAACTGCATTTATCTATTACAGTGCCCCTGTACATTAAACTACATAGGGATGACGACACGGGCTATTAAAACACGCATCACTGAGCATAAAAGTAACATAAGATGCTTGAAGGAGACCACAAAACTGTATTCACACTTTAAGAGTCTTCACCATACACCAGACTCCCTGAGATGGGTCGTTTTGGAGTCACATCTAAGAATTACAACACAAGCTCTGTTTAGACTTGAACAAAGATGGGTGCACAGACTTTCATCTGATACGAGAGGTTTGAATGACGATATACCGTGGGGTACACTAACACACTGATATTTTTACACTCTTCCCCGATATTGTCAATGACCTTACCACCCCTGATAGACAAGGGGCGGACTCAGTTACTTACTGATACTGCAGTGATCCCCGAATATCTTACACCATTATCTGGACTCCACTGACACGTGACCAATACAACAGTAACCCCGTGGGTAGCTTGGTTCAACTCGCATTACCTGATCCTTTGCACGATGCATACAACCCAGTTATATACTCTGTCAAGCAGACATTTACCCGATTAACTACATAATATAGGACCAGAGCGAAATGGATATCATTACTCCTCCTGGGGACCGCCTCTAGCCACTGAGAGACACCAATCACGACCTGATGCTGTATCAGCAACCCATTCCAAGATGGCGCCCATAGTCACTCTGCTTGGGTGGGGCTTCCGACACCAGTCATCTGACATTAGACGCCCAATCAGAGCTCGCCTACACTTGACCGGACCAGTTCTTATTGGAGCATTGGAAAGTGAATAACACTTCCCGGTTTCGGCGGAGCGGGGTAGGTTTGCAAGCCACCCTTGGGCAACAGAACCGTAAGTAACTACCACCTGGTTAGCATCACAATGATCGAACGGTCTGGGATTCCCTAGATGCCGGTGGACGGCTGACCGCTGCTTTTGTGACTGGCCGACCCCAACGCTGGTTTGTGCCGCGGACCTCCGTGGGCGGTACTTCAGGCTTGGGGTTGGCTCGCTCCTCGAGCGGTGGTTCCCGGTGACCGGGGTTCCGGGGGACCTTGCTTACCAGTTCCTTTGACAACACCTAGCACTAAGCAGGTGTATTGTATGTATACACTTACCTAGTTGAGTCTCTTGTTTTTGATACAAATTATAGAAGGCTACCACGCCATCCCAAGAGGCTCGCCACGCACCGATTGGAGCGGCACTAGCTCAAACCTTAGGTGAGCGTTGTCAGACCTCGTGACGATAATTCAGATTGTTTTGGATTTTTGTCTTTTGGATCACTTGACACGTGTTTTACACTGCATCCACTTATGCATGATCACTCCTTTCGAGCACAATTGCTTCGTGTATTGGACATGCATACGAGGAGTCCTTGGCTCCAGATTACTATGTATATAAACGACAAAGTGTATTTTAATGCTCTGTGTTGGCCTGTTATGCTTCTTTTCTCCTTTTCCTTTAGGCCACTCCCATGCGGAAGTGTTAAATTTTCTCCACACTTCCATAGGGTAGTTTTATCCAGGCACTAACACAATATTTCAATATCCTGTTTTACACCCTCACGTTTTGTAGATAGTTCACATTTCATTGGTCCTGATGAATTGCCGCTGGATCCCCCTGACCATGAGGCGAGAAACATGTTGACCATCTGAGTAGAGCGGAGCAAGTCTTTGACTCATTGTGTCCAGACTACCGCCACTCATATTGTTTTTAATAGGGTGGTTTACTGACCCAATAAACTCATTATTCAGACTAACCGACCCTGTTTTAAAATACACTCACCAACGTCTACACTTACCTGGCCCTCACTTGCACTCAACCTTCGGCGAGGAACAAAAGATCTCCGTTAAAGAGCCCCATCTTTGGGTGCCCGTTGGGAATTGCAGCGCCGACCCGACGAGGAGCAAAACCCAGATGATGAAGCATGACACCTAGCTTGCTGGGTGTGTGAGGGTTTTAGTTCCACCAGTGTGGGTTCCCCCACCCATCACATGCTATAAGTTCCCAGGCTGTCTAGACATTATCCCTCACTTTGTCTCTATCTTGGGGTAGAGTGTACATTTCACACTAACTCCCCTGACCAGGAGGAACGGCATACCCTTCTTTCCTATTTAAGTAATGGTAAGCATGAAGATAGAGACAAGTTAGAAAGAGGATAAGAAGGAGGAGATAAAAAACAGAAATGGATGAAAAATAGAAGGTAGCAAGGGGTATAGGTAATGGAAAAAAATCGTGCGATGTGGCAGTAAAAAAAACAGATAGAGTAAACTGTAAAATACCATAGGCTGGAAGTGAAAAGATGGAGAGATAGAGGGGAAAAAGAAAGGGAGAAAACTGCAAGAGAAAGAGGAGAGAGAGAAAAGGGAAGGAAAGGAAGAGCGCTAGAGGAGGGGAAAACAGACGCCTGGGAAAAGTTAGAAAAGAAGAGATGACAGAAAGCCAGATGGCTTTAGCCATGGCAATCAAAAAAACTAAAAACATTAATGTGGGAAGGGGGATGGCAGAAAACAGGACGGCCACTCCACTGGGAAGAGCACCAAGAGGATATGAAACCATATACCCATACATTAAATAAGGAAAGGAGAAAAACTCCAAGAATAAAAATAATAGACGAATTAAACAAGGAGGAAGGGAACTTACCAGACATTAGGGGACAAGGCAACGGGATGAATCAAACATCATAGACTGACAGGTGGTATAGGCAAAAATCTGCAACAACAGATTAGCATGGGATAACCTAAAATATATGAATAAGACACATGCAAGAGGATTAACATAGAATACCACTTACAATAATCCTAAGGGAGAAAAGCAAACATGGATAACAGGTAACGAGACAGTCATTGTTTGTTAAGTTCCATAAGTTCTCCTCGATGAGTATGGATGAACTTCCGAAGGTCGGCTGGATCCTCAAAGGAGAATGTTCTGTCTTTATATGTCACTTTGAAGAAGCAGGGATGTATAAGGCCATAACGAGCGTTCATGGATTTCAAGGCTGGTCTGAGATCAAGGAATTCCTTGCGTCGGCTGGCTGTTGGTTTAGAAACATTTTGACTAAAAAAGTTTTTGTGACTGGACCACAGCATCTGTTTATGTTGTTTGGCAGCATTGAGGATCGTCATAAGGTCAGAATACAGCAGAAAATAGGCAATGATACCTCTTGGTTTGGTGGAGGAAGATGCATTCTGAGGCCCTAGTCTGTGTGCTCTTTGGATATTAAAATCCATTGATTTTGGAAGGCCAACAATCTGCAAGACTTGAGATTTCAGGAAAGTGATCATGTCGGAACCTTCGGAACCTTCCGGAATTCCGTAAATGCATAGGTTGTTATGCCGGTTGCGATTTTCTAAGTCCTCTGTAGTCTTCTTAAGTTGGGTAACTTTTTTGGTGAGGCTGTCAACTCTGGCAATGACATCTTGTGCATTACTTATCTTCTGCTCGACATCAGAAAGTCTTAAGTAAAGACCGGACCATTTTTCCTCAATTCTTTGGAGGGTTGCAGTGGCGTCCGACATAAAGGGGCGAATGAGGCGTAGTTCATTCATGATATCCTCTAGCGTAACAGGAAGAGGTGATTTAGATGGAGAAGAGGGGTCCTTCTTAAGTCGCTTGCTGGTGTTAGCTGTTGAGACTTTGCGACCTCCAGAAGAAGCCCCTGAAGCCCAATGAGATTTGTTAGACTGTGGGTGATCCATGGTATACAGGCGAATGAAGCGAACACAAAACACAACTTGTGAAAGCAAGGAAAAATCAACAAGTCACCATAAATATAGACAATGAAGACCAGAGGCAAAAGGGCGCAGAGCCAGCAGCCCAAACGAATATTGCACAAAAGGAGGGCCCTTTGACAGAGAAGATTGCCACAATGTAACAGGTACTAAAGGGCGAAGCAACAAGCAGGCGTATGAATAATTTGCAGTATCAGTGCAATACAAGATGGTTAGTTGCAACCAATATTTAGTAGGGCTAGATTATGTGCGTTAACAATGCGTTGTAGAAAACCCAAGAAGACATGCCTTAAATCAAGCGACTTTGATGCAACAAAACCAAAGAAAATTTACCAGCTGACAGGAAATGATGGAAATAAAGAAGCAGTGCTTTCATTTTGTCGAGAAAAAAGAGTTCCAAATTGTGACCAAAAGCATGAATTCTTTAAAATACTGAGAGGTTGGTCTTTGTCATAAACTTAGTGGAGGCTGAAGTAGGAGCAGTACCAAAAAGCTCAACATGTGAACACTGAGGAGGACAGCATAACAAGTAATTGTGCGCCGCAGCGGAAATGCACAAAATGGCGGCCACAATTACTGAAGGCACTGAGGCAGAGAAATGAAGAGTCACAAAAGGGGTCTAACCGGTCAGAAATGCGGTCAGAAACTTGCCCATGTAATCCTGGCAGCTTCCGAAGGCGCTGACACCCCTTTACGAGCAGCAGCGGTGTGTGGAAAGGGTCCCTTCAGAAGGAAACGTAGCTCAGCGCTACAGAGCTTTTCAGGTCGCGGCCATCTTGTCGCCATCGCCGCGCGCTCCTATGTTGATTGTCTTTTGACAGATCTGGAAAATAGATTTCTTGGACATGGATTTCCTACGGCCCCATGTCTGTATATTTTACTTAAGATTCATAAGCCTGGAACTTTTCCTCCTTGGTGCCACATAATTTCTGGCATCAACACACCCACCGAAAAATTGTCTGACTTTATCAATCACTTTTTACAGCCAAATGTTGTTAACCTTCCCTCGTATCTACAGGATATGAGAGACTTATTAAATAAATTTGCAGATGTGGAATGGACACCTGAAATGTCATTTGTAACTTTGGATGTAAATTTCGTAAACACCTGCATCCCTAAGGACAATGGGATTTTGGGTATCCAATGTTTTTGGGGAAACAGCAAAGCCACACTAATGGAACATACTAACAAATTAATCAACATGATTCTATTGCTTTTGAAAAACACTGTCTTCTGCCATGGCATGCAATGGAATAGACAGACATTGGGGTGGAAATAGGAGGACATTATTCACCCTCTTATGCTAACCTGCAAATGGCAATGATGGCGGGCAGACTAATATAACAGATACAATGACTCTGGAGCTTGTACAAATAAAATTAATCACTCATTTGCACCCAGAGACTTTATACATCTGGTCCATACAAGAGCGTCAACGTTTCAACCCAAACAAGGCTTAGTTAAGAAATCAAGACGGGTCTTCATCAGGACAAGAGTGGGGGAATAGGGGATGATAGCCCAAAGCAAATCACTTGTGGTTAGAAGGAAGTCAAGGAGCAACCATCCAGTTGGAACAATCCAGAGAAATAATTAAGTCAGACGGGCAAGAGTCGGTTATCGGAATCCATTCAAATTACTGTAGTCAGGCGATATTCTGCTGCTTGTGTGTGCGATCTGAAAGAAGCGGATATTGAAGTCAAGCTATGTGTGGGCAAAAATCGTTAATTGTCCCGTACAGGCTAGCCAGCCGATATCCTGCTGTTGGTGTGTGCGATCTTTAGAGATGCACTGATTTCTTCAAAGTGCTCCGTCGTTAAGTTGCGGAATGCAGAGCCAGGCAAGCGTCCTGGAGCTGCGACCTAACTTTAGCGCTCGGCTCCAGGACGCTTGCCTGGCTCTGCATTCCGCAACTTAACGACAGTGCATATGTACAAAGACAAATCTACATAAGTTTCAGGATATGATACTTCAGATCCTGTACCATATTATTTCAAATTGGTCCCTAACCCACTGAAAAAGTATATACTTACACAAACTGAGCTAAGATATACAGCTTCATTTGTTAAACAATTAGCCGTTAAAGGTTATGCTTATTGGAAAGACACGATATTTTTATATCAATTTGGGGAACCAAACCATGGAAGGTTCAGGGGACGGAAACCTTGTTTTGAGCATGTTTATTTCCAACACAAATTATTTTTCTGAATGATACTTTCTAACAACTTGCATGTCTGGGAAAAATGATATTCCCTTCATTTCTCGATTTGATAATTGGCAAAACTTGACAAATTATACTCAAAAACAACTTAATAGCATGGTGCAGAATGGTACATTTAATTCTACACTTTCACATACTCACAGGTGGTTATTGTGGCCAGTGGTTGTCATACTTGTTTTCTTAAATTCAAAAACTAGGTTTAAATCTAAAAGGCAGGACTCCTGATATTCTCAATCTCAACATTCACATATGGTTACCACCTATTCAGTGGGGAAATTATGTCAACAATGGTTGCAGTGAAACAATATCTTTCTCTCCTATCCCAAGAAATGGATTTGTCATATTTCTTATAGGGCCCTAATTCTCCATGTGGGTTACATGGGCAATAATATTATTGGGTATGATTAAAAAGTGGACGTTGACTACAGGCTCTGTGCAGAAAATGATGTCTGTAATGGTACTAACAGAACATGTCAGCATAGGTAGCAGAGTTAAGGTACAGGTCCTCCAACTGAAAAACAGTATATTATTCCAGCTCCAAGTACATATAATTTACAGTTTAAACAACCCAATCATCTGAATGCAAACCAGGTAATGATACATCTCTCATAGAAACTTTAAACACATATGATATCTGCAGGATCTCCGTAGGAATGAATATATCAAAAGGAACTTTATACCAAGCAATTCCATCAGTTACTGGAATGGCTGAAACATTCAAGAGGGACAATTCTCTGTTTATTGTATGGAAGGAAGACTGAAGGGCCAACATCCCATTGACCAGTTCCATAGCAGAACGTTCCGGGAGGTAATGGTCATTTATCAGCAGGAAAAAATAGTCACAAATCCAATCCACATGAACAGGAAGATAAAAAAAGGAAGAGATGCACTGGTGGTCAGTATTATGGTCAAAATTATTTTTTAAGCAACACCTTTTCTTGAATCAGAGCTTCAATTTTTGGAAGCCAGCCAGAAGGTGCAGGTGGCACGATAGCACTCGAATAGGGTGACATTTCAAAATGCGGACTGGAGTGGGCATCACAGAACTTTTGTAGATCCTGTAAGACAGCATAACAATTATCTACATCAAATGTTGTGGCATCTGCCTCCATGTCTGGACCGTCAAGGTCAGGAACATACGTGTTGATTCCAAAAAGTACTTCATATGGGGTATGCCCACCCAGAGATCTTTAGGGAGATTATTAAGAGCCAGTTGAACCCCATAGAGGTGATTGATCCAACTATGCACAGTGCTTAATACTCTAGCGGTCAAGGACTGCTTTAAGTCAATGGTTCATTCTTTCCACAACAGAATTGCCCTCTGGCCTGTATGGAGAAGAATAATGCACCTGTACACCCAGGGATGCCATATAATACCAGTACGCTTTGGAAGTGAAATCTGGGCCCTGATCTGAATGGAATGGACAACATGCATATGTACCAAAAAGACATACAAGACTTTAATAACAGTTCGAGCATCAGCCAAATGCTGTGGCCAAACCCAGAGGAACCTAGAGCAAAAATCACCTGCAACTAAAATAAATTTGAAGGCAGTGTCCGAAATCAGTGGATCACATTATTCCACATAACTACAGCCAAAAGGCTGATCGGAAATGAATAGGTATGTTTGGGGTGGATGAGCTAGGGTGGGCTATTTAATTTGTTGACAGATGTCACAATACAGGAAATATAAGCCCTGCCTACAATAATGTTGCTGTATCAGAGAATTAATGGCCGCGACACCAGCATGAGCAAAAGCCACACCTTCAAATTCAGCTACTAGTAAAGCAAGTCTGTGGTCTTGGTTGGGTATCAAATGCTAGCCAATTACAGAAATTCTTTACAAAAGGAACATTCTGGTCATTTAGATGATACAAATATTTAGTAGAAAACCCCTTAGGCACATGAGTGCCATTTTTAATTGCATTTACGGCAGCCAAGATATCGGTATCTATATGAGATTTAGAGCGTACAATTGCTGGCACTGTAGCTGTGGCGACAGAAAATTCTTCATAGACCACATTCCTTTTCAACCATTCACCTTTTGAGCCCTAGGCAAAGTTTCAATTGCTCTGCCATCAGATCCACCCTCAGACTACTGTTGCAGCATCAGACAGCATCTGCTGTCATCTAGAGTTCAGAATGTAACTGTACATGCTTTTTATTGCCTTAGCGTTCTCTGATTTTTAAGCAAATGCTTATCATTTCTATACATGAGCTAAACTAGGTGGAGGTTTCTGGGGGTTGACAGCATAGGAAGCATAAATAAGAACATTTACAAAAGGGATGTCCTAATACTAATGCCCTAATAGGGATAATGTGAGTTTAGAATCCCACAGGTGTCCTCCAGATACTTCCTCCTCCCCCAGGTCCTCCTGTGACATCTGGTGTTGGTTTCTCAAGCTGATCCTGTTCTAAGGTCTGCCTTTCCGGGTTGTTTTTGCACTCCTGAGCTAAACCCTCGCCCTGTTCTAACGAGTTCTATTCACCCTGATACTGGTTTCCTGAACCGAGTGTTCCTGGTTCTAGTACTGCCAGACCTTTGTCCTCCTGGCCCTGCTCCTGTCCCATCCTTGTAATAGCCCTTCCTATACCTCCTTATCCTGGTACTACTGACCCTCATCCTGATACTGCTAGTCTGCTGGGTGCTTCTCAACATAATCCTGTTATACTGATTCTCCAAGATCTGGTGCTTCTAGTCTTCCTGGTTACGGTCATCTACATGCTCCTTACTCTGGTCTCTGTCTTTGTGACCCTCCTGGTACTAGGGCGATTGGTTCTGGTCCTCCATATTAAATTCTTGGCTGAGCCTGTTATGTTGTTCCCATGAATTAAGTAGGACTGTGTATATGGACAACATAAACGTCAGATCAGGAAATGTTGACCTAGTTCCTAGCTAACTCACAGTGCCCCGTGTAAACCCATAAACTTACCAGGGTACCAGATGGTATCAACTACCTCAAACATGACCACTCTTTATTCCCCAAGGAAATCATGAAAACAGACCTACCTTTTTGTTGTTCACTTTTGCATGTCCAAGGTAAACACAAAATGGATGTGAATAGGCTTTTCAAACATTCATTGAAAAAATCATCTTATATAAATAGATCATACTGCAATTACTAGGCAGAAGTAGCAAAACATTGCAACTAGCATTACAAGAATGGTGAAAAATTAAACAGATCTCCAATTATAACACTACTATGTCATTATATGTTTATACTAGTATACTCCTACCAAACACTACCTAAACTGTCAAAAGCATAATATGAGTACCCTCTGCCCGATCCCTTGGAATAGCCTAATCCCCATACCTGGGGGGTTAGGTCTGCCTCTTTGCCATAGTGCGCCACGTTCCAGGACAATAAGCAGAACTGCTCCTCTACTAAATATAATGCAGAGGCCATTTGTATAATGAAAGCACTCTTCCAATTGCAGTGTGCCAAAGGTGCAGAGCTGATACAGTGGTGTGTCTGGAGCATTAGAGCTGTATCCACCCAGACAACCAAATGTAAGGGTTTTGCATTCTATGTGTGTGCCCTTGGACAAAGTATACAAACAACATGATAACATTGCTTACTAAGAAATAGACTGCATAATGAATTGCTTCTGAGTACAATATTGTGAAAGTGTTAATCATGTAAAAAGTCACCAATGAAAAAAGATGTCAAGCTAAAACGTAAAGCTGAAATGGATCCTAAGAGTGGGTCCTGTCATGCCCCACAACAGACCTGTTCATTGTGGTCCTGATATGGTCCCATTGGTCAGGTTGTCCGTGTCCCCCTGATCCTGTCTAATCTTATCCTGATACCCTAGTTCCAGGTCCTCATGCTCAACTTGGTACTTCTGGTCCTGGTCTCCTTAATTGTGCCCCCTCTGGTACTTCTAGCCCTGGTCATAGTGCTGATCATTTGTCTTCTAATTCAAATCTGGTCTCTGATAATATTGGCCCGAGTCTGGATGCTCCTGCCCTGACTAGTCCTCATTCAAGTTGTCATGATGCTGTTGACCCTTGTCCTCCTGCTCTTTGTCATCCTGATTCTGCATTAACTTGCCCACTTAGTCCTGATCCTCCATGTTAAGGTCATCCTGTTTTAGCCACCCTGATTGGTCATCATCGATCCTGTCATTGTGGCCATCTTTATCCTGGTCCTCCTTTTCCTCTACGTACTGGTCCTCCTTATCCTGATTTGCAAGATACTGATAACCCTAATCCTCTGTGATTTGATCCACCATTTCTCCTTGCTGTGGTCCCCCTAGTCATACTTGCTGTCTCTGATTATCTGGCCATCTCCTTCCGATTCTCCAGGCCCTGTTCTCCTAGACTTCCTCACTCTCAGTCTGGTTTTCCTAGCTCTGGTCTTCCTATTCCTGGTCCTGATTGTTTTTGTTCTATTCCTAGTTTTGTTTCTATTAGACCGGACCCTTTTGTTTCAGAACTTCCTTGTTTGGGTCTTAGCATGCCAAATCCTCCTGATTCTGGGCTTCCTGGTTATTTTGGTCCTTCCTGGACCCCTTTCTTCTAGCTCTTCCATTCTCATCCTCTTGATGCTCGTTCCCTTGACTTGGTCATTCTGATCTTTCTCACCCTGCTTATCCGATTCCTAGTATATCAGGTGCTGTTTTGCTAGTCGCCTCATTCCACCTGGTGTGACATGTCCTGGTCCTCTTAGGCCTTGCCTTTTTACCCTTGCCTAAGTGGTTTCTGTCCTCCTGATCCTCCTAGCCTTGTTCCCCATCCTTATGGTCTTTCCTGTACTGCACCCAATAGACTGGGGTCTCTTGGTCCTGTTGTGTTTAGTCTGATCCCTTCAGAGCCTCAACATTTTGGTCCTGGACATCTAGGTCCAGTTCCCTTAGTCTTCTTGCCTCTCACTGCTCTAGTCCTCCTGATCTTCCTCACCCTAGTCCTGCCACCCTCAGGTCCTAGTGTTTCTGCTCTACCCTATACTTTGAGGCATAGCCCTATGGTTGTGATCCCCCTGGCACTCCTAGGCCTGTTCTGGGTCCTCTTATTGCTAATCCTTTCCTTAAAATCCTCCTTGCTCTGGTCCTAGTCCTTTTAGCTCAGGTCCCACTCGTATCCTTGGTACTGGCCCCCTCATCTACTTTGCTCCTACTGGTCCCCTGGTCCTATTGACCATAATCTTCATTCTCCCAATCTTCCCAGTCTTCCAGGATTTGGCCATGATCCTTCAGTTTTTCCCCTCGTTTTTCTACACTACTCCAACTGATCATGTTCCTACTTGCTCTGGTCATCCTATTCCTCATCTTCCTGGCCATCTTATTTCTACGGTGACCTGGACATCCAGGGTTTGGTCATCCCAGTCCTGACCTCCCTGATCTTCCTTTTCCTCCACAGCCCTGTCCCTTTGGTCCCTCTAGTCCATCATTTCCTGTCTGTTTTATAACTTTTACTTCCTGCTCTGGTTGCTTGTGTCCCTTGTCTCACCTCCTTATCACTCCTGGTCATTTTTTTCTTGTCTTTCTTGAGAGTATGTGTCCATTTGACTTAATCCTCTTGGTCCTGGTTCTTCTATGTTGGCTTGTCCTGGGCCTAGTTCTCTTGGACCTGGTTCATAAACCATCTTAGCCTTGGTCTCCTTGGTCATGGTCATCCTGGTCCTGCTTGTCCTATTGTGCCTACCAAACACATTTCTTTTTTTCCATTCTGGCACTTGTTGGTTCCCCCAGTCTTGGTCCAATTGACTCTGTTCGTTTCTGGTCCTTTTGACCCTGGTATCTTTGCCCTGGTTCTTCCCACCCTAAGCCTACTGGGATCTTGATCCATCTGGCCTCTCTGTTCCTGGCCACCTCAGTCTGTGTTCACCTGGTTTGGTTTGTCCTTGCCCTACTAGTTCTTTTCCTTGTCCTTTAAGTTCTTCTGGTACTGTAGACATTGATACTTTGCCCTCTTTTGCCGTTTTTTGGTCCTCCTGAGGCTGGAAATTTGGGCCCAGGTTCTCCTAGCCACCACTGTTTAGTCCCTTAGCCCTGTCGTACTTGGAAATCCATGCCATGGTTCTCTAGATCCTGATCTTCATGGCCCTCTTAGATCTGCTTTCAGTCCCTCCTGTTCATGATCCTTTTAGTTCTCCCAGTCCTCCTTGTTCTAGGCTTCGGGGTCCCCTTGTTATTGATCCCCTTGGTCTTCTTGGTCCCTATCCTGCTTATTGTGGTACTATTGGTCATTGCATTCCAGGTCCTTATCTCCGCAGTCCTCTTTAATATGGTCCTGATTCTCCTTGCTCTAGTCCTCCTGCTCCCAGTCTGTATGGTTCTACTATAACGTGTCCCAGACCAAGACAGATCATTCAAGCCTTTCCTAGTGTTGATGTTCCTTGACATCTGATTAATGCTAGCCTTAAAACTTCCTCGCTCTGTACTTTCTTCTTTCTGATTGTCATTCCCACGTGCTCCTGGACATAGACCTTTGTATTCTGGGTCTCCTCTTTTACAGGCTCCTGGTCCTGGACCTTTTTACCCCCTCACCCTAATTCTCATCCATCAGTCCTTGGGGACCTGATCGCCTAGTTTATCTAATCACCTGGTTTTCCTGTTCTAATCTTTCTGCTCCTAGTTCTCCTGATCTTGCAGTCCGGGTCTTTGTTCTGCTCCTACTGTATCCGGTCCTCATGTATCAAGTCTTCTAGAACTTGTCCGTCTGGCCTTGTTTTTCCCTGGACCTCTTAATCCGACGGTCCACCTGCCTGAATCTAGTGCTACCAGTCCTGTTGGTACCTGGTTTGCCTGTTTTACCTTGCTCCTGTCCATATGACCCTTGTTTCCTATATCATGGGCCTCCTAGTACTGGCATTCATCTCTTTTGCACTGGTCCTCCTAGTTCCCTTTATTGGGGGTCACCCTGGTCCATTTTTTCCTTTTGTCGCCCTGGTTTAGAACCCCCTTGAGTCTGACCCTTATAGACCATCCATAAGAAGGCCAAAAAGAGTGCAGTCTTCAATAAACACCAAAAAAGGATCATGAATATTAAAAAGACTCTGAATTCCCATGAATGCATGAAACATTTATGTAACCTGCTCTCAAACAATCCTCATTATTCTTTGCAGACTGCCAAATACTCTTAACCTGCAGTGCAAAATATCTGTGTGCCATGAAACAGAAGTTTAATTCCTACATTCTTTTAACTATTCAAATAACAATAATGTTTTTTTCAAAATTGATTTGACAGTTTTTTTAATCTGTTCACAGTGCAGAATAATTCACTTACCTTTGTACAAACTAGAGTATATTTGTATATGCACTAACTTTCAACTGTCTCGCACATGTTGCATCCCACATTACAAGATGGCCACCACCCTGCTATTGCATGTTTGTTTCTTCCTTCTTCATGACTGGCTAAATAAAGACCTTCTTCACGCTATTTATCTGGCCACAGGTCAAATTGAACATCATTGTCACTATTTATCCAGAGGCCAGCTAAACCAAAGAAATTCTGTACTGTTTTGCCAGCCAGTGGGTAAATAGCAGAGATTATGTACTATTTGACCGACGTCCGTGTAAATGGCCACTTCCATGTTCTTTATATCACATATTGAGCATTATCCACTTTTGATGAAGATCCACTTTTTCTATTACGTGTGGCCCATTGTAGATCTGGTTAAAGACTAAATGGCATTTTTTTAAAATGAACAGACTCGCCTGTATGACAAATGCTCTTGTAGAAATTCAATTAAAGAAACACAGACAATTGTCAACATTTATAGGAGCTGTAAGGTTGCTGCGGCTGCTGCACTTTTGAAAAAAAGAGCATCCGTTGCTGTTTTAATATTTTAATGTGAGCCTCGTTGCGTTTTACTCACTTACTTATCTTGCTGCATATTTTTACTTTCTGCCTATTACTGATACTTTTTTAACTCATCGATACTGTGAAACTTACCAGTAGAGATTCGGTGTCACGGTTTTCGACCATGTTCTGCCATGGCTACTGCTGTTTGAGCGGAGGGCATGTTCTAATTGGCCATCGTTTCTCCCTCACTTCTGGGTGGTGTGGGCTAGTTTCCTGCTGCAACCACCTACTTAGCCTGATGCCAGAACAGACGTGCCACTGGCGAGCCAAAGGCAAGCCAGTCTGTGCCTGGATCGTGCCCAGCGCCACAGCCCCTGCCCGTTTTCACCTAGAAGTCAATTCCATCATTTACCTGCACTGTAGCACACCGCTACCGCCAAGAGTTACGGGGGTGAAAATACACTGCAGAAACCGGCACTTTCACGCGTCGCCGCCCCGGGACTTCATCTCCCGGCTGCCCCAGCGGCGGCGCGTCATCACACGCAGCGCCAGCGCCAGGAGGCGCCTACAAGTATCGCCGAGGCCCGCTTCGCGGGACGCGTGAGGGACGCGCCGGGCGAAGCCCGAGCCAAGGGCGGGCCGGTTTTAGCCCGTTAGAGGCCGGATGAGGCTGGGATGGGACACCCCCCTGTATACACACCATAAGGTCAGTGCCATCATAAACTTTGTGTGTGAATACCTGCTGCATTGATTGGTTTGTGGCTGCCGAAAGTTTGTTGCATTACATTAGCACCTTGTTCGACAATGGCGGCTACAAAATCAATCGTGGGAACGCTCGACCAATTCCTGGTGAGAGTTTCTTCAATTCTTGATAAAGAAATAGACCAAACTGAGAAAAGACTATCCCTGGGTACTGTGGCAGAAAAGCGTTCTTCCCTGGGTCATATAACCAATGTGAAATCCCCGGTACCTACCACAAGAGTGAGACCTGGCTACGAGGTCACTTCGGCGTCCTGCGAGATCACAAATAATTCCGCATCTGATGAAGAGTACTCTCGCTGCCAACCCCACTCTGAAGGACTAGACATGAACTCAAGATCAAGAGTAAGTCAAGTTAACTGTCACAAAAGGGATAGTGCCCCTGCCTGCATTAAGACTCGATCTGCCAAGATCTCCAAAGATATAACTACAATGCCGATAAATAGGGGAAATAACAAGACTCAGAGACCCAAAAGGAAACGTGGCGATCCACCAAACGGCGGACAAAAAGCTAAGACCAGGCGAACTAATCCCGATGATAATTGCAAGGAGAGCCAAGCTCCCACTGGGAAATCCATTCCCGTTCCACAAGAAGGGGGATTAGTACACCCCCCTCTGATCCCACTCCCACTTCTGTCGCAAGATCAAGACACTGACTTTTGGGGAAAGATTGAATCAATTTTCTATAAAACGTGTCTCCCAATATATGATAGACTAGACGCTATAGAAAATAGACTGGTTTGTCTAGAGCTCTCTTATGCCTCAGCATTGCCAAAGCATAAAAATTTTAGTAACGGTCAAGAGCCTGCTACCGCATTTGACAAACTTCCAATTAGAAGCCCCTCTATAGCGAGTACTATCTCTATCCCTATTCCCACTTCAACCATTCCCACTTCACTAACACCAGGGCAGGAAGTTCGAGGAACAACTAGGGATATAACCTGCAAACTGACGGATGTAAGGGGGTCAACAGTAAATAAAGGCCTTGTAGAGACGGCTTCGGGGAGGGACCTTCCTAATAAGATAGTAAAAAAAATTCCCAAATTACATCTTCCCCCAGAGTCCACTCCCTATGTGGGGATCCTGGCAGGGGTTAAACCTCTAGGTGGTGACAAGCGTGAAGATTACTGGTGTTAGACCTGGCGATTTCCGGTTGGCTGAGGCTTGCGCCAAAGCCAGGCAGAAACCACCAGTCTAGTCAGGGCAAGGAAGTTACACGCCAAAGATAACCCCTGCTCACCCCCTTGGTAGCTTGGCACGAGCAGTCAGGCTTATCTCTGAGGCGATGTGTAAAGCGTTTGCGCGCGCACCCAGCAACAACACCCAAGGCCCACCACAAAGGAAACTCCACACAAGGTATTCTATAAAAATAACCTCTGTATTATAATAAAACACATTAGATAGAAACACACACTTTACAATGTGCCAACAGGCACGGGCAGAATTTACAAGGGATTATGTACAAGACAGGGCCACCTGGACCACTGTCAGGAAATAGCACTTTTGGATAGTTAGCACATAAAATATATAAAATCACTGTAGCACAAAAATATAATCTGTATAGCACACAACCAGTACTCACTGGTATCGGGGAAGTACCTCCTACGTAACCCTAACTATCTTAGGAGACTGTCACGCAGGGAACTAGAACCTCACTAGCACCACCTGTACTAGGAGAAAGCAACAACCACCTACGTATCACAATACCTGTAGGGGTAAGAGAACGTTACACATGATGCAGGAAAACATTCAGAGGTGTAAAAGCAATGGCACATGATGCGTCAACACACATTCAGAGGTGCAGGGAAAGAACACACATGATGCATACAACATTCAGAGGTGTAAAAGCAATGGCACATGATGCGTCAACACACATTCAGAGGTGCAGGTAGGAACACAATTGCGCAAAACTCCTATGCCACCACCTGTGGCAGTCCCTGGGCCAACTGGCCTGGAAGGGGCTAGGACGCCCTGTGTTCAACAAAGTTAAGCTGCGCCAGCTGCGCAGACTAGACCAGGAATGGTCCCCCACCTAAACGTGGCAGCTGCCCACTAAGTGCTGGGCAGCTGGAAATTGACTTCAGGCACTCTGCGTGCCTCTGGAGCCCTCTCTGGGCTCTGACCAAGGACAAGGTGCCCTCAAGAGCCTTCGTGGCTCAGCACAACGTTGGAGCCTCACTGGGCTCGAGAAACAATCGTGCTCCCCTTCGTGGGAGCGCTCCGGGCGCTCTGAACAGCAGACAATGCCCCAACCGTTGGAGCGTCTAGCGCTCTGAACAAATGCCCTCTAGAACGTTGGAGCCTTCTCGGGGCTCGAGAACAAGTCAGAACAGCACCTAGAGCCTCACGGGGCTCGATCACTGCCCCCGCACCCCCAGCACATGCGCGGAGTCCCCAGCCCTCTTAAACACTCACCGGGCTGCTCGGGGACTCCCGCGTCGTCCTCTCTCTCTCTGGTGCCGGCGGACTGGAGCTTCCTCGGCAACGCGGAGGGGCAGGCACCGACAATGTGCCTCGCGCCCCCTCCGCACCAGCTCCGGCCGCACTCCTCCTCTCTCTCGGCTCCGGGAAGCGCGGGGTAGGCTCCCGTCCGCTTCCTTCTACCTCGCGGCTTCCTCCTGACGGCCCCGATCACGTGGGCCACACCCCCTCCCGCTGGTCCAATCACAGCGCGGCAGGGGGATGACGCGTCCGGGAACTCCGGGCTGCAGCGGTGATCGTTTCCGCGACAAGAGGGGTAGGCTCCCTCGAAATACGCAAATAAGCGGGGTGGGCACCCGCCGATGTCCGCGGTAATGTCCCTGGCAGGGTGGGCACCTGCCAGGAGACCCTAGAATCGGCAGAACCGGGGCAAACGCCGGGTGGGCACCGGCTCCTTGAAACAAAGCGCTCACAGCGCTAGAAAAGCCCAAACAGCGCGCCCAGCGCTACAAAGTCCAGAAAGCGTTCCCAGGCGCTATTAGCAACGTTTCAGCAACAAAAAGGTCCTTCAGAGAGCAGGGGGGCAAAGGCTGGGCCCAGAGCCAGCTCACAGGGCCCTCCAGCAGGGAGGCAGTCCCCAGTGGCGGTCTCTCCTGGCGCCCAGCAGCAGCAGGCCCCCCCTCAAGTGGATCCTGCAAGAGAACAACATGTAAGGGGACACAGCCCCTTTTTATACAGTACAAGGCTTTGTCTAAGGTGCAGGGAAGGGGCGAACCAGTTCCAGCAGGTTCCTGAGCACTTTGTTTTGCTCAGCCCCTCTCCCTATTCACTGGCAGGGCTAGGGTCATTAGACGCACCACAGGGGCCGGCGCCAGCATTGTGTGGGGGAAGCCCTGTCCTATTCAGGACCCAGGTACACTCCTCCCCAGCCATCAACATGCTAACTCCCCATTCACCACTGGGTGACTCCTCCTGACTCTGGGGAATTCCCTAGTCCGTCACCTGACCTCACCAGCCAATCGCCAGACAAGCCACACATTTCAGACTGCACACTGAAGTGCCCACTTCTAGAAGTGGCACTTCCACACCAGGTACATGCACGCCGCACACATCAACGCGCAGCATTCACTCCCACGAGTCCGCACATACCAAACACGGGCCTGCACACCCCACGCATCAGGAACTACCGGGACACATACATTCTCCCATGCATTCCTATGGGAGGGCAGGCCAACCTCAACACACGCACGCACTTTACCCTGGGACACAGCGGTAAAGTGCGCAGAAACCAAAATCCATTACTCCAAGTTACCAATAAAAAGCGAAAAGTCTCGGGGGTGAACCTGCCAGAAGGGCCAAGTCCAACACAACCCCCTTCCAGCCAAAACGCAGGGTAGACCACTCACCACCGTGATGGTCTTCCCTGCTTGGGGCGATACAACACGGACGCAGGCCCGCAACGGCAGGGACACTCTCCGGTTTTACGCCACTCTGAACTCGCAGGGTTTCCTCTGAAAAAACTCGGCGGACCAACTGGGCTACCCCCCTGGTACTCCTCAGCTGTCCGTGGCCAGGACCAGGCCCTAGACCACCTAGGCGCCACTGGTCCTTGCCTAACTACAGAGTGGGGGGTCGTAACCCCTGGCACATAGTGACCATTTTCCACTCTACCCCTCATCAGGGCAGTTCCAAACTGCCACTGATCCTCCAGCCTTGGGTCCGTACCCTCAGGCTGACCAAAAGTCACGGGTGAGGCTCTCCTCCCCCTACCTCTTCTCCTGGGGTTCCGCCCTCTCTTCCTCTGAGAGGCGACCCCGTCACATAACTCACCAACCAGCTCAGGACCCCTCCCTGAGAACTGGTCTCCCAACCTAGGGTTTAACCCCTCAGGTTGCACCGGGGTCAGAGGTGGGCTCTCCCACCCTCTGCACCCCCTTCCAGAGTCCTGCTCCCTACCAACTGGGGCGGTCCCTCTGGAAGACGAACCGGTCAGGACACTGTTTACAGTAGTCAGACCCTTCAGGTCAGGCTGCTCCTGAACCTGGCCTCCCAACCTCTGGTCTAAAACCTTCGGTGGAATAATTGCCTGGCACTCCAGGACTTCTGGGGATTTACACACCATCCCCCCGAGAGTAACATATGCCCCATATGTTGCATGACCGTCTGCCTGGCGCAGATCTCCCGTCCCCTGTCCACCTGACAGTGCGCGAAGATCACCCAGGCCAGACGGGTAGTCGCCATGGTCACTTCTAGGAGACTCAGCCCTACCGGCTGGTCCCTGACCCACTGGCTCCTCCACCGGGGAACACAGCCCCATGCCACTACTCTCGCCGGACTTCTGTACCCTCCCTACCGGAGCGGTACTGCCTGACACTAGAACCCCAGGAGCCCTGTTTACAGGCGCTCCCGGTCCTCTACTCACTAGGTGATCCTCCTCAAATGGGCTAACAGGACAGCCTAGGTCCCCAACTTGGTGTTCCCTCATGAAACCACCCAAGTCCTGAGGCAGGGTTTCGTACGTCTGGGGACCCTCAGTCACCCACTTACTCCCGCTCCACTGAGCCAGGCCGTAAGCCCCTACACCCTCCTCGCTATACTGGGACCTAGCTGGGCTACACGGAGCCTCTCCCACCACGCTGGGCTGGAAGATCCCTGAACCACTACTTTTGGAGTCTCTCCCTAATGACTCCAGAGAACCTTTAGCGCTTTCCCAGCGCTCTGCTTCCTTCGCCAGCTTCCAAGGACAAAAGTAGTCATACCTCAACAGGTGTTGGCGCAACCCCGGAGAACAACTATTGAGCATCTGCTCCTTGACAATCATTTTGAGAACTATATCCAAATCCTCTTCCGTGTTGACCATAAGCCAGTCCCACAGTGCATCATGACAGTCATCCACAAACAACCCCCACGCCTGGTGAGACGGTTTTCTACTGCCCCTGAACTTCAACCTATACTCCTCCTCTTGGGAAACAGGTACCAGACTGGGGAAACTGGGAGTGGGACTTGTCGCACGGGACTCTATTTCGCTGCCACCACTGGACTCAACCCTCCCTGGGGAGCCCAGAAAACTACGACTGCGCGCAGGCAATAATCTACTTTCCAGCACTGATTTCTCCCTGGCGAAGGCCCTCTCAGCCTCCGCCATCCTCTCCTGCGCTAAGACCCTCTCGGTCTCCAGCTTTTTCTCTGCCATCGTCAGCTGCGCCATCCCCCAGGCATGCTCCAACCTGAGCTTCTCCATGGCCAGCTGATGCTCCCTCTCTTCCCTCCTATCCACCCACTCCTCTGGGGACAGGGAAAGGGATGGGGTGCTGCTCCTGACACTGGACCCAGCAAGGGACTCCCTATCTATGGGGTCTTCACTCTCTACTGGCGTCCCTGTCAGGTAACCTTCCTCCTCCTCAGATTCCTCAGGGCTCCCCTCAGACCCACCACCCTCTCGGCGTGCGGCCCGGGCCCTATCTTCCTCGCTGCGCTCTCGCTCCCACTCCTCCTTTTGCCAAAGGATCAGGTTGTCCCTCAGTTTGGACTGGGTATCTGATTCACCCACCTCTATGTCCCTCTCCTCACAGAACCCTACCAGCTCCAACCTACTGTACCTAAACAGACTACAGAAGTTAAAAGCAGGCTCCATTTTGGCGGACGTTCCAGAGAAGAGTTCAACACAAGGAACCTGGGGGTCGGAGCTACACAGGAGTACACAATTCAAAAAAGGTTTCAGTGAGCTCTCTATCCTGGAGAACTCACACTCACTGTCTAGTGCCCCACACACCATCCACACACAACCCTCCCCTCGGACTGGTAAGGCAGTTTCTACCACCCCTGATCCCTCAACCTGACCACCACGTGACACAGGTACCAAACTCTGGGCGCAGGGCGGGGGACTAATGTACTGGACACAATAACACAATGATACCTTCAGGAGAAGAAATAAAGGAACTTCAAAAACAATAATCCCTAAAATGTGATTTATCTAATGCAGAGTTTTGTGGTGTAGCCAGTCGCTGCTGCGGTACAGCGCAAACGCAAGTCCAAATCCCACCGCTGATCACCAATGTTAGACCTGGCGATTTCCGGTTGGCTGAGGCTTGCGCCAAAGCCAGGCAGAAACCACCAGTCTAGTCAGGGCAAGGAAGTTACACGCCAAAGATAACCCCTGCTCACCCCCTTGGTAGCTTGGCACGAGCAGTCAGGCTTATCTCTGAGGCGATGTGTAAAGCGTTTGCGCGCGCACCCAGCAACAACACCCAAGGCCCACCACAAAGGAAACTCCACACAAGGTATTCTATAAAAATAACCTCTGTATTATAATAAAACACATTAGATAGAAACACACACTTTACAATGTGCCAACAGGCACGGGCAGAATTTACAAGGGATTATGTACAAGACAGGGCCACCTGGACCACTGTCAGGAAATAGCACTTTTGGATAGTTAGCACATAAAATATATAAAATCACTGTAGCACAAAAATATAATCTGTATAGCACACAACCAGTACTCACTGGTATCGGGGAAGTACCTCCTACGTAACCCTAACTATCTTAGGAGACTGTCACGCAGGGAACTAGAACCTCACTAGCACCACCTGTACTAGGAGAAAGCAACAACCACCTACGTATCACAATACCTGTAGGGGTAAGAGAACGTTACACATGATGCAGGAAAACATTCAGAGGTGTAAAAGCAATGGCACATGATGCGTCAACACACATTCAGAGGTGCAGGGAAAGAACACACATGATGCATACAACATTCAGAGGTGTAAAAGCAATGGCACATGATGCGTCAACACACATTCAGAGGTGCAGGTAGGAACACAATTGCGCAAAACTCCTATGCCACCACCTGTGGCAGTCCCTGGGCCAACTGGCCTGGAAGGGGCTAGGACGCCCTGTGTTCAACAAAGTTAAGCTGCGCCAGCTGCGCAGACTAGACCAGGAATGGTCCCCCACCTAAACGTGGCAGCTGCCCACTAAGTGCTGGGCAGCTGGAAATTGACTTCAGGCACTCTGCGTGCCTCTGGAGCCCTCTCTGGGCTCTGACCAAGGACAAGGTGCCCTCAAGAGCCTTCGTGGCTCAGCACAACGTTGGAGCCTCACTGGGCTCGAGAAACAATCGTGCTCCCCTTCGTGGGAGCGCTCCGGGCGCTCTGAACAGCAGACAATGCCCCAACCGTTGGAGCGTCTAGCGCTCTGAACAAATGCCCTCTAGAACGTTGGAGCCTTCTCGGGGCTCGAGAACAAGTCAGAACAGCACCTAGAGCCTCACGGGGCTCGATCACTGCCCCCGCACCCCCAGCACATGCGCGGAGTCCCCAGCCCTCTTAAACACTCACCGGGCTGCTCGGGGACTCCCGCGTCGTCCTCTCTCTCTCTGGTGCCGGCGGACTGGAGCTTCCTCGGCAACGCGGAGGGGCAGGCACCGACAATGTGCCTCGCGCCCCCTCCGCACCAGCTCCGGCCGCACTCCTCCTCTCTCTCGGCTCCGGGAAGCGCGGGGTAGGCTCCCGTCCGCTTCCTTCTACCTCGCGGCTTCCTCCTGACGGCCCCGATCACGTGGGCCACACCCCCTCCCGCTGGTCCAATCACAGCGCGGCAGGGGGATGACGCGTCCGGGAACTCCGGGCTGCAGCGGTGATCGTTTCCGCGACAAGAGGGGTAGGCTCCCTCGAAATACGCAAATAAGCGGGGTGGGCACCCGCCGATGTCCGCGGTAATGTCCCTGGCAGGGTGGGCACCTGCCAGGAGACCCTAGAATCGGCAGAACCGGGGCAAACGCCGGGTGGGCACCGGCTCCTTGAAACAAAGCGCTCACAGCGCTAGAAAAGCCCAAACAGCGCGCCCAGCGCTACAAAGTCCAGAAAGCGCTCCCAGGCGCTATTAGCAACGTTTCAGCAACAAAAAGGTCCTTCAGAGAGCAGGGGGGCAAAGGCTGGGCCCAGAGCCAGCTCACAGGGCCCTCCAGCAGGGAGGCAGTCCCCAGTGGCGGTCTCTCCTGGCGCCCAGCAGCAGCAGGCCCCCCCTCAAGTGGATCCTGCAAGAGAACAACATGTAAGGGGACACAGCCCCTTTTTATACAGTACAAGGCTTTGTCTAAGGTGCAGGGAAGGGGCGAACCAGTTCCAGCAGGTTCCTGAGCACTTTGTTTTGCTCAGCCCCTCTCCCTATTCACTGGCAGGGCTAGGGTCATTAGACGCACCACAGGGGCCGGCGCCAGCATTGTGTGGGGGAAGCCCTGTCCTATTCAGGACCCAGGTACACTCCTCCCCAGCCATCAACATGCTAACTCCCCATTCACCACTGGGTGACTCCTCCTGACTCTGGGGAATTCCCTAGTCCGTCACCTGACCTCACCAGCCAATCGCCAGACAAGCCACACATTTCAGACTGCACACTGAAGTGCCCACTTCTAGAAGTGGCACTTCCACACCAGGTACATGCACGCCGCACACATCAACGCGCAGCATTCACTCCCACGAGTCCGCACATACCAAACACGGGCCTGCACACCCCACGCATCAGGAACTACCGGGACACATACATTCTCCCATGCATTCCTATGGGAGGGCAGGCCAACCTCAACACACGCACGCACTTTACCCTGGGACACAGCGGTAAAGTGCGCAGAAACCAAAATCCATTACTCCAAGTTACCAATAAAAAGCGAAAAGTCTCGGGGGTGAACCTGCCAGAAGGGCCAAGTCCAACAACTGGGAATTGAAAAATAAGTGTATCTACTGGCTTAATCAAAATCGCCCCCTACCTCAGAATGTCTCAACTGAGATACTTTTTGCCAGAAGAGTGGATTGGGTAGGCCCTAAGAATAAATCAATCAAGGGAGATTGTATTGTAATTAACTTTAGAGACAAGAGGGCAGTTGAACATATTTGTAATTGGCAGAGGTCCAATTCCAAATACACCTATCCTCCCATTACCTCTGTCTTTCTTCTATTGTGGCCACCTACAGCCTACCTTGCATGCGTGTGGACAATCTGACCCAGACAATGAAGATAGGACCCATTGTCACTTAAATGCACAGGGTGGGTTCGATAAGTCCTCTGGTTTAGAGGACTGTGATTGACGACGACTCGGGGCTAGGAAAGAACTACATAACCCAGACCAAGCCTCTCCCACGGAAGATAATAGATGCAAATCTATAAATATGAGTGCTAATATTAGTGATTGTTGCCCTGGTAGTGAATTTAATTCGCAGATTGGCCCATTATTACTGTGTATGAATCAGATGGGGGCGGCATGCGAAAAAGCTATAGGGGACACAATGGGATGTTTAATACACTCCACAGGCAGTATAAGTGGCTTAGGACAAATTATCAATGTCAGTTCTAAGTCCAACATGGGTACATGTATGGAAGAAAGCTTGAACTACCCTGAGAGAGGCAGCCAAAACATCTCATTAGGGAACATAGTAACTAATATGGGGGGAAGTAAAGGAAAGAGCATTTTGTCTATTCTGTCGTGGAATATTGCAGGCCTAGGCTCCAAAATTGAAAGTCCAGAATGGATGGCCTTCATGACAAAATATGACATCTGCCTCTTCCAAGAGACTTGGTCAATTGACCCTATACACTGCAATGGTTATCTCAACTTTTATGTTCCAGCACAAAAAAGCAAAAGAGGCTGCCCCTCTGGTGGCTTAACTGTATGGGTAAAGCAGGATATGGGGAATCATATAAAAGTAGGCCTTAAATCCAGCAATGATATATTATCAATAAGAATAACCCTCCAGTCTGGACTCAAAGTGGAAATCTTCAACGTATATGCACGTGGTCTCCCGGGGGGAAAAAAATCTCCAGTTGTACAAGAACTTGAAGACACCCTAGACCTTCTGCCACCTAATATGCTGCCTCTAGTAGCAGGCGATTTTAATACCTCTTTTGAGCCCCTTGGCCATGATATATCACAACTTACTGAAGAGGAAGACTCTAGATGGGGAATTCCGCCCTTAGAAATTGCTCCCATAAAAAGATGGACAGAGGCTGCAATCCAGCTAAAAGGTTTGTGCCTTGGTAATCACCTGAGGGCAGCAAACGGCAGAAGTAAATCGGATAAATGTGCAAAGAATACCTTTGACAATGGTCGTAGGGAGAGTCGTATAGACTATCTTCTTGTCCATGTAAAACTCTGGGCAAATTTTATTGATATGAGTGTTATTAATCGCATTGAGAGTGACCATCAACCACTTGCGGTGCTGTTTGATCAACCTCCCCAAGGTGGAGTACCAGCGCGGCAGATGAACCCCGCGCCGGATCAATTTTTGGCCAACAACCTGCGTCATTTAAAATGGGATAGGATCATAGAAGATCCAACATCATTGATTGCAATTAAAAAAGAAGTAACTGATGCTCTACAACCCCTTGAAACTATGGTAGAAGGCATGTGTCTCTACCAGTCTGTCGTAGTAGCACATAATAAACTCTTTGAGGGATTGAAGAAATATTTTACCAAAACTATTCCTAAAAGACACCCCAAGCACTGTAATACCGTGGGTTGGTACAACACTGATTGCAAGGAAGCCCGAGCCACACTTGGCAGAGCCCTAAGGGCGAAAGATGCATCCCTAGTAAAATTGGCCAGGACGCATTATAGGAGATCAATATATGAAGCAAAAAGAACGTGGGATAACGGAAAGTGGAAAGATCTCCTCGAAGCTTGTAGATCTAGGAACAGTAAGCAATTCTGGGATATCTATAAGTGGGACAGGGGGGGGCTTCCTGAGCGCCCCCAGAATAATGTGGCTAAGAATGCCTGGATTGACCATTTTAAACCACAGTATGCAGCTCCCAGTGAAGAAGTAAATCCAGGCGATATCTATTGCCATGTGTACTATGTAGAAGAAATATTTCATTTAAAAGATGTAGAACAGGCTTTAGACAAAGTGATTAAGGGTAAAGCTCCCGGCATGGATGGAATTCCTGCAGATGTTCTCATCAGTGAGAGACACCTATGGTGTAGGTATATTATGCGCCTTGCAAATGCAATCGCTCAGGGTGCTGATATCCCTGCCTCATGGAAGGGAGCAGAAATAGTCCCTGTGTTTAAAAAGGGGGACAAGTCTATTGCGGCCAACTATAGGCCGATTAGTCTAATAGACTCAATCCAGAAGATCGTGGCCCGCCTATTTCTACACAAGATCTTATCATGGACTGAAGAACAGGACATCCTACGCTCCGCGCAGGCAGGTTTTCGCCGGCGGACAAGTACAATCGATCAAATCTTCCGTTTTGTCATCATATATTGGAAGACGGTGATTTTAGGCAAGGGTGCATTATATGCCGTTTTCGTGGACCTAAAAGCAGCATTTGATCTGGTTCCACGAACCAAACTTTGGGATGTCATGCGGGAGATGGGTTTTGCACCTGAACTCCTTTCTGTAATCATTCGCTTGCATGGGTTTAACGTGGCTCGGGTCCACTGGGGGGATGTGGGAGAGGTGACGGAAGACTTCCCGGTTGGCAGGGGTGTGAGGCAGGGGTGCGTCTTGGCGCCTACCCTGTTCTCGCTCTTTGTCAACGGTGTGGTCGATTTTCTCTCACAGACCCCCACCGATGCACCTGTTTTGGCTGGATCAAGCGTTCCTATCCTCATGTTTGCGGATGACACGCTGATTATTTCCAAAACCCCAAGTGGCCTGCAGAAGGCACTTGGACGCTTTGAAGAGTTCTGCAAATTGAGGGGTTTGCTAGTAAACACTGAAAAAAACAAATGTATGTCCTTCAATGCACATAAATCATTTGGGGGGAAAATACTTATGAATGATTTACCCCTGGAGGAGGTAACCTCCTTCACATATTTAGGCATTACATTACAGAAGGACATGCGCTGGGACTCCCAAATGGACCGAGTGATACTATTACATAAACAAAAATCAGGTGCTCTCCTAACCAGATTCAATAGTTCACACACAAAGCCAATTTCACCAGCTCTGGAAGTATATGGGACAATGGTACTGAGCTCATGTTTATACAGGTCTGAACTCTGGGGCTTTAGTAATTTGAACAAATTGACGATGCTTGAAAATGCATTCTTACGCAAAATTACAAGCCTCCCTGTTAGTACACCATTGCGCCCTCTATTGTTAGACTTAGGGAAAAAGCCATTGGCACACCTTGTAAAGCTCAGTCCACTGCTTTATTGGCGTCGCCTTTGGTGTACCGATGAACTCGAGCACTATAAGTGCGGCTTCATGGATATAATTAAATCTAATTTATCTCACAATATTCATTGGTTGCGCAGTATCAAGTCCCTCCTGAGCAGCATAGGTCTGATTGAACTATGGAATGACCCACAAAATGCTATCTTCCCTTCCAAGAACAAATTGAAAGCTATTTATTGGGAATGGGTCTATATGATAGAAACCACGCAAGGCCTTTCCTCTCACCTAACAGGCCGTTTTCTTGATCTTAAAACCAGACCATTGCTTGAAAGATACTGGGACATAATAGAGAGGCCCTCCGACCGCAAGCTATATTTTCAGCTACGGGTGGGCACTCTACCGGTCGCAGAATTTACCGCTAGCTGGGAGAATGCCCAAAATAAAAGCAATAAATGCTATAAATGTATAGAGGAATGTGAATCTGTAGAACACTTGGTATTTTTTTGCCCAATGTATATGTTACCCCGAAAAACTTGGATAAAACCTGTTTGTAAATCGTTGGGTATTAGGAATTATCGTATAGCTGTTCGCATTCTGAGCACCGACTCTGCTCCTTTTATTTGCATAGCAGTGGCCAAGTTTCTAGGGTGGGCCTGGGGTATACGGTCTAAAGCCTTGAGACATGATGGTAATTTGTAGAAATTAACCTTAATTTTACAAATTTTATCTAATGTTTATTTTAAGGATGGAAATAAATACATAGTAATTTTACACATGTGCTAGTTAATTTTGTGAATATTTGTATAGGTTTTAGATCGATTTTAGCTTACTGACGGTTGAAATACTGAATTTAATGCTAGTCTTAAACATTTTAGGTAATTTATATGTTTGTATGTGCTTTTATGACTCAACTGTCGAATAAAGCTTGATTGATTGATTGAAATCCTTTAGGGACTGCTTTGGTGCCGTTTATTGGAACTCCATATCCGGTTCCATCCAATCTGATTGCCTCCTTCTCCTCCCCCCTACCGTAGAACAGATCGTTCAGGTGGTAAAAATATCCAAATCAGGGGCTCCTTCGGACCCCTGTCCTCCCAAAACACTGCACCTGATATGCAAATGTTTTAGTGAACAACTTGGTGCAGTATTCAATGAGGTAATTCGCTATGGCACCTCAACTGATGACTGGAAAATAGCATCAATCCTTCCCCTTTTAAAAAAAAAACAATCTCGATCCAGCAAACCCCATCAGTGATTGACCTATCTCCAGACTACCTCTTCCGGCTAAGGAGCTGGAGAAAATATTAAATGCACAGCTCACTGCATTCATCTCTTCCATGGACCTCCTAGATCCCTCACAATACGGGTTCCGGGAAGGGCATGGAACTCAAACAGCGCTGGTCATAGCGGCAGAAGAATTAAGAGCAATGCTGGACACTGGGGGTAAGGCCGCCCTGATTTTGTTAGATCTATTGGCAGCCTTTGACACAGTAAACCACAAAATGTTAGCCAGCAGATTATCTGAGCTAGGGATCAGAGGCACCGCTCCTATGCTGGTTACAGCATTAGTCATGTCCAGACTGGACTATGGTGAACGCTTTGTATATGGGTATCCAATCACAGCATCTACAGAGGTTGAACCATCTTCAAAACGCAGCAGCTAGATTACTACTGGATATTCCTAGGTCCCAGCCTGTCTCCCACTGTCTAAAAGCCCTGCACTGGCTCCCCATGGACTAGAGGATCAAGTTTAAATCCCAATGCCTAGCGTTCAAAGCATTGCACGGGTCGGTCCTCAATTCTCGAAGACACATCTGAACTGGTAGGTGTCATCCAGAATTCTAAGATCTGCACATAGTAAACTTCTACGTACGCCTAGGTTCATGAAAGTGCGCTGGGGCGGAAGTAGCTGTCAATTAGGGACAGTCAAGACATAGAACTTGCTCTCAGTTGGCATAAAGAATAGCCCTACGCTGCTATATTTCAGGAAAGCGCTAAAAACTTTGCTCTTCACTAACTAACATTTCATCTACAGTTACACCAGCACCTTACCTGACTCTCTGGAATCAGCGCCTTGACGTCCATGGGCATTCGTGCGCTTTATAAATGCATAAATCAAATCAAATCAAGCTTAATACGTGAATTATGGGAACATGAGCAAAGCATCATATCCAATGTTCGAGACTTTCTAGGAGTATTTTATACATGTAAACCACAAAAGGCATGGTAATACAGGTCCAATCATAATACCGAAAAGGTGATTTCTTCAGCATACATGATGAGCTGCTGATTTGAGAATACAAAGGTTGCATAAGTATTAAGAGAACAACCAATCACAGTAGAATAACATCTCATGATACAGTATTGCGGCAGGTGGAATGTTCACATTCTTGATTGCTGGGACTATCCAGTGCATCAGCAAAGAAGAATTTACACAATACCTGTCCAATCAATTGCTAGCACTTCGCCTTAGCTATATATGGTCATTAACTTATGAAATTAGCAGGAGAAGCATAGCAGCCGCTTACCAAATTATGAAATGACTGCCAAACTGGCAGTCATTTCCTAAAGTAATGCCATGAATCATTGTCCATCACCACCCCCTTTTGCACCACATGAATCATTGTCACAGCAGTTCCTGTCAATACTTTTTGCATTTTTGTGCAGGGCTCCATCAAAATGACGAAGCCCTAGATCAAATCGATTTCTTTTTTATTTTCAAAAGGAAAATCCCGAAGGGGGATTTTCTTTATGAAAATAAAAACAAAAATACCCCTTTTGCCATGGAAGTCATCTCCCATAGAGAGGGGGGCATTTTATTTGCTTTTACTGCCCCTCACCACTAGGGTTAGCCCCTAAATGTCCACCTATCCAAATTGGGCAAACACATTGCCAATTCTTTGACAGCCCTTAATCCGTCGGACCATCGGAGCAGTTTAGCCACGTTGGAGGCATAGTAGTCTCCCCGAGGGCAAACTATGATCCACCCGTTTTTACATTGGGCGGGTGAAACATAATGTTGGCGGTAAGTCCACTCAATCAGCCAATGGGGCATATTATCAAGCCAGGCGATAAAATTATCGCCGCTTTAGCAGCAGAAAACTGCTGCTAAAACGGCGATAATGGGCTTGATAATATGCTCTATGGAATTCCAATTGAAGCCCATGTTAAATGTGAAGGACATCTAACATGGGCTTCAATTGGAATTCCATAGAGCATATTATCAAGCCCATTATCGCCGTTTTAGCGGCAGTTTTATGCCGCTAAAGCGGCGATAATTTTTTCGCCTGGCTTGTTAATATGCGCCATAGTTTGCTTGGATGTTATTTGTACCATGAGCTTGATATGATGTCATTTGTACCATGCCCTTTTTCACAACGGTGCTTATTTTCACTCTTCTGTTTACGTTTACTCTGGCTCTAGCTGTTTTGGTAGCCTTTGACTTGGCAGACACATGGTAAAGCTGTTGCAAGGTTTTCTGACCTTTTAGAAGAATTTGTTTCTCTGCTGTCCTGCATTACTTTACCTACATAAACATGGTAAAGTTGCTACTCTGTTTCTTAGCAAGCTTTTATTGCTTTCAGTTTGTTTAATGAAAGTTGGTCACATGGGTTCATTAGTATCTTTTGATTTTCTTATTGTGTACAAGTTTCTAATTTACTGACGCTGTGGGATTTCGCATATGAGTTTAGGCACTATCCATTTTCATTTTAATTAACAGTTTTTCTTGGGGGTGCCTGGATGAACGCCCTCCCACTTTTAGGGATATTCATTCTCCAGGACTACATATTGTCTCCAACCCTGCAGATCCAATGTTAATTTAATAAATTCACCAAAGTAAGGCTTTTTGTAAATCCTTATGTACATAGGGCCTGATTTATGAGGACCTATCGGCACATTTGCACCACCGGAATGTCACTATTTTGACGTTCTGGTGGCGCAGTGTGCCACCTAATACTATATGGACACTTAAAGCCACTTTATATGGGTTTTCATGTGCCCCTTTCATGCAGAAAACTTTGTGAAAGAGGCGTTTCCATTGGTGTTGCTGTGGGTGCTCCCACAAAACACCCATGGAACCTGACACATTCCCAGATTTACAAGTCTTCGTAAACCTGGGAATGCGCCAGAACCTAACGGCGCCCTAGGGGTGGCATTAGGGAGGCGCAACAATGAGAGATGAAAACCTTTCTCTTCGTACTTTCATTTTTCTATGTGTACTGCATTCTGCAGCATACGTAGCCAAATGAAAGCGCCTGAATGGATTGATTTTGTGCAGGAAGGGTCCCATCCTGCATAAAATCAATCATCCCCGCAATGCAGGCACCTTTACACCATGGTGCAAAGGTGCCTGCATTGGCGCACAACAGCCCATTGTGCGCCGGCGCAGGGGAAAAGGACAGGAGTGCGCCATATCATATAGATACAGAGCATTCCTGCCCTTTCCTTTTGCCGTAGGGCAGCGCAGCAGGGAGGCCTGCAGCGCTGCCCTATGGCAAAATCCCATGAATAAGGCCCATAGGGTTTAAGTGATACAGATGTGGTTATGGTTAACATAAACCTTTTGCATACATTTTAAATATCATTCCATTCTCTAATTTACCTGTTTGGCATATAAATCCCAATTTCATTGCATTGAATAATCTCCTACGCCAATGTTATGACTTGCTTATGGAATTATATTCAACAGTTCAGGCACTGTAACGTGGGCACATTCAAATGCGATTTCACTTACTTAGGCAAAGTACATTTTATTCCTTTATTTGACAGGCCATACACTGCAGAGAAACAGTTCTCTTTACCCTGTCCTGCAACACTAACAAATCCCAACAATAGGCATTCAAGGATTGTCTTTGTCTGATGTTGTGAGCTTGTGCTTTGAGACATATCCCGACATTTCGTAAGATAGCACCATTAAGGTATTCGTGTTTGTATGCGTTCTCTCCTGTTAGAACTTGGTCATACTTCTGGTTGGGCCAAGCCCTTTCTGCAGGGTCACCCCATGTTTTTGACTTCCTTTAATTAACCCGTTTTTGTTGGCATTTAGGAATCTGCGAACTTTACTTCGGCTAAACAGTGGTATAGTATGTGTGCTCTCCCTCTTAAACATGGTAAAATTGGTATACACATTTCATATATTTATAAGACAATAGTATATCTATCGACCAACATGTACCCAGGGCCTGTAAAGTAAATGCTACTAGTGGGCTGCAGCACTAATGTTTCTACCCTCTAAAATAGCACTGTATTACATATCTCAGAACACAACCAAGAGCATAGTATATAGTTAGGGCCCCAAACCTAGACTGTGGTGTACTAGCTGTATCATTGATGGATTCAACTCTGATAACAGCGATCCTGTTATTTCAACACCAGAACCAAACTTTGACTGCAGAAAAATATATGTCACAGGGGCTGGAACCAAACTCAGTAATCTCCTGCAGTTCCACCACTGAAATCAAACCTCAACAGTCTTACAAATAGCTGCAGTATTCCAGTAAATCATATATCACCTGTAGCACTCCTTCTAATGCTGTACTTAAAGAGGCATAAATCGTAACTGAGCATGGATCTACGAAACCCAGAGTACATTCTAATGTACATCTGGCACAACTCATCATGCATTTGTGTTGTCATTTGCTTGTTTGATTAGTGTGTTATGACTTAGAACTTTGTAGTTGTCCTGGCGACAGAATGTGGATCTCATGGTTCTGAATGAGATCGGCATTCTGGCAAAGGAGACACGGGAGAGATGACCTGTTAAAGGAACCTGTCGGTGGTTGAAGACATTAAAGCTTCTTGTGAACTATCACTTCTACTTGGATTTATTAATTACCTGAGTCCCTGTTTTGAAAGTACAAGATAAAACATCAGTCCCAGTTCCTGGCCGTAACGGTCCATGTGCACACATATGTAGTGAATCATGTATGTGGAGGCGTCATGAAGAATGCACATGCCTATGAAATGGAAATGAAGAAGCTTCCTTACTTGCATTATCACTTATTTTTCCATTCTTTTTTCCCAATGCTGTACAGCAGCAGCAAAAAATGTTTATTGTTGATGCTGCACAGCAAAGCCAAAAAGCAATGTCTAAAGGTCCGAAATGCAGGGCCTGCATTGGAGTGGCAGTGCTAATAGATACCGCATTTCGGACCTTTTGGCTTGTTTTAAGTGTAATAAACTAATGGATACATGCTTTAGATAGAGTTGATTTTCTGCAACTGCAGCCGTGTCAGACATATTTCTGCGTTATCAAGCAATACAAAGGCAATAATTCTGGGTTAGGTGTTCATGAGGGTGTTTCCAGAGCTTGTATGAACTTTACAATGGAATAAAACAGAAAGTGGAAACTGGGGTTCCTCCTGTAGAAGATGGCGGAACTGCCTTCTCCGATAATGCTGGAAACTGTTCCTCCCATCCAAATCACTGCAGGCTAGATGTAATAAGTAGGATGTTTGCACCAGTCAGAAATGTGGCATTCCCAGTATTTGGCTTGCTGCAAACACAGGTGATAATGGCAGAAAGCAACTGCTGTGCATTGAAGCGTGGTCTACCATTCTTATAGCTGCTAACTGTATCCAGGTCAAGAGGGCCACTTTCAGCCAGCCTTGGCCCTCAGCCAACTGAACTAGTCCTGTTGGAGCTTCTAATTATAATGGCTGTTTTGGGCCTACAAGGCAGCATGCTTCTGGCTATTGGTTATAGGGCCAGGTCTGACAGACTCACTCAGGTTTCAGCTGGGCATTGCCAACCTTTGCCATCATATGGCAGGATTTTAGCAGTGGTGCAATGAGACTTAGAGAATTGACAATGCATAGAGTGACTGCTAAATGATGCATTTGGCCAGACACGTGTCTGCAGATCATTGATAATGCCCCTGGCTGTGGCTGTATATTGACTCTGTTCTTCTGTTCTACAGGTCCTTGTTCAACGAGCCCTCTGGGGAGAAACTTCGTCACAGTATTCATGGAGAACGACAAAGGGACTACTAGTAATGCAGACTTAACACTTCTCATCCAGGGCTACTCTGACTCGACAAAGGTCACTGTGACAGTCCAGAAGACGAGCTACAACAAAGACTTTTCATTGGATAAGCGCGGTACGCTGCTGTCCGTGCAGGTTATAGGCGGTGCGGACATGTCTGGGACAGGCATATTCTCCAAAGTAACCACAATCCAGGCAAACAAAGACATCTCTGTTGTTTCACTCAACTATAAGCCGTTCTCCTCTGACACCTCCGTTGTGTTCCCTGTAGAAGAATGGGGCACAGAGTACTATATTGTGACACCCCCGAATGGACCACCAGGAGGTCTGAAAGAGTTCTGTGTCATCACCAACGAAGAAACCACCATCAATATGTACCTGAAAGGTGCCGTCGTCTTCCAGAACGTGCCCTACCCGAATGGAAGCACCCTTACAGTGACGCTCATGCCACTGCAGGCCATCCAGATCCAGAGCAAGGATGACCTGTCCGGAACCAGGATCGTGTCCTCAAAACCTACAGGTGTGCTGACCGGACACACGCTTGCAAGTGAAAACAGCAAAGGCAACCATGTTTATGAGCAGCTGCGGCCCACCAGCAGCTGGGGTAACACGTTTATTGTGCCCGCAGTCCCCATCCAGCTTAAACCTGACTTTGTCTTCATCGCAGCCTACAAAAACACACGTGTGGTCGTGGGAACAGGAATCTTTCAAAACACTTTCGACCTGGTTGCTGGGCAGGTGATAAAGCGTGAGGTAACAGTATTGAATCCTCTCGTCATCACAGCCACTGAAGGTATCCAGGTCATACTGTTCTACACCGGCACGACTAAAATGGATGGCAGCTCATACGAACCCTTCATTATAAACATACCAGATGTTGCCAGGTACTGCACGTCCTACTACACATACGGACTGGACAAATTTGAGAACAACGTCATCCTGGTGACCCTCACGTCAGCAACAAGGGGAATTACTTTAAACAAAGGGCCACTCCGCGGTGTGATTTGGGTTCCAATGGTGGGCACAGATTACTCTTGGAGTTACTTTAGTGTTAGCCAAAAATTTAGCGTGAACTTGATAGAAGGCACGTCCCCATTTCAGCTCCTTACCTTTGGAGTGGCGCAAAGGAATGGGTATGGATCAGCGGGTATCTGCACAGAAGGTATGTACAACAGAATGTTTTTCCACTATCTATCCGAGCCAGTAAGCATGTCTGGGTATCTCAGGGACGGCCTACCTTAGTGTATGTCTGACCAACCAAGGATATCCAAGTGTACATGATGGTGCATATGGGAAAGCAGTGAAAATATCTGTGTCAAGGAGCGGATTTAAAATCCAACACCTTCCCTATTGTCCGCACAGAATGGAGTTGGAGTAGTAAATTATACTATTCCAACATCCAGCGCCCTCCCTCCGCAAGTCGTTTTTCCGAATGGTATGCGGAATCACAACGTGGTTGTTGTAACGACCGCGTTGTGATTCCCTGCGGGGAAAAAGAATACGGGATAACAACACACATTTGATGCACAATGATGGGGCCCCCTGCAGAATGTGATGAGGGGCCCCTGAATCTCTCAGATATTCACTGGCCTTGGGTTCAATTGGAGCTCTTTGAATGTTTGGGGGCATCTGGGGTTTGGAGGCCTGTGTTAACCACCTGGTGAGTCTTTATAATGGAAAGTTTCCTTAAACAATCCCAGCCCTTCCACGATTGATGAACTGCTGTACAGGGAAGACTGACCTCTGTTAGTGGCCGTCATCACTCCCCGCTAGCACCTCCTGGGAGTCATGGAAGGACACCTCTTAGTCCTTTACCATCACATCTTCAGCAACGGTTCTTTGTCAGTTTCAACCATTAGACTGATCTTTACAATGTGACAGGCTTGAAATGTGTATGAAAGTTTACCCCAATGATCGTTATATCTACGCTTCCGAACGTTTAAGAACCACGACCCAGTTTTTAAAATGACAAACTTTGCAACCCACTTAGTGAAGTAGCTTCAACACACATGCTGGTGGCTGTTTTGGTATGTAATAGTAGAGATGCTTTCAGATTGCTGTGAATCACTAAAATAACATAGGGCCAGATGTACGACCCTAGTAAATTGTGACTCGCAATTTGCACTTAATTGCGAGTCGCAAATTGCGAGTTGCAATTTACTATGTACAACAGTGTCAGAGACACCGATTGCGATTCCCAATGGAGTCACAAAATGCCTGGGTCATTAATTTTAATGAGGCACTTGCATTTTGCGACCCCATTGGGAATGGCTGGCCCTCCCAGAGATGGTGGCCTGCTGTGCTCAGCAGACCACCATGTCTGGAATTGCTTTTAAATAGAGAAGCTTTTTTTAAAAAAAAATGCAACCCGTTTTCCTTGAAGGGATTAAATGTTTTCGTTTTATTTTTTAAGGGCAGGCAGTGGTACCTGGGACCACTGCCTGCCCTTAAAAAAGTATATTCACATGCATTTGCATAGGGGAAGGGGTCCCCTGGGGACCCCTTTTCTTTTGCGATTGCATTACCACCTACCTGAAGCAGGTAATAATTTGGGAGTTTTTTGCAGCCGCAACAGCGGTCGCAAAACATTCATACATAGCTCATGAGTCGCTTTTAGGAAGGGAACACCCCTTCCTAATAGCGAGTCGCAAGACATATTTTGCGAGTCGCTAATTGATTAACGAGTCACAAAATAGGTTTTGTAAATGAGCCCAAGGTTTTTAGCGTGCGCAAACGGATCTAAAACCTGTTTGCGCACGCTAAAAAGCGTCGTACATCTGGCCCAAGATCTTTAAAAGTTGTGTGTTTCTCTCTAACAACAATTGTTTGAAAATGTCACAGCATTAACTATGCCCTTTAATATGTATTTATCAGACATAAAAGTGGTAGATGGTACCCTACACTGAACTCTGGAGCTGGGGCACATTTCAGAGTGGGGTGCTCGCTTGTGGCATTTGTTCACTAAAATTACAAGGCTTCTGAAAAATCCTGCTGTTTATACCGGTAATTTTAGCAAATGTTAAAAACTCTGTCTGAAGCAAAGGGGGTAAGGCCTCATCCATTTTTGTGTTAAAACAATGCCTAGTAGTGCATTTTGAAATACACATATATTTTGCAGTTTTATATAGCACAAACATGGCCCAGGGGCATTAGAGCGCTTTGCATGATCACCAGATTACATTACACAAAGTCAGATTAATGTTATTCCAAGCAGAGGAGATTAGGTAATTTGCACAGAATCAAAGCATGTGGAGCCTACCCTGGGTCTCAAACCTAGTTTCCCAAATCCATAGTCAGCAGCTCTGCCTGTTAGACTACATTCACTTATCTTAAATGATGTGTGTATGTCATATGTCAGTGGGATGACTGTATTATTATGTATAGTGAACACATCCTCTGGGAAAATGGCTTTGTGAAGTGGGTGGAAAAGCATGGCAACAAGATCAAAATTAAATCTGGCAAGTGATTTCACAGAAGTGTAAGTAGCAAAATAGTTAGAGATGCATTTCAAATTGGACTCTCAGAGAGCATGGCAGACAGTGCAAACACATTTTAAAGTACATTTTAGCATATAGCTTTAGTCAACTAAATTGGTGTAAATTGGATGAATCTGTGTAGACACAGGAGACAGAAAGTACAAGATAAGCAAATTGAGTGATTGTAAGCAAGTTTTATTTAGGATGGACATGTGTCCATGTCAAAAGATAGTTGCACCACCTCCTAGGTGTCACAGAAATTAAATTAAATAAACCAGTTCTAAATCCTTGGTAACGTGAACCAAGGCAGGGGGTGTAAACCAAAGCCAGTGCATAATGTATTTAAGCAGTACACCGTAGAAAATGACACATAAAACACAAAAATGTTACACTGAATTATGAGTAAAATAAGACTGAAACAACAAAAATCTAATAAAGGGAACTGGTGATATGGGTTTTTAAAGTTTTTAAAGCAAATAGCAGCAGTGATACTCAGTGGTCGTGGTAGACCTATGCATAAATTGAGGCAAACCGCGATGTAGTTCTGGTGGAATACACCAAGTGAATTGATCCTGGTGGAAGTCCGGAAGTCTCAACGTTTGAAAACAGATCTAAGTCCTATTTCAGATCAGAACTTTTCCACTTTTTTAGAGATAAAAATATTGATATCTCTTCTAAGCCTCAACACAGAAAGGGACTTTGCCACTTTTTGAGAAGAATAATCCTTCCTGAGCTGGCTGCCACCTAAATTGTAGCAGTCTCTATGGAACCTAATGTTGGGCACTAGAACCAGGTTGGTCCTGCTGGAATGCTGGAGCTTTTTAAAATTCCTCCGTCACCCTAACAGAGGTGCCTCCAGCCAAATTTTGAAATGTTTGCTTGCCCAGCCGACATTTCAAGCATTGACAAGAACCTCTGTCATGGCAGATGCATTGAAAACTTACTGTCAATCAAACAGTTTTTTTTATTTTCAAAAAGAAAATCCAAATGAGGGATTATCTTTTAGAAAATAAAAACAACAATGTACCCTGCCTTGTGCACTGTTCATTAACCCTTACCGCCAGGTTTTTCCTGGCGGTGATGGGCATTGAAAAATGGCTATATGTTCACCCATCTAAATTGAGTGGCCAGACACAGAGCCAAGTCTTCGATGACCCTTGCTTCTTCGGGTCATCGGAGGAGTTTGACCATGGCTAAAACAGGAAAGTCTGCGTTGTCAAACTAAGGTCCGTCCGAATTTAAATCGGCAAACCACCATGTTGGTGGGGAGGGAACTCTGTGGCCATTGCAACATCGTTTCCTATCTGCCAGCATATACATTTGGCCCTTAGTATTTGTTTCTGACTTCTGAGGTGCTGGGAGCCTTAAGCGAACTGAAGGTGACTTTCAATCCAATGCTGTGGAACTGCCGGTAAGATACTTTTGTCCACAGGTCCCACTGAAGCTTTGGAGGAAAAGTTATTAAACACTCTCAGAGTGTCGGAAAGAGGTCAACAGCAAAGTTAAATCCAGGTACAGTTGTTTCTGATCACCTTGGCATTTCCAGAACATGTTTTGTTAGTTGGTTAACAGGCTTTTATCCAGCCCCTTTCTTTGTCCCGTTGGAGGGAGCAGGTCCAGTCTGTCAGAGCTCCTCTAAAGTTAGAGACAGCAGGTCCCATCCTCATCTGATCTTCCAGAAGTCCAGCTGGTATTCAGAGGAAGATTGGATGAAGATCCAGCTTTGAAGGTGCAACAGGAAGATGGATTGGACACAACTCTAGATGCTATAACTATTTTTTTTAATATAATGTTTCGTAATATGCCTACAGGGCAGAATTGTAGTGAGTCTAATAAATCTCCTCTTTTTCCTAACTTAATTCTTCTCTCAAAATTGAAAATACACAATGATTGTATCAGGTCTTGTTTCATCCCTTTCATGACCAAAAATGTTTTATATGTGGCTCAGACAGACGTGTCACGCAGGATTTGACACTGTTGTACCAACAGGATGCCCATAGCCACCACCCTTAATATTCTGCTGAGCTCAGAGGAGCTATCCCTGCGCATTCAGGTCAGCCTGTCAATCAAATGACCTTCTGTATAGCTCCTGTAATGAGTTCACTCCTCAGTCTCACCTCATTCAACCCATGTACAGGCTGACCAACTGCCAGTGTCTGATGCTATTTAACTTCCTGAAGTCTCAGGAAGGGAAAACGTAACTTAAGAAATTGCTTTAATATTTTTAAAAATGTGACTTCATCTTTCAATTGGATATTTATTAACTATTAAAAATAGAGATTTTTTAAACATTTTTTGGGGTGAGGTTGTTCTCGAAATATTGTATTGCTATTTTAATCTGCACTCTGGTTTTCTACATGACATCTGCCATGGGCCTTGTCACTGTAGGAACATGATAAAATTAATCTTCTACATTTCCCAAATATAAATGCCATGGGCTAAAGAGGATATACACTGGTGACTTAGTATTATTCAAAAGGGAGATATTTGCCTATAAAAATGGGTCATTTGCAAGTTTTCACTGCAGGCTTTACACTGCATCAGTCAGGCTGCACAAGATAGTCCTGGAGCTATGTTTTCAGTGCCACTGTAGAGGATAGCTGTTAGACCTGGCATCCTTGGCGAAGTTTCCTCCTAACATTTTGCCTTCAGACCTCCTGTTTCATTGACTTAATTTTTTCTGGCCTTAGGACTCTGCTAACCCGTGCTAAAGTGATTATGCTCACTCCCGAGAGCATGTTAGATTTCCTTATACCTATTGGCATATTTAATTTACTTGTAAGTCCCAAATAAAGTGGCACTGCAGGTACCCAGGGCCAGTAAATTAAATGCTTCTAGTGAGCCTGCAGCACTGATTTTTCCATCCACTTAGGTATCACTTTAAATATCTCTAATGTCTGCCATTTCAGCCCGTTGGTGTGCAGTTTTAGAACTGACATTTTGACCCTGCAAAATAAACTTTTTGCCAGGCCAAAACCTTCTTTTTAAATGCATATAAGTCACCCCTAGATTAGGCCCTGGACAAAGGGCGGGGGTCAATGTATTTAAAATCGGAAATGTACTTTTGAGATCTACATGACCCAGTAATGAAAAAATTGTAAAAAAATTTTTCACTGCTGCAAGGCCTACCTCTCTCATAGACTAACATTTGAGTTACCTTATTACATTTTTTAAGCATAAATTTCAAATGGGAATAGGTACCTAGTTCATGTTTGCTATCTCTGGAATTGTAATTTTAAATCAAATTTACAATCCAATTCTAAAAATGACACTTTTAGAAAGTTGGCATTTTTATTGCCTTAACCATTTGGTGCCTGCAGACACTGGGTCACGTGACTAGGTATGGGTGACAGTTGGTCTTTGCGTTATCCTCCGAGACAGCCCCACACAATGGGGATCTGAGTTGTAACTGGATGGGCCTTTACTGGCAGGATAGTAGGGAGGAGCTTGACCCAGCCCAACTTATACTTCAATAGGATGGGCCCTGTCTCCACACAAAGGGCTGCCTACCCCATGTAGTTAGTTTGGGGCCAGGACCATGAAGGCAAGGTACCTGTGCTCTTCAGAGGCATTCCTTTAGAAGCCTCTCTGTGCTTCACAGGCAAAACTGGTTATAAATACTGGACCTCTGACACCACCACTTTAATTTAATACACTTCTGGACCTGTGGATACTCTAGTAGGATGAAAGACTGCTGTGCTGCAACAATGACTGCAACTCTGGTGGACTGCTATTCTTATGGAACTGCTGCTACTGCTGTTTTGGCCTTCTGCCTGGACCATCTGTGAGTCTTCCCTGCCAAGTGGTGCCACCCTAGTCTTGGACCATTGGAAGTGGGCTAAGGTGCTCTTCCAGCCTGCGACTCCATAGAACTTATTTTAATAAATAATGCAAGACCGAAATGACAAAAATCCAGTCAGTAGAATCAAAGCTTTGATGAAGGCTGTGCACAAGAGTGAAGGACAGATGGCCAGAATGAGGTGCACCATAGGCCTACAATCCAGCTAGTTCCCACAATGTAATTTGACTCTGTATTAAGCTTCAGCCCATTTGAGGCCATGCTATTTGGTGAGAGTTGCAAGAGGCTGTGTATATTGATGTGGTGCAGATTCAGAAAGGAATTTTAGTGGGAGAAGATGAAAAAGGGCCCTGATTAATACTTTTTTTTCTTCTGGATGGAGAAGAGCAATACTCCTTGAGTGCCACCAATACCAGATTTCTGAATTTTAACTAGCCAACCATGATCAAAGGTATCTGACACCACTGACAGCTCTTCGAAAATTGAGGCATTTACACTGATGATGTACAATGCCATACACAAAACATGTCCAACAGCCATAATGACAAGCTCTGTGGTTATTTAGGACAAGAACCACAATGAGTGTTGTCTTGGGCACCAGGAATCTGAAAGGTGCATTGTTGCTTGGAGACACAAAGTTGTAATATTTTGGCTACAGCAAGAGTAATCAACTGATTGCTAAACTAGAGGGTTCTACATTTGCCTTTTTCAGCAGATTGATTACAGTGCGCTGCTTATAAGGCGGGTGCATTAATTGAGTCAAAGGGTGAATTTAGAATATCAGATAAAGGTAGCTGTAAAATAGTTTTAGGGTGGAAGAATACAAACTAGCTCTGGGCCAAGGGGGAACTTGGATTATGTTGTTAAGAAGCTTGAACAATTTCAACAATGTGAGTGAGAGAAGCAGCATCAGGTTGAGACTGTGAAGGAATAAATCATCGGACATCATGTTTATAATGTCGTCAAATTTTGAAATCAAATAAGCAAGTTCTTCATAAAGGGATTATTATTGTGGCGCTAGAGTAGTAAGATAAAAATTAGGTGTGATTTTTTAATAATTGGTTTTGTTTTTGTATGAAATCAGTTTTAGGAGTGAGCATTTATTGGACATTGGGGTGTTTTTATATTTATTTTTTTGTTTTGATAGTAGCTGCATTTTCTTCTCAATGCCTTGGCAAGATGGGACAAGAAGTTAAATGTGGTTGAAATCTAGACATAATATGCCTCATACTTTTGAGAGGGTTCTCCTTCTATAAAGCCAAGTATTAAGGAATTTTCTATGTCAGAACAAACAGATGCAGGTGGAATTTCCCTTCAATCACATGTGAGCATTTACAGGTTCAATACACAAGTGTAGGAGAAGTATGGGAGGACTGGAATTTGAATAGATGGTTTTCTGACCAAGAACTGAAGAAGATCCCATGAGGAGAAACTGCTCTCAAGAGGGATCACCCAGTCAAGCAAATGTCTTAAAATGTGAGTGGAAGCTTTAGTGAGTTATTGGTGCGAACAGGTTTGATGAAGGAAGATACATTGTTTTGCACTTGGAATCATCTCAGACCAGAGGGCAGGAATGGGTAGTGCTATAAAATAAGAAAGAAAAACATTAGGGGTTTTTTTGCAGAGTTTTATATAGCGCAAACTTGACCCGAATCCAACCAGGTATCAGAACACTTTACATAGCACCAGTTACGTTACATGAGGACACACATTCGATATATATTATTTTTGTTAGGTACGGGGAGATTAAGTGATTTGCCCAGAATCACAGGATGTTTAGCGTCGTTACCGAGACTCGAACCCAGTTCCCCCAGATCTGAGGTTGAGCGCCTTAACCGTTAGGCCAACTTAACTTAGCTTAACTTAAATGTTAAGTGGGCTGCGGGTAATGTGTTCATTGGCAAGGCCTCTGACTTATTTAATGTAGATTTTTTTTACGGTGGGAAAATCCCCTAATCCTTTAACACTATCAAATGCGGGGCTGTTTATCAGACTACATTTACAAATCAGGAAAATACTTGAAGAATACTGATAAACTTGAGAGTTGTTGAGTGTTTACTATTTCTCAAGTACCCTCCCTGAAACACCCAAATCCCAAACCCTGAGAGAAAACCTCAGTTGTGAGGACAGCACCGTACCCTCTTAATTCCTTGAATCAGGAAAACAGATTCACTCTTTTAAATGCACCTATTCATGTGCTGGCCTTGTATTTAACTCTCAAATAACTTTGCGAAGGGACCCTACATTTATTGGTAACTAAATGACTAAGTTATTTTCTGTATCTTATAAAATATTCATATGCTGATTCACATCTTCTTCTATGGTTACAGGGCAATCCACCCCATCGTGCAGCTCAGTGTCCTGCCGGAAAAAGGAAACATGCCAGGTCATCAGTGGCAGCCCAGTGTGTGTCCCACAGTCACAATCTGTATGCTGGGGGAGTGGAGACCCACATTTCCATACATTTGATGGGTACAACTACGACTTCCAGGGCACTTGCACCTACACCGTCGCCAAAACCTGTGGTGTGGACAACACCCTGCCAGTATTCAATATCGAGGCTAAAAACGAGAATAGAGGAAATACAAGAGTATCTTATGTCAGCTTTGTAACAATCAAAGTCTACAACTACATAATCTCCCTAATAAGATTTGAATATGGACAAGTCAGGGTAAGGATCTAAGGAATATATTTTAATACTTTTGAAAACAGTGTGAATATGTTGAAGAGCATAATATGGTTTAGTGATGAAGCCCTTGGCATAAGGTGTTTGAGCTAACAAAATATTCTGTTTTTTCCATGGTTTAAAATAATAATCCTAAATGATTGTCAGTAAAATCCATTGCCTATGATGGACAGTAGTCAAAGACGGTCATAAAACCAGAAAGTCAATTGTAAAAAGATGTTAACCAGTACTTAATTTGATCTGGTGCTTTCCTGTGCTCAGAACTAGCACTATTGACAGCCCATCACATGGTGGTGCAGTCTGCCCAATGTTAAGTTGAGCCTAACAGCAGTCTTACATAATGTTATATACATTAAGAATGAATAATGAATGCTACCCACTCTACTCTTATAGCTTTTGGTTAATTAGAATAGTCTAAATTGCCACACTTGTAGGAGAGCCATCATTTGTAGTTGTGTTGGTACTGTCATTGGCAGCAATGGCAGGGCCAATGAGCGATACAGGCTCCAGTGGCCTCCTAATAAGCACCGTGGCACTTACTAATTTACAAATTAAGCATTGATGTAAACCATAGTAAATTGGCAGGATAGCCCTATAATTATTTTAAGGTTCGAAAGACAAAATCGCAATGTCTTAAAACATGGAAAATATTCATAAGTTAGTGACGTATTTCTTGTTGAAGACTGCCTTAAAAAAGAACAATTGTCTGTAAATTAGGCCAGCTTGCTGTATATTGATTTCAGGAAAAATCTGGTTTGCTCCACACAGCTATACTTCCAGAAAAGAATACCAGTTTGCGACCATGTATTGTAGTGTGAGCAGCAAAGGAGCCATTGCCAGTGACCTTGTATGTATGGAGCTCCAAATTACAGTCTTCATTTTGGACCCAGCTGCCTTACTGTGGCATCTTCAACGATAAGCCTGTATCAGCCAATGCAGCCTTGCGTATTGATTGATTTGTTTTCCGTATTTAGAGCTTTTTAACAAATACTTCTCAATTCTTTACCATCTGTTAGAAGCATTATCAATTTACTGTAATGTGCTTGTTCCTCTGAAGGCATATATTAAGGCCAATGGTAAACAGTGCTTGCTGGCTCTTACCCAACTTGTTTTCCCAGTGAAGCATCAATATTTCTTTGCTTGTTGCTTAGTTATTAACTTGAAAAAGCAAAAGCAAGGTTCGAAGGAAAATCAAACCCTGCACCTACATTTCCACAGCCGGTCTTCCCTATTAAGAATGACACTTTAGCATGGAAGAATATATTGAGGCCACTGAGTTTTTGGCACCCTCTGCTCTGTATAACTTGGGCAGAAGATATAAATACCCTGTGCCCTTTGCCAAATTAAGGTGACAGGACTATCTTGCCTGATCTATATACCCTTTCTTATTGGCGATTGTTAGACCTTTCGTCATTAGGGCGGTCTTCCCCAAAACGTTTTGTCTGCTTAAGTCCTATTTTACGGTATTTTTGTTTGGACCCTAGGACTCTAAGTACTTTATCCCTGCTGACCAGTGCATGTGCTTTTGCCCTACACAGGGTATCATTGTTGTTTAAACAATTGGCATATTTAGTTTACTTATAAGTCCCTTGTAAATTGGTATACCATAAACCCAGGGCCTGTAACCTAAATGCTTCCAGTGGGCCTGCAGCACTGATTGTGCAACCCACACAGGTAGCCTTTCAAACCTTTCTCAGGCCTGCCATAAGGCCTGTGTAAAACCTTAACAAAGCATTAAACTCTCCTATTATTACGCATAAGTTACCCGTAAGGTAGGCCCTAGGTAGTCCATAGGGCAGGGTGCTGTGTAAGTAAAAGGTAGGACATGTACTTTTATGTTTTGCATGTCCTGGTAGTGATAAACAGCTAAATTAGTTTTTCACTTACTGGGAGCCCTGCTCCACTTATAGGTTAACATTAGAAATTCCTTAATACACATTTAAGCGGTAACTCCTGATCAGAAAGGAGAAGCTGCATCTTGTTTTATATCTTTGCAATAGTAATGATAAATCCTCTTTAATTATAAAATTGGATCTAACATTAATATTTTTTAAATGTCCCTATTAGAAAGTGGGTATTTACTGCACTTATAGCTCTGTCTGCCTTGCCTCCAATACACGTCTGGGGTGGGTCAGAACTATACTTTGGGCATTCCCTCTAGACAGCCACAACACAGGAAGGCTAGGTGTGTCTAAGTCCCCATCTACACATATCTGCATTCTGATGACTCTTCCTGGGCAGGAAGGGAGGGGCTGATCCTTACACCTCAATAGATAGTAACCTGACTCCACACAAAGGGCTGATTATCCCCACAGATAGTTTGGGGTCAAGGCTGAGTTGAAAAGATACTTGTGTAGTTCAGTCACCCACACTTCAAAGGCACATTTGGGTATACATACGGTGTCTCTGAACCCACCAAATCAGACACTTCTGGATATACAACTGAAACTCTGTCAGAAGAACTGCTGTGGTGCATAAAGGACTCCTTTCTGGACTGCTGACCTGAAAGGCCTTCTTTTCTCTTGTGCTACTCTGCTGCATTCTGCTCTTTGTCTCCGCTGATGAGAGCTAGACTTGTACTGAAGGGATTTCCAAGGGCCTGTTGGCTTGCCTCCTTTTGTTGAGACTCAGGGAAATCAAAGTCTCTACCCCTGCGCCCGGTTAACTGGAAGTAGACCCAGATATTTGTGCAAGTGCAATCGATTCATCTCATGTCTACGGGAAGCATAACACAGGCATCAACCCTCTTGTGAGAGCAAGTGTGGAGAAACCCGGGGCATCGGCATCAGCACAGTAAGAAGACCACAGCATTGGACCCACCACAGAAGGGCGATTGAAGCATTCCTTCGACAAGCTTAGAGAAAGTCAATGCCACGGCTTCACAATCATTCTATTGCAGCTCTAATGATCGTCTTTGGAAACTAACACATAGTCCTCAATGCGTTTGTGAAATCAATGTATCCCCACGATTTTTGGAGTGACCTACGCATCGACCCCGCATTATGTGTTTGCCGATCAAGGTACTCTAATCCCCAGGCCTGCATAGCTCCTGTACCCGGCCCATGACCCCTTACGGCCAGTTTGAACTGTTCACTTTACCTCGGTCCAACAAAACTTCAAGTGACCCCTAAAAGTGCTCTTTGCCTATAATGGCTACTTTAACTTATTCTTTTAAAATTCATATCTCAACTTCTACTCTTTAGATAAGCCTGACTGCTCTGTGCCACGCTACCCAAGGGTGAGAACAGGTTATCATTTATAGGCCTGGGCTAAAATTTTGTTCCGGTCGCGGAAATTGCAATAATTTGACATTTTCGCGTTCCGCGGAAAGCGCGAAAATGTCAAAATTTCCGCATTCCGCAGCTTAGCGATAATTTGTTTCTTGCTCGCGCTGTAAAATAATACATTCTCGCGTGCGCGCGATCGCCTTACCTGAATCCCCGCGTTCGCCGACAAATTTTCCCAATCCGGTCACGTTCCCCATGAGATGTTGGATTGTTGGTAGCAATTTGCGCTGTCTCGCGACAGTTCGCCCCCGCAGTGACGTCATGCGTCGCGCGATCACGTCTTTCTTCTTGTGATCATGCACCGCGAGACAACTGAAAAGAAGATGGCCGCGCCCGCGAGCAACCACATGGGTAAGTTGGCGAGCTGCGACCATGCAGAAAATACCGCGAACGGGGGGGGGGAAAACTTCAGCATCTTCGCGATATTTCTGCGTGTTTGCGGAGATTTTTAACATTTTCGCGATAATTTGCGAGAGTGAATTTCGCAAATTCCGCCCACCCCTAATCATTTCCTGTGTATCTAATGTACCCTGACTAGAGTGGTGGTTCCTTCTTAGACAGGGTGCATACCTCTCCCAACCAGAAACCCCAGTTCTAACATTGGTGATCAGCGATGAGGAGAGGACTTGTTATTGTGCAATACCATATGGTAACTAATTGTTCACTAAAACTCCATACAAAGACCAATTCAAACCTTTTAAATTATCCCTAATTTTCCTTTATATTTTTCTGATAAATTATGTCTCACTCTTCCAAGGATGTTCAAGTATCTACAAGTGGCTTCCCCCAGAAGGTTGGGCTGCAGAACGCCTTGATGGGCTGAGCAAAGACCCAGGATGCAGAGGATAACAAGCTGAAGGGGGAGTAGGAAATTCCTGAGGAAGAGGAGGATGACCTGGTTCTGGAGACTAATGAGGCTGTGGAACTTCCTGTGGAGGGTGTAGGAAAGTAGGATTCGCTTCTTATGGTTACCCCCACTTTTAGCTTGATGTTACCCTGTTTTTGACTAGTATGACTGGGATCCTGCTTATCAGGACCCCAGTCTACCTGCTTTCTCCCTAAAATGTTATGACATGTACTTAGGTACACCCCAGATTGGATACTGGGGTACCCTTGTCAGTCCCTAGTATATGGAACACATGTGCCCAGGACATAGGTGCCCCAGAGGCCTCCCATAGCCTAAAGCATGTATTATGCCCCCCCTGCGAAGCCACACAAAATGGAACTACAGGCCTGCCATTGTAACGTGTGTAAGATGGTGCATGCACCACTTACTTTAGATATAGGTTTACTATATCAATAGATCACTACACTTAAAACGTATAAGTCACCCCTATAGCAGGCCTTACCAATCCTGAAGGCAGGGGGCTGGGTTTTATGTGAGAGGGTGCCCTGCATGAGCAGAGCACCCCTGCAGCCTTCAGAGACCATTCTCCTAGGTTGTCGGTGACACAGCCAGACATATAGGCAGAGGTGCATTATATGCTCGTGTAAAATGCTATCTCTAAAACGGCTGCAACAAACCATGTCATGTTTGGTATCAAGCACCTTGGAATCATACCTTCACACAGGTAACTGGTGTGGAGGTATGATTCCATCCTTCATATTTGTGGGGTCCCTGGTCTTCACGGTATCAGCTTTCTCAACCTGGACAGCACAAAATGGTTGCTGCCGACCAGAGACACATTTCTGCCCCCTGCTGCTGTGCCAAGCTCGAGCAGGGGAAGGCAGCACAATAGGTATCCTATCACAGGGAGGTGTGACCACCTCCTAGACAGGATTTAGTGTATTGGAGCTGAACGGGTGCACTTCCAAAGTGCCTGAAAGTCTGCACGAGGGGCACATTTGGTGTCCCTGTGCATAGTCCAGTTCAAACCAGTCCTAGGATCTGTTGGCTCCTGCTCTGGCACAAAACTGGACAAAGGACATGTGAGTAACCTCACCCCTGTCCAGAACCTACCCTGCAAGGGTCCCCTGAAGGTGTCAAAACCTCTCCCGTGGGTCCAAAAGGGCTTACCTAGCTGTAGGACCCTAGATTTGATGTGGACAAGATTCTGTTTAAGAAACCACTGACCTTCGACCGTCTGGACACTCTGAACTTTGCTGCACTTCGACTGGGCCCGACTTCAACTCCCTCTCCATCCAAAGCATCGTCTGTGTCCGTGCACCATACAGGCTCAATGTAGGACCTGTGGAGCATCAAGGACAACTGAAGTATCTCCCTTGGGGTGAAGTAGTCACTCCCCTGCATTTGCAGGCACCATAATGCAACTGACTTGTCAGCTGATCCTGAGCTCCTGCAATCTCCGATGGCTCCAGTAACAAAGAAGATGGGTTTCTATGTTCTTTGAGGCTGAGCTGTCGTCTCAGTAGGTTTGAGGCCAGTATCCCTTGTAGGGACTGCATAACCCGAACCCCTGTGCACCATGTACATTTGCAAGTGCATATGCTTGTTGGAATTCCCCAATCAAGTGCTTTGGGCTATTAATAGCCCCAACCTCTGTGCACATTTTGTACAAAGGACTTTGGCCTCCTTGCACTCTGTCCCCTGCAAGCTGTTGTTTTGTGAAACTGCTAGAGGTCCCCTCGCTACTCCTGTGCCTTTGGCCTGTGGGTCCATTTGTTGGACAACACTGCTTTTCTTAGGCTCCCCAGGTTGCTCCAGGCCTGCCCTGACTCCCCTTGCTGTGGTGAGTCCCCTGGTCCTTGCTGGGCCAGACTGTAACCTTCTTTGGCATTCTTCATGGGTTGCCGCTGCCAAGGCTTGTTGGTGCTCCCGCCAGACATCAACCCCTCAGCACTCAACATCGTTCATGGAACAGCTTGTATCCGGCTCCTGCTTATCCTCGACATCTTCTGGTCCTTGCAGCTGAAGTACCCGACATCGTTCGGTATTCGTCTAACGAGCCCCTGGTCACTCCTGAGTGACCCAGACTCTGCCCCCTCTGTTTTCAGGTTTCTTCCATCAAGAATCCACCTGCGGGGGGGCGTGGCCAAGTAAGATGGCTGACTGGTAGTGCACCGAGTCAGCTCCGGCCCCACGGACTCCTAAAAGTGGCCAGGCGGGGGCTCTGGACCGGCGCAATCCCGGTGAAACGCCCGCGGAACACCTGTGGGGGCAGATGGCGAGGCGGTGAGGCGATAGCGACCCCAGAGAGGTTGGAATGCGAGCTCTGACTTGGGAGCAGCGAGCGGACAAAATGGCGGCCGCGGGCCGCGGCCGATCGCCATGCAGTGATCCCTGAGGGCTCGGGGGTGTGACCGGAGGCTGGCCGAGCGATGCGCTGGGCAGGAGTGTCCATGTCAACTGAGGTGGTGCCGGCCTGGCTGGTGATTGGAGAGGGGACAGCGCGCTGCTCGACGACATCGTAGGGCACTCAAGGAGAGGCGGCGTCCAGGGCCACTGCGGAGATCACGAGGAGAGGAGGCTGGCGGCCGGGATTCAGGCCGTTCTCCCTGGCGGCGGTCACTGCAGGTTCGAGGGTGCGGAGATCGGGGGGGGCAGTCGCCGTTCGTGCCTGCCTTGGGCGGTGCCTGACTCCAAGATGGCGGCCAAGTGAGACGCTCCTGGGCTCGAGAGAATCGCCATCACGCTGGCCCCCTACAGTGCCTGGTTTGGAGGACACGTGGAGGTAAAGGGGATGGCTGGCGCTGGTGAGGACTGAACCATAGCGGCGCACGTGTGGACAGCGGAGCGGCTAGGGGCGGAGTCTACCGGCAGCGACGGGGCGGCTCCCGTCACGGCGCCCAGGTTCCAGGTGGTCAAGCGGTGGAGAATTGTCGCTGCGGGGCCATAGGACTGTTGGCGGCGACTTATTGCACGGAGGGGACGGACTGATGGGGAGGATGTCCTGCACGCCCTCGACAAAAAAGACGCCGAAGCCACAGGAAAACCGCGTGGTGAAGTACTTCCAGACACTGTCCAGCGCCACTGACGAGGGAGCCACGGGCAGAGGAGACGGTATGGCCTTGACGAAGGATGACCTGGTGGCCACGCTCCGGGACTTCAAGAAAGATCTCTGTGGGGAGCTCAAATGGGACCTTCACGCTAGCCTGGACCAACTGCGTGGGGACCTCACGGAGAAGCTCGGCGATCTGCGCCGGGATGTGGACGCCGTGGGGTCTCGAGTTTTGGAGGTGGAGGAGAAGGTACAAGCCTTGGACGGCGCCTCCCTGGCTTCCCGGGCGGAGTGTACGGAGCTTCGTACTCTGCTGGCGCAGTCCGCCCTGAAGTTGGAGGATATGGAAAACCGTACCCGGAGAGAGAATATACAGGTGAGAGACCTGGCAGAAGGCGCGGAGGGCCCGGACCTGGAGGCGTTCATAGTCGGCCTCTTTGGGGAGGTGGTGAACCGGCCAGACCTGAAAATAAAGCTGGAGCGGGTGCACAGGGTTGGACCGCCGGTCCACGGAGAACGCAGGAGACCTAGGGACGTCCTGGCGAAGCTGCATGCCTTCCCGGTCAAGGAGGCCATCCTGGCAGCAGCTAGGAAGAAGAAGGAGGTCTCGTTCCGGGGCCACAGCTGTTCTTTATATCAGGATTTGTCGCAAGCCACTCTAGTGCGATGGCAGCAGCTCCGCCCGGTGACTGGCAAACTTTGGGAAGAGAACGTGCGCTACAGATGGACTTACCCCTTCAGGCTCAGCTTTGAGTGGCAAAATAAAAGATACCATATCACGGAGCTGAAGGAAGGGTTGCGCATCTTGGGCCTCCCCGCGGAGGCGGAGGATGTTGGAGCCACGGAGATGTCCGGCGTGGCGGTGGCCGGATCACAGGGTGAGCAGTGGCGCCGGACCCATTGTCAGCGAGGAGGGCCCAGCCGTGAGTGAGGGCAACGTGGCTGTGACACGGGATTCCTCTGGGTGAAGGTCGGGCGGGCCCACGGGGGGTCCCCCGGCGGTGGGGGCTCGGATCCCTCCGTGGCGGTGCCAGGTGATGGCGACGGGGCTGCGACGAGTCCAGCGAGAAGAGCGGCTGTCTCCACATGGACACTGAGGTTTTTGTTTTATCAGGGGCCCTCTATCTGGCTCGCATGTTGTTGTTGTCTCCGCCGGTTGCGGAGCAAGTTGGTGGGGTTCGGAGTCCGATGGGGCTGGGTCTTGGTTACCTTCCCTGGAACTACCCAAGGTTTGCGGGGTTCCATGGTAGGGTTTCTTTGGTGGGGGTGGTCGTTACGGGGGGAGGGGGGTAGGGGGGAAGAGGGTGGGGAGGGGTGCGAAGGTGGCAGGCTGCAACGACGACACGGACAGGGTCATGGGAGGGGTGACGAGGCATCAGGGGGGTACGTTGAGGCGGAGGCAAGGAGGCAACGCGGGCAGGTATAGATGGCTCTCACAACACGCAGCGGGGGGGGCTTTCGACTCCACCTGTGCAGAGCGGGAAGGGGGATGACCACTTAAGATGGTGACGTGGGCTACCTGGAACGTAAAAGGGTTGAATGCACCCCAGAAGCGGCAGAAGGTGTTCAAGTATATCATAGATAGGCAGGTCAAGGTAGTCGCACTGCAGGAAACGCACCTTAAAAGGGAGGACGTGGGTCGGCTCCAGCATAGGGCATACCACCAGATTTTTCACTCAGCGGCCAACACCAAACATAATGGGGTGGCGGTAATGTTCCACAGCTCCACGCCCTTTCAAGTAGTGGACACAAACAGGGATAAGGATGGGAGGTGGCTCATGCTCAAGGGGCGGCTGCAGGGCCGACTTTGCACAATTGCGGTCGTATATGCTCCAAACACGGGGCAGGCGGCGTTCATATCGCGCATGTTGGAGGCCCTGGGCGGTTTTGCGGAGGGCTCCATCATCCTGCTGGGGGATTTCAACTTTTTGTGGGATGGTCTCTTAGATGGCTCCCACACTGCGGGGGTCAGGACGTCTGTGTTTCCTAAACCAGTCAAGGGGCGCTTCGACTCCCTTGGTTTGCGAGATGGGTGGCGGGCTCTTCACGAGACGGCAAAGGATTATACTTTCTATTCTCATGTTCATCGGACTTACACTCGAATAGACTACATTTTCTTAAGTCAGGCGCTAGTGGGGAAGGTGACGGGTGCGCAAATTCTCCCCATATCGGTCTCGGACCATGGGATGGTTCTTTTGGAGCTGCAATGGGGAGTGCAGGGACGTGGGCAGGGCAGATGGTACTTCCCTGGGGCCATCTTGAGAGACCAGGTACGGAGGGTGGAGCTGACAGAGGCCATAGAGGTGTATTTTCAGGGCAACCCCCCAGAGGACACCTCCTATCAGAATACGTGGGACGCGTTCAAGGTGGTGGTAAGGGGCAAATGCATCCAACTGCAGGCCTCGCTGCGGAGACAACAGGCATTGGAACGGGAGGCGTTGGAGGACGAACTCCAGGGGTTGGAGGGTAGACACAAAGCTAAGCCCACTCGCGATTTACAGTGACAACTTACGGCGGTGAGGGGTAAATTGCGGGCGCTTTACAACGCCAGGGCGGAATATACTCTGCTGAGGCTTAGACGCGCCGGGTACGAACAGGGCGACAAAGTGGGGTCGCAGTTGGCGCGCAAGCTTAGAGTCCAGCGCGCGAAATCATATGTGGGAGGCATCCGGGTGGGGCCGGCACAGGTCACGCATGAGGAGGCGGCCAAGACCAGAGCCTTTCGGGATTTTTATGGCGCTCTATATAGTGGGGACCTGCTTGCGCAGGACCTCCAAACGGCGTATTTGGATGGGGTGGAGTGCCCCCAGCTTTCCACGCCGGAACGGGAGAGGCTGGAAGAACCCATCTCTGGGGAAGAAGTGCGGGCTGCCATAAAGCGTCTCAAGCTCCATAAGGCGCCTGGTCCGGACGGCTACACTGCACATTTTTATAAACACTTCGCAGACGAACTGGTCCCGCATCTGACAGCCCTGTTTCGGGCGGTGGCGAAAGAAGCACGAGTTTCCAATTCTATGGCGGAGGCGGTGATTACGGTTCTGCCTAAACCTGGCAAGGATCCGCAGTCTTGTGCGTCCTATCGCCCCATAGCCCTTCTGAACCTGGACGCCAAGCTATATTCCATGATCTTAGCTAGACGCCTGGACGACCTGCTACCCCGGTTGATCCACCCGGACCAATCTGGCTTCATTAAAGGGCGCCAAACACACGATAATATACGGCGTACGAACCACATTATCGAAAAAACATCTAGATTCAAAATTCCAGCTGTTCTGGTCGGGTTAGACGCCGAAAAAGCGTTTGATCGCGTGAATTGGCCCTTTCTATTCATGACCCTACGGAAATTTGGTTTCGGGGACGCCTTCATAGACATGGTGCGTGCTAACTACTGCCTTCCTTCCGCGAGAGTGGTGGTCAACGGGGCAACCTCCGAGCCCTTCCAACTGACTAGGGGTACTAGACAGGGGTGTCCGCTGTCCCCTCTGCTCTTCGCTCTAAGCATAGAGCCACTTGCCATTCGGGTGAGAGCGAATGCATCTATCAAAGGGATAAGGTTTGGCGGGGACGACCACAAAATCTCCCTCTTCGCGGATGATGTTCTGCTGACCCTGGGGGAGCCTCGCCTCTCTCTCCCCGTGGTGCGGGGGGAACTGCAGGACTTTGAGAAGGTGGCGGGCTTTAAAGTCAACATGGCCAAGTCCTATATACTCAATCTCACACTCTCATGAGCAGAGGTGGCCTCGCTGAAATCCCAGACGTCGCTCTCATGGGCACGGCACTCGCTACAATATTTGGGGGTGCAGCTTACGCCGAAGGTTTCGGGGCTGTACGGCGCCAACTTCACCGCAGTTTTACCGCGCTTGCGACAGGAACTGAGGCGGTGGAAACCTTTGTATATAGCCTGGATGGGGCGAATCAATGCGGTGAAGATGATGGTGCTGCCCCAGGTCCTCTATCTGTTTCAGGCTTTGCCGATCCCGCTGGAGAAAGTGTTTCTTCCGCAGCTGGAGACAATGATCACAGGGTTTGTGTGGCGGGGAGGGAGGGCTCGGCTTCCCTTTACGGTGCTTTGGAAACAGAGGGTGGAAGGAGGGATGGGTCTGCCGGATTTTGAGCTCTACTATCGCGTTAGAATGGATGGCGCGCGAATCGGAGAAGCATAGGCTCCATATGGACCGCGCAATCGCTGGCAGGTCTATCTGGGATCTGCTGTGGAAACCGAGGAGAGACAGGCCACCGAATGCCTATCTTAGCACGCCGAGGTATGGGATAGGGTCACGCGGAGAGAGGGATGGACGACATTCCCTTCGCCATACACCCCGATACACTTTAATCCGGCCTTCCCGCCGGCCAGTGACGAGGGTCCCTTTGATGGGTGGCGTGAAGGGGGTTGTCTAAAGTTGGCGGACCTATTTGACAAGGGGGCGTTCCGCCCGTTTCAGAACTGTAAGGGAGAGTTTCGGGTTCCCGATAGTGAGCACTACAACTATTTGCAATTAAAACACTGGGCCACGTCGACACCGATGAGGGAGGCGGGATGCCGGGATCTCACTGCTATGGAGAAACTGGTGCTGACTCAGGCGGGTTCTATGAAGGGGGCAATTTCGACTCTTTATGGGATGCTGCTGACTACATTACATACGCCCAGGGCCAGGTACATGGGGTTCTGGGAGCACCTCCTGGGGAGAGAGATAACAGAAGCGGAGTGGAGGGGACTGTGGCGCGACATACCTAGACATAACTTGTCGGTGGGCCTGAGGGAGGCACACTACAAAACCATATTTGACTGGTACTTATACCCCACGAAATTGGCTAGGATATTCCCGGGGACCTCTGCACTCTGCTGGTGGGGATGGGCCTCCTAGGGGATTTCAAACATATTTGGTGGGACTGCCCCAGCATACGTCCTTTTTGGGACGAGATTCTAGCGCAGATTAAAGAGATCTTGGGCTTTTCACCCCCCGGGGAGATCGCCCACATGATACTAGGGCTTCGTGGGCAGGATTGGGAGGGAGTGTCCAGGGATGACAAGGCTATATGGTGGCTCTGCGTGGGGGCGGCTAAACTTACAGGGGCGGCGGCGTGGAAAAAACAGGGCGCTCCAGCCCTGTCGCTGTGGCACGCCCGCTTGTGGGGCCTGCTCTCGTTGGAGCGCCTGGCGTTGTGCTTCAGGGATGATCCCTCAGCCTTTGAGGAGTCTTGGGGTGCCCTGCTGTCTTACCTATCAAAGGGCCTACCTGCAGCAGTCTATCCGCCCACTTTGAGAGCTCTACGTCTCTTCCAGACCTGACGGGGCGTGGGGAGAGGCGGGGCTCTGCAGCAACACTGGTGGTGACCCGGGGAGGCCCGGCGCTCCCCAGCATGGTATTGACTTTTTCGGACGCTTTGCAGCTGCCAAGGGGGGAGGGGGGAGGGGTGGAGGGGGGTGTGGGGGAGGGGGGATATTGGAGGGGTGGGGGTGTGATTCCCGGGGGCTGGACATGGAGCAGCTGTACCACCTATGGAGCGTCATATGGACACTTACGGCCGGGGACACCCTGCAGTTACTAGTTATTGTCTGGTTATAACTGTGCACTGATAATGATGCTACGAAAATCAATAAAAATGATTGGTATATAAAAAAAAAGAATCCACCTGCGGTTTCCACCGGATACTTTTGTTCTTTCCAGCAGTTGCATTTCTTAGAAGGCTCCCATTGAGAACAACAGCGGTTTCCGACGCCACTTCAGCCCTATGCACCTGGCTTCCCTGGAGAGATAACTCTGGTACTTCGGTATCCACAGGTGGGCTGGCCCTCCAACCTTTTAAGTTCCAAAGGGTTTCCTTGTAATCCACTGAGAAGGGTCCTTAAACTGCAAAACTGCAACCATATCTCTCCCATTGAATTGCACCTCGCACCCTGTCGTTTTCTCACACTGCACCCATCCTCCGTGGGGTCCCTACTTACTCATTCAGGGTACTAGCAGACTGCCCTAAAAAAAGGTGCCAAGGAGAGGTCAGCCTTCTTCATTCGTGAGGGCCACTACCAATTTTGTGTGTTGCCCTTTGGATGCAAAATTGCCCCTGCCACCTTCCGTATGTTGGTGAACCGGGTCCTTTCTGGTATAAAGGCCTTCTCAGCTGCCTATCTGGATGGCACAGCTGTCTATAGTAGCAGCTGGAAGGACCACTTTTTTCACCTCCAAGAAGTGGTTTAGGTTTTGCAACATGCAAGCCTGACTATCAAGGCTAGTAAGTGCCAAATCGGGCAGGGGTCTGTGGTGTACTTGGGGCACCTGACGGTCATGGGTAAGGTGCAGCCCCTCCAGGCCAAGATATAGATTATCGTGGCCTGGGAGGCCCCCAAAGCCAGACTGAGGTCAGAACATACTCGTGACTCAATAGGTATTAGAGGAGGTTTGCCAATGGATATGGTGCTCCCCTTTGATACAGCTGACTTCTAAGAGGCAGCCCAGAAATATGATTTGGACAGAGGCATGCCAAACAGCATATTTACTCCCTTAAGTAGGCCATGTGCACAGCCCCTGTGCTCAAGGACCCTGACTTCTCCCAGGAGTTTATCATTCAAACAGATGTCTCAGAACATGGCATATGGGAAGTGTTATCACAGCAAAATGAAGAGTAGCCAGATCGAGCTGAAGTCTTCATTTCCAGAAGGTTACTCCCCAGGGAACAAAAGTGGAGTGCTATAGAAAGAGAAGCTTTTGCTGTGGTCTGTGTACTGAAGAAGTCAAGACCATACCTGTTTGGTACTCACTTCATGATTCAGACAGACCGGAGGCCCCTCAGGTGGCTCATGCAAATGAAGGGTGAGAATCCAAACTGTTGAGGTGATCCTTTTCCCTACAGGGTATGGACTTCAGGTTGGGACACGGACCAGGGATAGACCACACAATGTGGATGGTCTATCCAGTTTTGCATGCCTTATTGATAAGAACTCCAAAGAGGTTGTGTAGATCTCCCTACATTCAACTGGGGAGGGACACATGTTAGACCTGTCATTCTTAGGATGGTCATCCCCAAAACATTTTGCCTTCTTACCTCCTCTTTTTGCTGTGCTTGTAAAGTGGTATCCCATATACCCAGGGTCTGTACTTAAAATGCTACTTATGGTCCTGTAGCACTGATTGTTCTACCCACATAAGTAGACTTTCAAACCTGTCCCAGGCCTGCCACTGCAAGGCATGTGTGTGCAGTTTACTGGCACTTTGATTTGGCATTTAAAACCCATTGCCAAGCCTTTTACTGCCCTTTTATTATTCATAATTACCCCTAAGTTAGTCCCTACGTAGTTCATAGAACAGGGTCCTTTGTAAGTAAAAGGAAGGACATTTACCGTTACATGTCCTGATAGTGATGAACAGCTATTTTTTTCAGTACTGTGAGGCCTACTCCTCTCATAAGCTAACCCTGGGAATTCCTTCAAACACCTTTTAAGCTGTAATTCCTGATCAGACAAGAATAGCTGCATCATGTTTTCTATCTTTGCAATAGTAATGATGCATTTTATTTACTGGTAAATTTCGATTCTAACATTAATATTTTAGAAATGCTACTTTTAGAAAGAGGACATTTCTCTCCACTTATAGCTCTGTGTACCTTGCACCCTGCCTCCAATACACGACTGGGGTGGGTGACAGCTATACTTTGTGTATACCCTTTAGACAGCCACTATGTGTGTCTAAGTACCCATCTACATACATCTGCATTCTCATGACTCTTCCCGGGCAGGATGGGAGGGAGGGACTGACCATTACAGTTCAATAGATAGTCACCTGACAATTTACAATTACAATTTTATTTTTGTTTTGGAACTCGACTGAGGTCAACAATAAAGGATGCAGAAATACATCCTTTCAGCAAACATCACTACAGCATGATAAAACATTCCAGAAAGAGCCCAGTATAGCAATCACAGAAAAAGCATATGACTGCATTATTGAGATGTAGCATTCCATCTACTCGATATTAATGTGCAAAAATATATATGCGTGCCCATAGTAGAGCATATGTAAAACGAGGATAAAACGACAAACTGCATGAATAAACACATGAATACACTCCAAGGTAAAGTGCTGGAACCCTAAAATATGCAAATATGCAAAACAATACAAACAATACTCTCCAAAGAAAAGTGCTCTAGGCCTAAGAAGTGCAAGGATGCAAAGCAATCTAATAGACGCTTATCAAATGCAACTGCAACATATGCCTAACAACTAAGCATATAAATAAAGCGTATGACTGCATAATAAAGCTTGAGAATCAATGCAAATCAATTATAAAGTGCAAAATCTCAGCACAATTACACATGCAAAATTAAAACACATTTAAAAAACATTTTAAAAAGTTGAACATTTTTGCACAGGCCATTTCCATTGAGGAAACAAATAAACATTGATGAGCTTCAGCAGCCGAAATTATATTGTACTTCAGAAAGATCGGTCTCAAAACGTGGTGACGCGCAGAATGTAAACATACAACTACTACCTGAATTCGATCTTGAACATGTCTAAGGCAAAGATCACAAAACCTCTCATCCTTCAGGACACCTTCCAATGTTCCTGTAATGACCTGTAAAAGAAGCAAATTTAACCTTACAAGCAAGATAAGTCTCTTAGCACAATGTGGAAGATTCCATATGAGGTAGGTTTGGTGGTTTTTAAATACTGCAATCTATTACAATCCTATTCTACACATGCTGTCTATTGAGTAAAATGTATCTTTTCCTACTTACTATATGCAATGATTTTGAAGTGACCCCACATAAAGGGCGGATTACCCCCTACCCCCCTGGTAGTCTGGGGCCAGGGCTGAGTTGAAAGGATACTTGTGCACCTCAAAGACTCTCCTTTGAAGTTACCCACCACTTTGAGTATAAACACTAGGACTCTGACTCCACCAAATCAGACTCTTCTGTATCTACAACTGAAACTCTGTCAGAAGAACCATTGTGCTGCTTAATGGATTCCTTGCTGATCTGCTTACCTGGAAAGCCAGCTTTCTCTTGTGCTTCTCCGCTGCCTGCCGCTCTCTGGCTTTTCTGAGGAGAGCTGGAGTCTACCACTCCTCCTGTGCCTGGTACATCGGAAGTGGACCCAGATACTTGCACCAGTGACATTTATAGATTTCCTGTCTGCTAAAAGCAGAACATATTCATGAACAATGTTGCAGGAGTAGAATCGGCACATCGCTTTTGGGGCCCAAGCAGAACAACAGGAACCAACACCTCGCCTGACACATTGCCGCCACTAAAGCAGGATGATCAACACATTCCTTCACAAGTGTGGGGAAACCTGTCCCATCGGCATCAATGCAGCACTGAGACTACTGTATGGACGCCACCGCTGAAGGGCGATCAATGCATTCCTTTGACAAGCATGAAGAAACTCAGTGCATCAACTTCAGATTAGACACATCATGGCTCTGATGATCGTCTTTGGATACCAGCGCAACGTCCTCAATTCGTGTATGAAATCAATGCATCCTCACGACTGCAGGAGTGACACAGATGCATCCACCCTGCATTATGTGTTTGCAAACAGGATCAAGGTACTATGTTCCCCGGGCTTCCGTAGCTCCTGGACCCAGCCTACGCTCTATCGCAGTCGGCTTGAACTGTTCAGTTTGCCCCAGTCCAGCACAACACAAGTGACACCTAAAAGCGCTATTTGCTTCTAAGTACTATTTTACACTTATTCTTTAAAAATTCATATCACAACTTCTACTTATTGGATTTTTGTCGTTTTGGCTTTGATTAGTTTATAAAATTGGTATGTATTTTTCTAAACCTGTGTTGAGTCTTTTGGTGGTGTTTTGATTGTATTACTCTGTGTGTGGGCATTGTACAAATAGTTTACACATTGCCTCTTTGGATAAGCCTGACTGCTCTGTGCCACGCTACTGGAGGGTGAGCGCAGATTATGTTCTAGTGTGTATCTAGCTTACCCTGTCTGGAGTGGAGGGTCCTACTTGAACAGGGTGAATAATACTAGGGGTGGGCGGAACTCGCTGAGTTTTAGTCCACAGAATTCCACGGAGTTACAGAGAAACTCTGCGATACTCTGCAGAGTTCTGCCCACCCAACTTAGGTGTCGATTCCGATCCTGGAGAAACCGGGTACGAACCGTCGGACGGAGCATTTTCTCCGTCCGACTCGTACCCGGTTGTGACACTTTACAAATATGCAAGTACGATTCGCACGGAAATACTATTTCCGTACGAATCGTACAAAACACCGACCAACGAAAATAAACATACAAATGTGATCCGGGAAAGCGCCAACGTGATGTCGGGACTCATGCAGCCTGCGTTTCACGAACCAGGAAGTACGAATCGTACCCACAGCAGTCCGGACGGCAATATTTTTATGGCACCCAAAAAGTGCCGGGAAAGCGAAGTACGCCGCGAAACGACCAGATTAGGGGGCCCGGTACGCGCCGTACCCCCCCCCCCCAGCCCCCGTAAGTACACGCCGAACCCCCCCCAGCCCCTGTAAGTACGTGCTGAACCCCCCCCAGCCCCCGTAAGTACGCGCCATACCCCCACCCGTGTATGTGCGGCACGCCGTACATACCCGGGTGGGGGTACGGTCCGTACGTACACTGGTGTACATACACGGGTGGGGGTACGGGGCGTACGTACACTGGTGTACATACATGGGTGGGGGTACGGTCCGTACGTACACTGGTGTACATACACGGGTGGGGGTACGGCGCGTACGTACACTGGTGTACATACACGGGTGGGGGTACGGCGCGTACTTACGGGGGCTGGGGGGGGTTCGGCACGTACTTACGGGGGGTGAGGGGGGGTACGGCACGTACTTACGGGGGCTGGGGGGGTACGGCGCGTACTTACGGGGGCTGGGGGGGGTTTGGCGCGTATGCGGGCACATGTCTTCATGGTTGCTATGGGAGTTCGGTCCGGACTGCGTTTTTTCCATACGGTTGTAACATCGGACGTACGGGACGGATCGTACTTGCGCGCTCGGACTTCACTTTTCACATTTGTACGTAAAATCGTCCGGGGATGTGTCGGACACGTTTTCCGACCCGAGGACGTGTGGGGGAATTTTCCCAATGCGATTCGTATGGACTTTTTCCCATACGAATCGTACTTGCCAGTTTGTACGGTACTTGTACGATTCGTACGGAAAAAAATCCGGATACGATTCGTACGGGGACATTTTTTTCAGGATCGGAATCGGCCCCTAAGTATCAATTCTATCCGCAAAAACACTGCCCTCATTTTCCTGCTCCTGTGAGAAAACGAAAATGGCAAAACCATAACAAAAAATGTTGCAGAATAATGATTGTGATCCCAATATGCAGTTCCATTGCCTATAAAATGCTCCCTTGACAGATTGATAAACAAGTGAATTCCGCTCTAAGCATGTGCAATGAGTCTTGCCATCCTATGCAGAAGTTTCCACTCATGGTGGTAAACCCCCCTATGTCCTTCACCGGTTACATTCATGTAATAAAAAATCTCAGCTGCCAAAAGCATTACATTAGCTGGTCCAACAAATATTTCCCAGAAAACACAGTGCCTCATGCGTACATGCACACTTTTCATCCCTTATGCTCATATACGTTTTTGTAAGCCTTTTCAGTGATACGCATGGAAAGCTTTCCAACTTCCCACCACATTTTCATTCACATGCTGGACACCTGCAACACATGTGTTCATGGGCAGATTGCTCTGTCGCATCACTCTGTTCCCTGCCTGCTTAGACCAGTCACTTTCAGAAGGGGTGTAACAGCTTAGGGGTTGGAAGAGATGTAGATTTGTGAACATTAACATTCCAGTGGTAATTTTGCACCATAATTCACGTGAATAAGAAAATTGAAGCAGCGTGCTTCTGCAGATGTTGATAATAAGGTTATTGAATACTTACTGAAGATGTATCTAGAACATGGCGACTGGACGAATGATTACATGAAATGTAAGCCTATGAACCATAAGTGGTCTTCATAAATATTTCTAGAACCAGTGCGGATTGTCAACAAAATCACTATGCGCCTTCAAGCTTAAGCACTATATAAGCAATTTAATATGATATTTTTGGGGGAGGGTACAGCTGGGCAGCCACAAAAGGTATTCAAAGACTGGACTGACATTTTCAGATATTCATTATGTGCATAGCAGTACCTTTACACCAACATTACACCAACATTGCACCAACTATCGCTTACAAAGTCGACCCTTGCACTGATGAACTGTCAAAAAAGAAAACCACTAATAGGTGCAGATAGATGAGGATTGGTGCAAATTACATTTCTGCACTGGTCTGTCGGAGCAAATGTTGAAGTGATTACACTGAGTGGAATTACCATTTGTGAGATAGTCAATCTTTTTTTAATATCTTTTTATTGGTATTTTCACAAACAAAGAATGGTGAGAACCGAGTTGTGCTCTGTGAGATATCAAACATGTTAGCAACTACCAGATGATGTCAGGCCTTCCTCTGCTGTCTCACTTAACACAAAGTTATGCAACACATACGAGACAGAGCAAACTTGGTAAGCCCTACCAACAGCTACAGCCCCCAGGTTCCTTCTGCTGGGCCCCAGTTATGGTGCTGGTGGGCATGTCTGAGCTAGAAAATCTGATTGAAAGTAGTCCATCAGAGGTTTCTATGTGGCCTCAAATATTTTCCGCATATCATGCATATCAAGTGTAATCCTTTCCATGACATTCAGTGACCAGATTCTCCTTCAATATTTCATGATGCCTGGTTCAAGTGATTTCTTTTAATGAGCGACGAACTGCTGCTTCGTCCCTGGAAACGTCTGTGATATGACTATCCAAGTCAGTATGGCCTACCTATTGCGTCAGTATAGGAATTGCGATCTTCTGCATGGAGTATTCTAGAGTGACTGCTTTTGCTGGCTGTAGAACGCTGTGCACTTTACGACTGCTAGCCAGGGGTAAAGGACCTGTGCTCCTCCTTTCAGCGTGATGAAATTGCTGTATTCCTAATTAGTATTCTGAACTAGAGCCCTAGCAGATGGTAAAAATTTACCCAGGGCTTGTAAGGTAAATAACACTAGTGGACTGCACCATCTATTGTGCCATCCACTACAGTGACAATGTAAAACATGGCTTCATAGCCTGACTTCGAATGTTTAACCATTGCAATTTGACCTGTCAAATTAAACTCTTTGGCCAGGTCAAAACCTCACTTTTAAACATTAATGTCACTTCTACATAGACATTTAAGTCCGCAAAGCAGTGTTCATTGTATTTAAAAGTAGGACATGTAGAAATGTAATGCTATTTATCAATGTTGCAGGCCTAGCAGTACTACATAGAAGTTCAGAGTGCAGATTAAAATCCTAATACTGTATCATGTGTGTTTTGAGAATGGGACTAGATATAAAAATAATGACACAACTATTTTTAATAGTATTAGAAATCCAATTTAAAGGAGGCCTCATTTTCAATCACTATTAAGAAAAAGTGATTTTCAGAAAGTTCTGTTTTGCCTGTCAGAAGTTCCTGAATGCTAAATTTTTGACTTGGCCCTTTTTGCAGGGTCATCCCAGAACTTTTTACCTTCCTCCTGTATTTTTTCTGACCTGTTGTTAGTGGTTTTATGACTCTGGGCACTTTACCACTGCCTATCAGTGCTAAAGTGCATATTCTCTCTTTTTTTAAATTGTGTTATGGATTAGTGTTTCCATGATTGGCTATTTGATTTACTTTTCAGGGGCCCTAGTACAGTGCACTATGTGTGCCCAGGGCCTGTTAATCAGATGCTGCTGGTGGATTTGCAGCACTGATTGTGCCACCCACAGAAGCCGCTTGTAAAATATGACTCAGGGCTGCCATTGCAGAGCCTGTGCGCAGTCTGGGACTGCCATGTCAACTTGGCAAGTGCACACACTTGCCAGTCCCTAAACCTTCCCTTTTCTACATATTAGGCACCCCTAGGTAAGGTCCATGGTACCCGTGTGGGCTGGGTACATTGTATGTGAAAGGTCGGACATGCCCTGATGTGTGTGGCATGTCCTGATTGTGAATTATTGCCTATTTCATTTTTCACTATTGCAAGGCTATCTGTTCACATAGGAGAGAATAGGGAGTTGTTTATAGCATCTTATAAACATAACTGACCCTAGGAACAAGATGGAAAAGTAAAATTTAGTATGCCTGAACTCAGAATATTAAAGGGCATCTTTTAGTGAGGTTGGGTTTTACATTCTTTGTTTGAAAATACCACTTTTAGAAAGTAGGTATTTTCTTGCCTAACCATCCAGCATGCCTCTGCTAGGTTTGTGTATTACATGTCTGGCTTTTGGATGACAGGGGCTGGAGAGGGGCTTCAGCTCGAGAAGTCTGATGAGTCAGGTCTGGGCTGAATAGGCCTGGTCTGCATTTGGAGTGGTCGGAGGAGCAGCACCTTCACCTGAATGGGGCTGTACTTGCCTTCCACAATGACGGCTCTGCCCCCCGTGGTGTGTCTGGAGCCGGGGCACCACAATGGAAGTTGTTGTGCACTTGCAAAGTGCCCCACAGAACTTGTTTTGAATGGGTACAGACACTCTCTGCCTTCAGAGAACAAATGATTTTTGTATATAAAAAGAGGGGCCCAGACCCCAGACTTTTAGATCACTTCTGGGCAATAAAGAGGAACCTTTGCCAAGGAAAAGAGCGGATAAGCTGAGGAGGAATACTGCCCCTGTGCTGTTTGCAGTCTGGGGTTGGCCTGCAGTGACTACTTGCTGCCAAGGAAAGGAGAAAAGGACTTTGCTGTTTGCTTTGTTACCTCCTTTAGGAAGCTCTCTAAGGGCTTGAAACTGAGCTTGCCTCCTGTTCTCAAGTCTCAGGGACACAACAACTTCACCACCAGCTCCCCTGAACTTCATCGCTGGGAGTTGTGACCTGCAAAGAGATGCCTGCCGTTGTTTTGGACCTTTAGAGACTGTTTTCCGCTGGGAGCTGGAAGAATTCATGCATCGTCCAGGATCGTCGCATCGAGGTGCCAAGTTTGTCGCATCGTTGGGGGACACAGTAAGAAACCGACGTATCACCTCCCAACGCAGTAAGAAACCAGCGCATCACCTCCTCTCCAGTAAGGAACCGACGCATCACCTCCCCTGGGCAACAGTAAGGAACCGACGCATCATCCCCCTAGGAGCAAGGAACCGAGCATCACCTTCCCTAAGTGTAAGGAACCAAAGCATCACCTTCCCTGTGGCCTGTTTTGTTTGCTTGCATGACTCATCCGAGGTACTTTGTGTGAAAAGTGTTGCATCTGTAATTTGCTTTGAACTAAACTATTTCTACCATCTGAAAGTCCTATTTTTATTACTGTATTGTGGATTTTATGTCGTTAGGTCTTGTTTTGGTTTGGATAAAGATCACCTATTTTTTGTAAACTGGTGTGGTGTCTATATGTAGTGTTTTACTATATGTGTTCACAAGTGCTTTACACACTGCCTCTGAGATAAGCCTGTCTGGTTGTGCCAAACTACCAAGCGGGTGAGCAGGGGTTATTTTAGGAGTGTATCCCCCTTACCCTGACTAGAAGCAAGGGTCAGTATTTGGATAAAGGTACCTACCTCTGCCAACTAGAGACCCCCATTTCTAACACTAAATCTCTATTTGCTCTCCCACTTCTGTCAATCAGAAATTAGAATTTTAATAGGTGTGAAAAAGTTGTGTAATGCTTCCTAGGAGCAAATAATGAATGAGCTGAATGGGAGTCATTTTTGCCTTTGCACCTGAATGAATATGCAGGGTGAGGGCTGGAAGCATCCTTTTTTTCAAGACAGCGTCAAATCCTGCTTGAGTGTCAGAGCCTCCTTGAAAGGTCTGCTGAGTTTCTAGATTACACTTTTGAAAGGCCGAGAACAAGATATCAAGATATCAAGATCATTCTTGTGTCTCCACCATATGGTTGCTGAAGGATCCGCTTTGACCCACTAGTCTTTTGTCTCTGGGTTTTAGATATAACACAGAGGGCACAATTTAAGCAAAGGAAAACAGGATACCAAAACAATAAAACATTTCCACTGTCTGATTGCTGGAAAACCATACTTTTGATCTACATGACGTCTGGTTCTAGGTTTATATTGGGTACTGTGGCTGCCCCAAAGTGGGTTTTGGGGCTGGTAAATAAAATTCCTTTACCTGGACTGAATTTGATACAGAAACATAATAAAATAGCTCAGTAAAATGAGAGGCAGAATCCGTGGTATTAGAGGTTCGGAATGGGCTTTATTCCAATAATCGATTATAATCGGTTGCTCCAAGTTCCATCACCACGGGGGTTCAGGAAGTGAAGTACATACATTATTGACATGAAATGACTTTTATAGATCATACATTACAATGAAGCGAATACAGTAGGCGTAACAATTGATAAGGAAAAATGACGATTTGTCTGCGTAACCAAAAATGGGTGGAACAAGGAGTAAAAAGGAACGTAATTGGTGATGATGTCACATATAGGTGGATCTATAAGATAATACTTGGCATAGATGCGCGCGCAGCAGCATGACGTGTAATTGACGTGTAACTAGGGGGTGAAGGGGACTTGACATTTAGCTCTACATGCGGAGACAAGAAGTCTGGGGGGTCAAGTCAACCTAATCCCAAACCATATCTAACATCCTATGTTTAAAGAACTATGTTATCCATAAAAGAAGGACTCTCGGACAGAATCTGTTCTATACTGACTGTGTGTGCGTGTACAAGCGTCTAAGTGTCTACACTAAATGCGAGGGGGTAGAAATATTCCATGGTAACAGGACTATGAATTACTTGCATGAGGACAGAGAAGCCGGGCCTTTTGCTTGGTAACTGGAAGAATGTTTACTTAAACTACTAGGCAGGAATGCATCGGCTGAGGGGGAAGCAGATAATTCGAAGGTGAAATACAGTTCTTGGCAGAGAATAGGCTGATGTCAGGCTTCGTGAGCCGCGCAGAGAATGAGACAAAGTTCATGGTCACAGATGCAGGCTCAGACTGGAGCTTTCAGAGGCAGAAAGCAAGAAGAGTTTGATAACAGAATCAGGGCCTACTTGCCTGGACTGCAAAATGGAATAACTGAGCCATATAAAGCCGGTGGCCTTTCGTACTTAGGAATGGAATATCCGGCCTATTCATGGCGGATCTGACAGAGGACATGTTGACGGTGGACGCACATGTATTTGCGTCTTCATAACTGGAACTGGAGGGAACATACATGTACTTGTGACATGCACATAGAACCGTTGGGGTCCAAGATAGGGGACATAACTGACCAGAAAAATCCATATTTCCACATTCCCTCCTTGTCCCCTACTTGCCCGTTAAGAGATATCAATCTTCATTAATCCATTGATCTGTTCATATAACATCATTTGTTCTTCTTTCTTCTTCCGTGGCGAATGAAATCTTGGTGGTGGAATACACGATGTGGCACACAGACCACAGATCGCTGGTCCACATTGTAGACATAGACAGCAACTGAATAGTATGAGAAGGCCAATACCTAGGAAGGATAGAACTCTCCATCCCCAGGCTGATATCACACTCCAAAACCAACTGGACCAAGTCCAAGTGCCTGGGTTCTGGTGTATCTGGTTTACAATCTTATGAAGGCGAGTTATGGCTTTATATACTGATGGCGAATTTTCTGGTACGAATACGCAGCAGCTTGATCCGATGACCCTACAAGCTCCGCCCCTATCAGCCAGGATGACGTCAAGGACAAGACGATTTTGAAGCACAACAATCCGCATAGCAGACTGCTCTTCTGTTAAATTGCCTAGGGCGGAAATAGTTTCATTCACTACTGCTTCAAGGGTTCTAGTTAATCTACGTATCAGTTTACTATTAGTAACAGTACCTATATAGGGAAAGATGCCTTTATTGAAATCTGTGTATTTTTCCCATGCTGTTTCAGTGTAATCGACAATTGGGAGATCTCTCCGCTCTCTGTTGTGTACTAAATGAATATTTCTGTAATAATCAGGAGGAGCTAGAAAAACAGGTGGCAAAAGGAATGCAATGTAGCAGGTACCATCCCAATCTAGAGGTAGACGCATATATGCAGTCTGACCACATATAAAGTAGGAGTGGTGATAAGCTCTAAATGAAGATTTGCCTTGATCACTGAATTCTACTATAGTAGTGCATTTACTATGGCCCATATGTATGGAACCAACCTTTCTTACACATAATTCCCCTTTTGCTGGGAATACTGACATGGTGGGTAAGACTAGTTCAACTTCGGATATGACATTTAGAATCATGGGATTAGGTGTAAAATTACCTAATTCATATACTTCATTTTCTAGATCAGTTCCTGTTCTTTTGGGGCGACCCTCCTTGTCAGGGTAGCAGACCTTGAGTAAAACTAGGTTCAGATTTCCCCATACCCACTGATCTTGGTAAACAGCTGTGTCTGAGTCTATGGAATTGATTAAACTAAACCATGCTCCACAGGAGCCATTATGTGTAAATGGGTGTGGAAAGAATGGCAGGACTCCTTCATAATTCTGATAGGGAGGGAGCCGACCACACACCCAACAATTGGTGGCATTACTAGTCTGATGGGAATGATGTAACATACTAATGAAAGTGTTATTACGCAGCGCAAGTCTATAAGATAATTCATGCGGAGGTAAGTCACTAAAAGAATGTTCTGCGGTAACATTGTAAATATGTCTAGAAATAGGGTAATATATGTGCAACAATATACTTGCAGTAATTATTAAAAAACTCAAGAAAAACAAAATTAATAATGTCACTATACAGTGGCTACGCAGTGATTTACAATACGCCTGTCGTTTCATCATTTTTCGCGACTGTCCATGATTCAGGTCTAGAGGATACATGTCAGAGACAGATTCAACCGCTTCACCTAGGAGAGGACTTAAACAATCAAATCGTCTGACGTTCTAGGCCTCAATTTAACTTTATAGAGTTCGGTTTCAGTCCTTTCAACCAAAGGAAGTTTTGAATCAGTCTGTGAGGGAGTGCAGGGCACAATGTCTATATCCGAGGATAGTCCATGAAATTTCTTGATATGACTTGAATGAATCCAGCCCTTGCGGCCCTCGATCTTCACGGCTGTCCTTGTGGTCAGCAGAACCAACTTGGGTGTCTTCCACCTGGGCTCCAGCTGAGTCTTTCGGTCGAAATTTCTCACAAATACGATATCACCCGGAACTACGTCATGGGGTTTCACCTCAGTGTTGTCGGGAAAGGCTGCAGCTACCTGTGAACGACAAGATTGTAGTGCAGACATCAAGGAAGCCAAGTAATCTGTCAGCATATTACAGTCAACATCAGTTATTTTGCGTGGTATAGGCGTCCCCCACATATTTGGTGGTCTGCCGAAGATCACCTCATACGGGGATAGCCCTGTTCGAGAGTGTGCTACCATTCTCATGTAAAAGAGTGCAACTGGTAACGCTACTACCCAGTCGACACCTTTCTCTCTGCATATTTTGGACAATCTGATTTTCAGTATCTGGTTATGTCTTTCTACGAGACCTGCTGCCTCGGGGTGTCGGACACAGTGGAATTTCCACTGATATCCTAACAGAAGTGAAACATGTTTCATTAATTCGGATGAGAACGGCTGGCAGTTATCTGAGTAGACAACACGTGGTAAACCGTATCGTGGGAAGAATTCTCGAACCAACTGTTTGGCAGTAGTCGGGGCAGTGTAATCTGAAACCGGGTATGCCTCCGTCCAACGGGACAGAGCGCAGACGACTACGAGAACGTATTTGAATCCTCGACATCGTTCCATCTGGATATAATCCATCTGGAGCACTTCAAAAGGGTGATCAGGAGGATGAAATCCACCCTGTTCTACGGGAACGCTTTTTCCTGGGTTAAACTGACAACAGATCATACAGGTACGGACTTTTTGTTTTGCTGCTGCTCGTAAATGTTTATTGAACCAAATGTGTTGAATGCTGTCTAGCATAGCTTTTTCTCCGAGATGTGCTGGACTATGTGTAGTGTTAATTATAACTTGGACCATTGAATCAGGAAGGAACCATACAGACTTTTCCTTCATCATCCATCCTTGGTCCGTTTGGATCCCTCCTAATTCAGTCCATTTCTTTATTTCGTCTTGTGTAGCATGTGTCTGTATGTCAATTACGTCAAGAGTAGGATCTTTAACTGTCATACAATGTGTCGGCATCGGGACTATTGTCTTTGTCATGTCGGGGGTTTGAGTTTGAGCAGTCTGTTTAGCTGTTCTGTCGGCTAGATCATTGCCTTGGGAAATGATATCAGTAACCTTCGTATGAGCCTTACATTTCATAATTGATATTGCAGTGGGTCGATGTATTGCATCTAATAAAGCATGAATGAGGGGTCCGTGCTGAATGTGGGCACCATGGGAAGTTAAATAACCTCTCTCTCGCCACAGCACGCCGAAGTCATGTACAACTCCGAATGCATAACGTGAATCAGTGTATATGTTGACTTTTTTATTCGTGGCTTGAATACAGGCTTGTGTCAGAGCGATGAGCTCTGCGGCTTGAGCTGACAAAGTATTTATACGATTAGTTTCAATGACTTCAGTATCTGTTGTGACTGCGTAAGCGGCCACTAACTCTCCTGTATTTGTTCTTATACATGAACCATCTACATACAATGTCAGGTCTGGGTCTGACAATGGGACATCGGTTAAGTCTTGTCTAGGTTTCGTCGTTATTGTAATAACTTCAATACAGTCATGAGCTAGTGGGTCTGTTCCGGTTACTGGCAAAAGTGTGGCAGGATTCAATGTGTTACAGCGTCTGATTTCTATGTGTGGCTGAAACAATGTAAGTTCGTACCCTGTAAGTCGCGCTATAGTCAAGTGTTGTGTTTGCGTTCTATTTACAAGAACCTCTACTGCGTGTGGTACTTGAACTGTCAATGGATGTCCTAACACTATGGCATCGCTTTGTCTGATTGCTAAAGCTGTCGCTGCCACTGATTTTAGGCATGCAGGCAAAGCCTGAGCTACAGGATCTAATGTACTAGAAAAATAAGCACATGGTTTGTGTGCTCCTGCTTGTTCCTGTGTGAGTACTGACAAGGCAGTACCTTCGCGTTCTGTAACAAAAAGTGTAAACTGTTTTCTGTAACATGGTGTTGCTAAAACAGGTGCTTGACATAAAGCTTTCTTTAAGCTTTCAAAAGCTTGTGTATGTTCCTGAGTCCAAGGGAGAACAGTCGATGTGGCTGCCTCCTGTGTTGTCAACTGAATGAGTGGTTTTGCTAGAAATGCATACTGAGGGATCCACTGCCTACAATATGAAGTGAGGCCTATGAAAGCCCGCACCTCCTTTTGTGTCTTGGGTATTGGCATGTTAGCTATTAACTGAATGCGGTCCGGTGTAAGCTGCCTTCCCTCCTTGGACAGCGAGTGTCCAAGATAAACAACTCGCTGGACACAGAATTGCAGCTTAGAAGGGGACACCTTGTGCCCCTTTTCGGCTAGAAATTTTAAAACTGTCAGTGATGCTTTTTCACATTATGGTTCGCTTCTTGCGGTGATCAGCAAATCATCGACGTATTGGAGCAGAGCAGTGTTAACTGGCATGTGGATACTATCTAGTTCTCGTTTCAGTGCTTGGCTATAGATGCTGGGGCTTTCTGTAAATCCTTGAGGTGCGCGTGTGAATTTAAAGCTACGTCCATTTAAACTAAATCCGAACAAATATTGGCTCTCCGGATCTATTGGGACGCTGAAAAAAGCATTCTTGAGATCAATTACAGTAAAGAATGTTGCTTCGGAATCAATGGCTGTCAGTAATGACGAGATATCTGGGACCACAGGGAATTGTGGCACAATGCATTTGTTTAACTCGCGCAGATCAATAACCAATCGATAGACTGGCGGGGCCTTTGGATCTGTTCGTTTAAGAATCGGAATTATCGGTGAATTACATACATTGGAGTCTGTTTCCACAACTACTCCTTGGGCAATGAGCTCGTCAATGATTTGTAGTAAAGCCACTACAGCATCTGGTGGTAACTTGTATTGTCGCATTCGTGGTAGCACCACTCCTGCCTTTAATGTGACTCGATATGGTGTAATATTCATGCGTCCAACATCAGTAGGGCCTTGTGCCCATAGATGTGTAGGTAATGTCTGTAGTCGGGGATCCATGTCTCCAGACACATAATGGCCTTTAAAATCACGTAAAAACAACCTTACTCCTTCCGGAGAACAACATATTATGGCTCCTAGAGCTTTCAACGTTTTTATTCCTAGCAAGTTTTCTGGACATGATTTAGTAAGCAATAAATCTGTAGTTCGGGTCAGAGGTCCTATCGTAAGTGGAAGTGGCTGTGATACTTCATTAACAATAGGTTTTCCTGAAAAACCAAGGGAAATATTCTGTGAGCCTGAGAGGGGTGCACCTGGAACTTCACTACGTTTTATGGTCGTTCGACTTGCCCCTGTATCGAGTAGAAATTTTCTATCTTGGCCTAATAATTTACTATGTACATAAGGTCCTTCTTGATCTACAGGTATTTCAATAAGGGGTAAGTCAACTTCCCTCTCTAGGCTAGTTCATGCGTAACGCTGATACTCAGGATATTCATACTGTGCGGTCTGATACATTTGTCGTGTTGTTGTCTGTGTGGCAGCAACAGGCAACGGTGGTGCAGCTGGCACAAACTGTACTGGCTGTTGTGCGGCTGGCATGGCCTGGGCATGCTGCAGAGCTCCTTGTTCATTCTGATCTTGTCTAAGTGGCCGTGATCTTTCTTGTGTTTTACCTATGCTGATATTATGTTTCAAAACTGGACAATCGTGTACGTAATGACCTGGCTTTTTACAATAATTGCATGTCCCTTTTACAGGTCCTGCTGAATCGGAATGTGTCATACCCTTTTTATGTCCTTCAGCTGGAACTGTCTGGGAAACTAGCATTTTCATTTTCGTGTCTTTCATGCGTCTGTGTTCATGTTCTTGTTCCTCTCTAATTCTATTGTGATGGTACTGTAACATTTGTAACATTTGTGATGGAGTGTTACCTTGCCAGGTACTCTCGAATTTTAATACTCTATTCTTTACTTGGGGCAGGGCATTTTCTACTAATTTTGTTACAAACAGATGTGGGTATGATTCGCTACTTGCTTTTATGCCACTATTTATACCAAAACATTTTTCAAATCGGGCATAGTAATCACTAGTGTCTTCATCTTGCTTCTGTTTACAGGCTGAAATTGTACCCCAATCTTCCTTTTTCGTAGTTAATAAACATGGCAGTACCTGTACTAATAAACCTGGTAATGCCTTAGTCTTATCCCCAAGTCCTGCTCCTGCAGTTCGGGCCTTTTCTTCTGCTTCTAACACTGACCATTCTATCTTTTGGTCTCCTACCTCCCACTCTTTTTCCTTGAGTTTCTCATAAATACCAGCAGGCATCAATACCTTTAATATTGTCATAATGTCGGGATAGGTATACTCTCCCATGAGTAACATGTCCTTAATTTCTCGGTGAAAACCCGCTGGATCTTTGTCATGACTGGGTACCACTTTTTTCATTTGTAACAATTCTATTTTTGATATGGGCGTATATACAAATACGCGCTTAAACTCGTTATCCTCGCCTTTTATTGGGTGCACTTCTCGTAAGGGATTCTGTCTATCCATGTGATACGTGGTTCTTTCCTTGACGGGTAATGAGACACGGTCTCAACATACAAAAAGAATATACTGCTTTCTTGATTCTAGAATTTCTTTAATTAATTTAGTACCTGAACCTTTCCATTTATTCATAAGCAATTCGGTCAATATGTCAGGTAAGGGACCAGGGTCCGAATGCTGACTCCGATATAGTATAATGAGTTGTTGAATCATATAAATCCCAGCTAACCTCTGTTCGTCTGGGGTGAGATTCAAAAATGTGCGTGCTACTGTATCATCACTATATTTTCCGGGACTGTCCACCCAATGGACAGCTGCCCTGGCTAAATCTTGTTCATCCATAGAATCGAGAAAATGATAACCCCTTCGTTCTTGGAGTAGTTTGTCGGCGGTTTGGAACGAATGCTCGTTAGACCTTATATTAATTATAGGTATTTGGAAATTCCTGTTATTATCTGGACATATCGGACGTATCGAGTCAGTAAGACATCTATTACTATTACAAGGTCTTCCTCTACCTACATAGGCTATGGTGTCCGACTGTCCTGTGGGCAGTCCTGACCCTTCTTCCTCGCTTTGTTCGAACTCGTCTACCTCTAATCTCTCTTCGTGTAGGCGTTCTATTTCTTTACGGATCTTTCGGCACATGGCTATTATACAATTTTGCTTATCATGTCTACCTTCTGATATATTCTGGCTCCATCTGGTAAGAATTTGCATTGCTTCCGGGTCTACCCCCGGTCGGTCTTGATTTCTGATCACACAATTTATGAGGAAACGTAACAGTTCCCCCTGTATCTCTACTTTCTGGTATTCCATAGCTCTGTTAATACATTCTGGATCTCGCCCTGTTTGGACAAAATGATATATTTTATCTAGATGCGCAGTCATTCCTGGTAACTTCCCTAAATACACTGCGGCTCGTCTGATACGCAATGATGCCAGGGTCATTTCGTCCTCTTTACCGGGCACAGGGTCATATCTGCAATCTATAAGAAGTTCCTTCAGCGTACGGGCACTTATGAGTTTGGGTGTACGTGAATGTGCTGACTCTTGAAAAGTAAGTTTATTTATTCTGGGTGGCGTAGAAAAAATGTTGCTAGCACCTCCCGTAGCCCCATCTGGGGTGTCGGGCGTGAAAGGATTCGTCGGACGTGACACAGCAACTACAGGTGTGGACACAGCTATAGAAGTAGCTGTAGGAGCGGATGCAGAAACAGATGTGCTTGCCGGAACTTGTGACTCGATTTGTTGCTGTAGGGATAGGGGCACTGGATCTTGGCGTTGAACCTCCCTGATATGCGGTCTATGTGGGGCGGAATTAGCATACTCGGGAGCTGCGTCATCTAAATATGAGGAAAGAAAAACATCTTCTGCGGTTCTAGGATGCCCCTTAGGATGTACCTTTATTGGGAACAATGGGGGTGGCAAGTCTTTCGGTATTTCTGGAGTAGCCTTAGGTAATCCTTCGGCCAGAAGGGGATACATACCATTCATAAGGGCATTTCTTTGCCTATCTACTTGTTCTGATTTCACTCGGATACCTTCCTCAATTAATAGATTTTCTCGACCTTTATTTGAACTCTCTTTATTCCTTTCTTCCTGTCTACGTGCTTTTTCTGTGCGTCTATGAGATTCTTTACGCCATAACTCAACGGCGTCTTTCTGTGACTGTCTGACCTTCCTTTTCCATAACTCTTCCTCAACTTTCATGATGCACTCTGCATCCCAGGTTCCCGCTGTGGGCCACCTCTGACTTTCTGGTAATCCCTTGGTGTAGTCTACCCATAAATCAAGAAATAATCTAGCGTCTAAGCCATGTTTGTGATACATAAAGTGCCCTGGAGTGTCCCTAGGAGGAATAGGAACGGCTTCTTCGAGTACCCCTTTTCTTGTAGTGATCTGTCTTAGTTTCGAAAAGAGCGGCATATTGGCAACTGATCCGATACTTAATCTTGAACACACTTAATGCAAAAGCACAATAATGAACAACCATTCATACCACAATATGCAGGACGTATTTAAAACATTTAACATTTAACATTAAACCTTTAACTGAAACAACAATGATGATCGTCTGCATAACTAATCACCAAGCTTAATTCTTGACAATAACTAGATACTTCGGAATACTTGATATACTGCTAAACAGTACAGATACACTGCTAAAACAGTGCAGACCGGATTTGTGTACCCAAACCCGTCTTGACCGGCACAACCTATGTGCACGTCAGAAATGCCTCCCCAGTAATGGTACTCACCGGGTAGCTTCGGAAACGGAAGGCCTCGGAAACTGGACTTGGACCGGACTGGACTCGACTCGACTCGTCGGAAACTGGACTCGACTTGGGACTTTGGAAACTGGTGGGCCTCTGTATACCTCGGATCTCGCTCTCTCAGCTAGGCTCTGGTCGGGATACTTCGCACTTCTCACCGCCTCGTCTGGGTGTTGATCGCAGCCTCAGTCGCCCCCGCTTGACCGGAGGGAGATACAGGAAATCCTGCTGGTACGCGTTATTGTCCGTCCAGCTGTGGCAGGAGACCGGGCCTGCAACTCACCGCCGGCGCGTGAGATGAGAAAGTGTCCCTGTTCGGGCGCCATTCATGTGGTAAATAAAATTCCTTTACCTGGACTGAATTTGATACAGAAACATAATAAAATAGCTCAGTAAAATGAGAGGCAGAATCCGTGGTATTAGAGGTTCGGAATGGGCTTTATTCCAATAATCGATTATAATCGGTTGCTCCAAGTTCCATCACCACGGGGGTTCAGGAAGTGAAGTACATACATTATTGACATGAAATGACTTTTATAGATCATACATTACAATGAAGCGAATACAGTAGGCGTAACAATTGATAAGGAAAAATGACGATTTGTCTGCGTAACCAAAAATGGGTGGAACAAGGAGTAAAAAGGAACGTAATTGGTGATGATGTCACATATAGGTGGATCTATAAGATAATACTTGGCATAGATGCGCGCGCAGCAGCATGACGTGTAATTGACGTGTAACTAGGGGGTGAAGGGGACTTGACATTTAGCTCTACATGCGGAGACAAGAAGTCTGGGGGGTCAAGTCAACCTAATCCCAAACCATATCTAACATCCTATGTTTAAAGAACTATGTTATCCATAAAAGAAGGACTCTCGGACAGAATCTGTTCTATACTGACTGTGTGTGCGTGTACAAGCGTCTAAGTGTCTACACTAAATGCGAGGGGGTAGAAATATTCCATGGTAACAGGACTATGAATTACTTGCATGAGGACAGAGAAGCCGGGCCTTTTGCTTGGTAACTGGAAGAATGTTTACTTAAACTACTAGGCAGGAATGCATCGGCTGAGGGGGAAGCAGATAATTCGAAGGTGAAATACAGTTCTTGGCAGAGAATAGGCTGATGTCAGGCTTCGTGAGCCGCGCAGAGAATGAGACAAAGTTCATGGTCACAGATGCAGGCTCAGACTGGAGCTTTCAGAGGCAGAAAGCAAGAAGAGTTTGATAACAGAATCAGGGCCTACTTGCCTGGACTGCAAAATGGAATAACTGAGCCATATAAAGCCGGTGGCCTTTCGTACTTAGGAATGGAATATCCGGCCTATTCATGGCGGATCTGACAGAGGACATGTTGACGGTGGACGCACATGTATTTGCGTCTTCATAACTGGAACTGGAGGGAACATACATGTACTTGTGACATGCACATAGAACCGTTGGGGTCCAAGATAGGGGACATAACTGACCAGAAAAATCCATATTTCCACAGTTAGGTGTGCAAGGACATTAGGAGTACACACACCGAATCCTCAGAGCCCAAATTTAGTGTGGCTAAAGACCTTTTGCCCTCTTAAATTTGCCTAAAGTGTTTAGGGTTAGCCCCAAGAACTTTCTTTTGGGTGAGGGTGTGCCTAGGAGACATTCCCATGCAGACATAAATGTGACACATGTTGCAGAACTCTCCCGGTTCTGAGGAATATCAAAAAAGAAGTGAACCTGCTGTCTGTGACCTGAGAAGAACCTTGAAGGGTTGATCTCTCTTGTATCCATGGCAAAGAAGTGGACTCCAAGTGGCTTAAGGCTGACCTACTTTTCATCCTACAGGGTACAGCAACCTACATGAGGCTTTTCTTGCTACTACCCCAATGATCAGTGGCAACTGCCATTAGTTTCTGCCTCAGAACTTGTGGAGTTCTTAGTGCCTTCCCTGAGGTCATGGGGGCCTTTAGAAGATTATTTCTGTGGTGGGTTGGGACTTAAAGAACGAAAGTCAGAATTCAATTCTACAACCAGGACAAAATGTTGATGTAGCTAACTCACTTGTTTCGTGGTCAGCATCAAATTAGACCTAAGTCCTGTTGAGTATCATTTTCAGTTTCTGATTCTTTGTGCAATTTCTACTTAACACTTTAAACATTAATATATCTGGTTCCCCTTATTGTATTCAGTACATAAATTAAACCCAAAACGCCATTTAGAAATTTGTCACCAAAATGTGCTTTTTATTTTAAAATGACTGCTTACTTTCAATTCATCAACCCCTGATAGGCACTAAGCTCACTGTGCCAAGATAGATTGACAAGGAGGCTGACTTCTGTTTTCAGTACCAGAGAGTCAAAGAATTTGACTGGGGTAACCCCAAGAAAAGTACACCGTATCCCCATCAGCAAAAGAAAGCAGGGTACAAAGATAACCAATGAGAGTTCTTTAAGCCCTCCCAAAAAATTTCCAGGGAATTGAGTTACATTCCTCTTCTGACCATGGGAGGGGAGTGTTCCGTTACCAGAAACCCATAAGGCCTTACCCGTCCCAGCGCTATGACTATCTACAGTCTGAGCACAAGAAGGGAGATGCTGTCTGTCCCAAAAAGAAACAGCCCCTCACACCAGATATTGCCAAGTGCAGTGCTGGGCGAGATTGTCACAGTTAGTTTTGTGAGCAGTGCAGAGATTAGATTATTGTCCCTAGTTGGCAAGAAGAAGGTATCCAAAGCACACATGCCAGATAACACTAAAAAAGTACATACATTGGCTTACCATCAATAGGCAGATGGTGGAGGCTCTGAGAGAGACAGGAAACAACATGACTACTCACAGGTGTAGGAAATTAGGATCTGCTTCTTATGGCTACCCCCACTTTTTCTTTTTGTGCCCACTGTTTTGACTAGTCTGGCTGGGATCCTGCTATTCAGGACCCCCGCCTATCTGCTTTCTTCCTTAAATTGATATGCAGGTACTTTGGTACAACTCCAGGTTGGATACTGGGGTACCCTTATCAGTCCCTAGAATATGGTAACACATGTACCCAGGACATAGGTACCCCAGAGGCCTCCCATGGGCTGAAGCATGTGTTATGCCACCCCTGAGAGGCCATCAAAATGGAACCTCAGTTCTGCTACTGCAGGCTGTGTAAACTGGTGCTTGCACCACTTATGAGAGATATAGGTTCCCTATATTTATATATATCACTACACTTAAAACCTTATAAGTCATCCCTATAGCAGGCCTTATCAATCCTGAAGGCAGGGTGCTGGGTTTTACATGAGAGCATGCTCCTGCATGAGCAGAGCCCCTAACATCTGGAAGGAGGTGGAGCTCAGGTCACATCTTGAGATGTTGGGATTGCTTGTGAGGGTACTCATGACCTCTATATACATGGCAGACCTTGAGTGGATTTATAAGCATCTGAAGCCTGAAACAGTGGCCCATCTGCTGGTCATGAAGAAGAGGGACAGGGGGCATAGAAAACCTGCATATATTTTTATGGTGTGGGAGCAGCCTGACGGTAAGGGGGAGGCGTTGGTACCTACAATGAAAAGTATTTCTGCCGTGAGAGACATGCTGCAGGGTGATATCCTATAGTCATACCCCTAAGGACAGCGTCAGAACTCATGGTGAACAGGGCACTGATGATGATATTTACCTCAGTGGGTTGCCCCAAGATGTCTGACAGAACCAAGTTCCTGACAGCCTACATGAAGGCTATGTGGGATGAGTGTGGTGTTCTTCCCACATGCCACCCCCAGAACAATGGGCTTGATAAAATGTTCAACAAGTGGCTGAAAGGGATTTGTGAGGGCCTTTCATAGCCTCTGAGGAGTAAATGAGACTTCCAGTTATCATGCCACGTCGGCAAAGGCTGAGGGAAAGGAGACCAAAGTGTGTCCCCTTATCGTGACAGCGTTTATACATGTCCTTCCCATCAGAATCTCCTTTGCCGACGTACCCAACCTTCACTGAAGGAGGGGTTGGGATCACAAAGATACTGATAATACGTATCTTTTAGCGCTAAGACGCACGCTGACCTTACTATAGGTATGGTGGGAGTATAGTGTGTTTTTTCCTGACTCGTACGGTTTTTAACCTCATGTTTTCCACGGTCCTGACGAAGCGCACAAAGGATCCATTAAGGACCCGTTTTTATGCGTGAAACATGTTGACCCCACTTCACCTTTGCACCACTTTCACGGACTGAGAGCAGCGGGAGCATACTTATCCCCCCTATATATTTGCTATGTAGGATTAGCTCCAGCCCTCAATGTTTTAACTTATCTCCCGGACCCCTGATTAAAGTTGTATTGGGGATCTGGTCAGATAATTTTATCTTCATAGACTCACACTTTCACGAGGCCCACACACGTGCACTCACAACTGCGGCACCTCCTAACAAACGATTTCTGAGAAAGAGCCCTCTCGGGGGGCCCGTGGGAGACTGCAGTGCCACCCCCACGAGGAGCAAAGCCCGATGATGAAGCACGACACCCGCAAGGGTGTGTGAGGGCACCAATTCTAAAAGGAGGAATTCCCCCACTTGTCTCTTTGTCTTGGTACCGCCGATCACTGTTTTTCTCTTGGAGACACCGTATCTCAACCAGAATAGTTTGGCGAGTTTGCTATTTTTCTAGGAACAATCACCATCCATTGTGTTTACATTTATCCTTGGGAGCACTGGTGCTGGACCTGATCCTTTTCTTTATAACCGCTCCCAGTCCCTCCCTCTTTTCATTGTGTTACTATGGGGTATAGCAGCACCTCATATCTTAGTCACAGCTCCCTTAGAAAAAGTGTTGGCTAGCGTAACAGCCATTCAGGATCTAGTAAGAAAAGGCCATGGAGTATGTGCTACTAACCCCCGTATAACCCCTCAAAATGTGTATTGGATGATGGTATTGTCGGTTCTTCTTCCCAGGTAATCCCCCGCACACTTCAGATAAAGCGTCTTTATGACCCAAAAGCACCATTAGCTTAAAACATAACTATGCTTTAGCCCATAATAAGCCTAGTGAAACTCAACCGCCATCCATTCCTCATGCAATTCTCATCGACAGGGAGGAGGTGAGGTTGAATCTGCCCCCTGAAGCCACCCCACATACCATAATATTAGCAAATGTACCGCTTCCTACCCCCCAGGCAAATGAATCATGGGAGGCACTGAGAAAAAGGCCCTATGCTGGCTCGGGACTAAAACCGGGTTGTTAAAAATGGCAAGAAGAGTAGGTTGGGTGGGGAGAAGGGAAAAAACACTCCCGGCGATTGTATCGTCCTCACTTTTAGATCTCCGAGAATGGTACGCAAGATCCTATGCAGACTCAGTAGTGATCATGTGTCACAAAGAGGAATACATGTATTGCCTCTGGGATACTTTTACCCCCCAAGGAACCACCTTCACCAGCCCTTACAGCAGAGATCTATAATACCCAATATTTACCATCAGTTTAGCTTACCCTTACGAAATAGATTCAACATACTCCCATCCCTGGAAGACATAGATTGACTTATTCCCACAACTAGTCATGTAGAGCAAAGCGGGACCACTGAAAACAATCCCCCTAGCCTAAAACGGGTATCAATGGATCTTAAGGAGCCCACCCAAAATGACCAAAACAATATTGAAGTTTTAACTGATAATTCTATCCATCGAAACCTGGGGTCACCTGCCAATGTCCAGCCAGACAGCGTAGTGGTCGACGATTATATCGCACCTGGTAACAACAAGCAGGGATTCCATTCGACAATTGTAAATATCCACCATTCACATCCTTTTTCTAATACTGATCACCATTCCAACGTTCTCAACGCTGACTGTGGTTATACTAAGCGCGTTACCGAGGGCGAACTTAGGTTTAGCCTAATGAACTTACTTTTTTGGAATGTGACAGGTTTAACTACTAAACTATCTAACCCTGACTGGCTTGAATTCATTTATGACTTCGATATATTATGCTTTCAGGAAACCTGGGTAGATGTTATTCAACATACTAACGGATTCAAAACATTTTCCTCCGCGGCTGTTTCCTCCAGTCACGGGATGAAAAAGGGTGGTCTATGTACCTTCATATCTCACAGGGTAAATGTAAGAAGGGTGGCCCTTGTGGAATCTAATACCTATTATCAGGTTTTAAAAATGCATACTGATAAATCACATTGTACCATTCTCTTTAAACTTTTACAATAATATTGCTGCCATGCAAACGAGGGAAGTCTTAGGGCAGCTTCAGGAGGACCTGGATACTATCTGTGGAAACACAAATAAAGATCTTTACATAATTTGGGGAGGGGACTTCAACATGGGCCATTGCACTCATGCGAAAGGAGGATATTGTGGTTTATTTCCGGATGATGAGATGAGATGAGATGATATCTCTCATTTTTCGCATTCCCCCTTCAGGGAAATGTTAAACCTGATTAAATATACCATGGACCTGGGATTCGCCAACTATCTTTGCTCACCACCCATACCGTTCAGCAGTTTTTTTAACGGTCGTGGGTCTTGTTTATCCATAGACTTTCTTTTAATATCAAAAATATACGCTGATAGAACAAATAATTTTAAAACTCATACTGTCGCCTTCAGTGATCACTTTCCCATTAGTGTTACCCTAGATCTACCGACCAAAGTGTTATCCAATAGACATATGGCCACGAGTCCTCACAAGATATTGTCATCAATAGATCCAACGGACACATGATTAGATGGGCGGGAGTAGATACTTCACAGTTAACTAAGTCACTTTTACCTAGCTGTAAAACAGATTTCTCGGTCTGCCTTGACGAGACGGCCGCAGATCCCAATATTTTCAACTCCTTCTGCAAAATCTCACAGTCCATTCAAAATAATTTAATAACAGAAACCAAAAAATCCTCTAATAGTAACCCTGTCTGGTTTGATTATCAGTGTAGCAAATCGCATGCAGCTCTGAAATCTGCTCTACACAAGCCAATGAGAGATCAGGAAGCAATAAAAAGGTCCACGGTTGCGTATAAAACGTCCCTCAAAGAACGAAAAGAGGCCATTAGATCTGAACTATGGCATGCCCTGAAGCAAGCATCTGCCACAAAGGACTTGAAAGGCTTTTGGAAGGCTGTGAATACCCCGTTCTTGGCCCCTAAAAACTCACCAAGCTTTGAAAACACGGTTGGGGAGGATCAATGTGTGACCCACTTTTCCAGCTTATGCTGTAACAACGCATATTCCAACATTGGTGAGGATCTTAGATCAGGATCCTTAAGCTACCTTCCAATTGGCATTGATTTTAATGTGGATGAGGTGATCCTAGCCATTAACGCAAGCATAGGTGGAAAAGCACCGGGAACAGACAGCATACAAGTAGATTTATATAAATCCTGCCCCTTGCTCTGGGGCCCACTTCTAACTCTGGTCTTAAGGACCTGTTGTACACAAGGTTACACTCCGACTTGGACGGAGTCTATTCTTGTCCCTATTTTTAAGAAAGGTGACCGCAACGACCTGGCCTGTTATAGACCTATGTCACTGCTGTACTCCCTTGTGAAAGTGGCCGGGCGCGTTATTTTAAATAGACTGCAATTGTGGGCTGAGGACACAGGTGTCATCTCAGAATTACAGTATGGATTCCATCAAGGTTTAGGTACTGTGGAACAGAGTTTGAACCTGAGTCTCGTACTGGGAAAATATACTCAGGCAAAAAAGGGGAGCCTTTTTTTGTGTTTCATCGAACTGAGCTCGGCATTTGACTGTGTCAATCACCAGAAGCTGAGGGGTATTTTAGAAGACATGGGGGTGGAAATGCAACTAATTAATTTTTTGCAACAGTCTTACCTAGATGCCCAGGCCAGGGTCCACTATGGTAGAACTGGTGAACTTAGTCACAGCTTCCCTATCAGGAAGGGGGTAAGGCACGGGTGTGTGCTAGATCCACCCCTCTTTACCCTTTGCATAAATAGTCTGGGTGACACTTTATCAAGAGAATGCCAAGATCAACCTAGCTTAGGCAAAACGACAATTGGTGCACTGTAATATGCAGACGACGTGGCCTTGTTATCCCGCACCCCAATCGGCTTGCTGAAAATTGTGTCGAGCTTTTCAACTTATATGTCAAGCCTAGACCTTAATGTTAATATTACCAAAACATTCATTATGAAATGTAGCAAACCCAGCGTCAAGTGCCGTGATATTTTTATAAACCACCAAAAACTTGAATTTGCTAACCACTTCTCAAATTTGGGAATTGTCTTCGATAAAAGGGGCTTGTGGGCAAAAGCCATTAACTCTAGAAAATTGCTTTGTGCCAAAGCCATAGGTGCTTTGATTAACTTTGCCAGGAAGTTAGGAAAGTGTCCTATTAACGACCTGTTGACAATATACAACACCAAATGTATTTCAGTTGCTTTGTACGGAGCTGGTATTTTGGGTCATGCAAACGTCGAGTCTCTCCAGCAAGGTGAGAATAGGTTTCTAAGATATCTTCTAGCTGTCCCGAATAGCACAGCCACGTATATTTGTCACGCCAAACTGGGACTGTCATACCTGTCCGACCTAATTAAAATCCAGCCGATTTTATTATAGAACAAGGTTTGGACAGGTGTTACTACAGGCCTCAACCTGGACCTAATAAAAGACTGCTTGAATTTGCAACCGGTTCAATGTATTCCTTGGCTCACATACGCAAAAAAATGTATGCATGACTTTGATCGTTCTGAGTACTTTGTTAACCCCGATAGCCTGTCTCTTATGATGAGGAAGGAATTAAAGTTATTGTGTATCAATTACTTGGAGACAATTAGATTGTCCTCTAATATTATGAAAACATCAGTCAGAGCCAATCAATTGCTCTTGACCCAATCCGGGATGCAACCTTATCTACTATCCACCCCAAGAAATTATGACAGGTTGCTATTGACACGCTTTTGCCTAGGCAACTTCCATAACTTGGTATCATTCCCTCAGTTTAGTGATTGGTCACGCTCTTTTTGCCCATGCCCCTGCGCCAAAATATCTGCACAGTCAAAAATCCACATTATATTATTTTGCAAGTTTTATATTTTAATCAAGAAAAGATGGATTCTGCCTTATCTGAAAACGCAAGGACTAAGACTATGCCGACCTGCTTTCATTAAGCTACAATTCCTAGATGATGAAACCTTTACCATGCCTGCACACTGAAATCAGTTTACAGTTCTTCTTTTTGTAATTTTCAACAGATGTTATTTTTAATACTGACTTGTCAAATTTTAATTATATGAATTGATATATTCTCGCTTATTGTAATGTATTGTGCTTTTATGATTTAACATTTTAAATTAAATAAAGCGTATCTTGACTTGACTTGACTAGTGGCTTGCTATTTTACCGTACGAATTTATCAAAAACATATTGCAAATGTGCTAGCTCTTGTTCAGAAATTGACACTGAGGGGACTTTAAAGACATACTATAATATAGGGAGAGTATTCATTGTCAAGACCACGATTCTGTCGATGAAAAAGTTAAATAGGGAGCCTCGACTATACAGATAATTTCTAATTTCTGTTTTGATGCCCAGGTAGTTAGACCAATAGAGTTCCTGTAATGTTGAAGTTATGTGGATATCTAAGTTTTTGATACTGCCTGTTGCTTATGTAAACAAGACAAGGACTCAATTTTACTTCTGATTGATGGGGAAAGTTGTAGACTTCTCATCTCCAACTTGAAAAAAGGGCAGCTGTTTACCTTTCTAAAAACACTGTCTAATTGGTAGTGGTGCATGTATGGACATTCCAGGATTTGTTATTGTCAGCAGGACAGTAGTGACTGGCACGGCTCATGGGTGGGTGGTGGGGCCGGCGTGCGTGGGTGGGGGTGCACGTGCCGAAAAGAGAAAAAAAAAAAAAAAAAAAACTGAAACTTACCTTGCCGCTGGGTCCTGCATCCCTGCTCCTGCTCTCTTGCGACCAACTCCAGGAACAAGAAGCACAGCCAGGCTCCCGTGACTGATCCCAATGCTGCAATGCACCATTGTGAGTGGTTTGAGTGCCAAGACACGCAGCTCAGCCAGGGGCTGGAGAGGTGGGCATGTTCTCCATGCCGGCTGTAATGCAGCCTGCATGGAGTACAGGGAAATTGCGCATGACTGTTTTGGGCAGTACAAGAGGGCTGGCCAAGCAGACATTGTGCACTTAGCAAGGTTGCACCACTTCTCCCCTGCTCTGCAGCCCCACCCCCTCATGCAAGCTGCCGCAGCAGGAGGACAAAATAAAATGATAATAACATTAGTTATTATTATTTTATTTTTCACTTTCTTTTGCTGTTGTGGAGTAGTGCGGCGACACTCCTCTGCCTTAGTGGATGAGCCTCTATGCACCTCTGAGGTTTGTCCAAACAATTTTCCTAGGGATTGGATCAATAGAGCAAACAGTAATATGGAGAGTGGGCACCCCTGGCTCATGCCTCTAAAGAGACGGCAACTCTCCTGTTTTTCACTGTTGCCTACTAGTAGAGCTGAGGAGACCATATGAGCAAATAAAGCTCTGCATACAGGGGCCAAAGGAGGCTTTCTCCATGGCCTGTTTTAGAAATGCCCACTATACACACTAAAAGAGCTTAACTGCAACAACTGTTGCATTTTTTTTAATGAGATATAGACTGCACAAAAAATTGTCAATCATCTGTCTATTCTGATCAACCTCAACTGGTCATTGCTCACCAAGTATGTCAAATATCCCTCCAGTCTGCTGGCCAGCACTTTCATATTTATCTTAATATCCTGTTATTCAATGATATAGGTCTGTAACACCAGCACTTCTCCTCTGGTTTCAGAATTTATATATTCGGATTACATTTGCTTCCTCCAGTACCCCTATAACCCTGCCGATTCATGTAACAAGCTGTATAGAGCAATTAAGTGTGGGGCCAACATTGAGGGGAATCTTCTGTCGAAGATGTTTGTAAAAGCATCAAGGCGTGGCAATCTGTTAGATGGTAGGTTTCAAGTAGCTAATTCTACTTTTTCTACCAAGATCTCCCACTCCAGGTCATCTCTTGTTCACCGTGTCAGAGCAGGGAGTTATATGGTCTCCGGAAAATTTTAAATAATCATATCTCTGGGTGTTGACTACTGCATATATCTGTGTAGAAGGCCTGAAATGTGTCCTGTTTAGCTTTTTTGGAGAGGGATCAAATCTTTAGTAGTACATTTGCTATTCTGTTGTTGGTTTTGGAGTCTTTCATCCTGGCCGCCAGTAAATTTTCAAGTTTAGGATTGTGTTTAGGAAGTGCAAAAGTGCTATTTCTGAGCATTTTGTAAGCAATAGGTCTAGTTGTCTCCTTAGTATAGTCACTTTCTTCGTTGAGTAGAGGGATTTGTTTTGCCTTTATTGTTCTTATGTGTCCCTAGGTTGCTCATGTGATTTGGTTTTGGTGAGTGACCAGCTGTGATGCAGGTGCACTCTAATAGAAATCACCATACCCTGGAGAAGTGCCTTGAAGGCATCCCTAATAACTTAAGGTGGGGATGTCCCTATCTGATTCAACTCAATGCATTCATGTATTTTATCTTTTCTCTCCTTTTCATATAATCTTTCAGGATCATAGATCAAACCTCGATGTTTTCCTAGATCTACATGTTTCACCTCAGGTGAAGTCCCATATTATGGGCATTGAGTCTGAAATGGCTATGAAGCGTATCTCACAATCAAGTGCTAGAGTTAGCAGTGTGCTCATGCCCCAGACCAAATCTATCCTAGAACAGGATATGTGGCTATTTGAGAAGAAGGAATACTCCGTCAGTGGTTTTGTCTCCCACCAAGTGTCCACCAGTTCCACCTCTGTTATATGCCATTTGAGGGCCATGGACATCCCTCTGCTCTATCTATCTCTTTATTTGGGGTATGATTGAAATCTCCTACCAACATCACTTCTTTCTGGGCCCTGTCATTGATGATATCTAGGACTTAAAACAAATGAGGTTCCTGCTGTACATTTGGTTCATAGGATACCATTATAGTTACTTTCTGTGATCTTAGTTTGCCTTTGATTGTTATGTATCTCCCACTCACATACATCTATGCTTGTTTTGGACACATCCATAGGCTATTTCTATGAAAGGCTAACATAAATTCACTTACGTTTCTGCACTTTGATATGGTGTGATATTGCGCAGAGTAGGTTCTGTGCAACATTACTTGGGTATCTTTCAAGAGAAGGGTCCTTTCCTGAATGCATAGCATGTTAGGTTGTTCTCTCATTTTCCTTTCCACATTTTGCATTTTTGTAACCAGGATATTTAGACCATGCACGTTCCATGACATTAGCCTAACCATTGGGTAGAAACAGAACAATACTGAGCTTATAGCCTGGTGCCCTGACAAATTTTGGTTCCCTTTGCTTGGTGGGCATGTGTTATCTCTAATGTAAGATGTGCTCCCTCCCCCCTTTCCCCAATTGTTGCCTGAGTAAAGAATGACGAAACAACTGTTTCATTATGGATGCAAAACAATGGTTATGCCAGAGAAAACAACCCGATGGTCAACTTCTCACATCCTTCTCGATTCACTTAGAAGCACAGTACCACTAACAACAGGGAAAATCATGCTATGTTCAGGTTAGCACCTGGCATCTCACTACTATGAAGGGCCTGCAGTGACCCTTTGAGTCGGTAATGGGATGTGTCCCATTAGCAGACTCAAGTACTCCTTGCCTTTCTCCATTGATCTGATGGTTTGGATCTTGCCCTTGATGGCTCATATTAAGTCAAACAAGAATGCCCACCATTTCTGTTCTGTCTGTTTCTAAGTTCAGCCATGATTTTAGTTTGAGCTCTCTTCCTGGCTAGGGCAGCCTTGGATTTATTCTGATAAAGTTTCATAGTGCAGTCCACGAAGACAACAGCTTCCTGTTGTCTCATTGCTTTTAGTATTTCTTCCTTCATCTTTGATGTGATCTCAATTTAGCAATTATATCACTAAGACTTTTACCGGGTTTCAAATTGGGAGGAATCACTCTGTGAGCCCGTGGTATGCCAATTTCCTGAGGCCTTTTGCACTGATAACCTGGCTGAGGAATCTCTCACTGGATGCTACTGCACTGGTACCTGCAATGGATTTGCGAGAATTGTGTATGTAGATATTGTTTCAGCAAGATTCCTCTAAGTTTTTACCTTTTTAGCACACTGGTAGCTTTAGCACAGAGCAGAGAGAAAATGTGTAATATATTTATGCTGTGACAAAGTCAAAATTCTCAAATCCTAAACTGAGTTAGAATAATAGAGTAAAATATAGTAAACAAAATGATGCAAACACGACAATCCTCCAATGAGAGGAACCGGTGATGCGATTTTTTTTACGATTTAGGTAGAAATAGCCCCAAAAAACACAAAGCAAGAAGCACTCCTAATTGTCACAGTAAACTTAGACGTAGGCACAATTTTAGGCCTCATCAGATGGAAAGCAGAGTGGATGTAATAACCAGTTCATCATGGTAAAAGATTTTACCTTCTGGTTAAGTCTTTCAAGTCCCAACTAAACATAGGAGTACACATCCAAGGTGAGGTACTTAAAGCCTCACAGGGTGTTAGGCAGTGGTCTACTTCAGCCCAGTTGTTAGCTAGGTGCTTACAAGAAAAGGTATCTTGCAGCTTGGTATGGCCCTGTAGCTTATACAGAAGGTCGGCCAACTGACCCATTGGGTCCACTTGTTTGCCCTGGGAATACGAGGGAGCAGTTTCATTGCTTCAACACTTCTCTGTGGTCAGAGATAGCAAGCCCAGGCATCTTTTGTTCATCCTTATGTCCAGAAAGTGTTCGGAAGTGGATGCCTGGAGGTGCCACATTTACTCTAGTCCCTCCCCAATCAATTGCATAAATGTCACCAGGGTCTGACCTACCAACTTCTGCAGTAGTTCCTGTCTGCCTTACTGCAAACATGCCCCAAATACCATGCTACAGGGCATTTTCAAGATGGCAAACGTCTTCATACTCATTGACCTGGGGCTCTGAGGACTGGGGCTGTCAATTGGCAGTTTATTGTGGTAATCCTAGTGCCTTCTGAATCTCACACTAAATGCCAGTTTGGAGGAGGTGCTGTACCCACAAGAAACCCAGAAACAGATATTTATCAGGACTAATGCAGAGTCATTCTGAAAGTAGACAATGGATCCACACAAATTGTCATCACATCTGTTCTCTCTCTTTAAAGTGTATTCCAAGTGGTACATATAAATCCAGTAGATATGCCAAGAAAGATTTGATACTATGCTGTCAAAAGAAGGACCACAGTCACCACCTTTTAGCAGATCGAAAAGGCGTCATTCATGCCCATTTAGGTCGACATGTCAATGACAGTTACCTATTGTGTCGCTCCTGTGAGGAATTTCACAGATTTTCACACCTATTCAAAGGCTAATCACTGGCTGGGAGAAGTTGGAAATTATTCTCCGAAAACTTAGGTAGCAAAAAGGTAACATTCTGAAAGTGACTTATCCTTAATATTTTCTTTTGTTTTAAAAACAACTTCATCATTGAATTGGATTCCTAAAATACAGGATTAGATTCTAATACCCCTTTCCAGTGTTTCTCTATAGGCCAGCCAGCCTTCCTACAGTGAAAATAGTGTTTGTCTACAAGTCACTGTAAGGAAATGTTAATATTATTTTTCCATATGTCCTACATTTAAATGCCCTGCACCCTGCCTGCAAGGCTTTGAGGACTACATAGGGGCCTCTTAGTTGTGATTTATTATTATTTAAAACAAAGGTTTTTACCTGTCAAAAGGGTTCATTTCGACAATTGATGTTTTACACTGCTGCAGTCAGGCTACATTGGTAGGCCTGAAGCCATATTTCCACTGCTACTGCAGTATATATCACAATATGTGCTACAATTCACTTATTTTATTTTCCATGGCGTGGGTAAACTTTTTACACAGTATAATAGGGACTTCTAGACAAGTTAAAAGTTCCAGTTAGGATTACGTCAATTTAACTATGTTTAAAGGGAGTACACATGCACTTTACAACTTGTAGGTCAGTAAATTATAGGATGCAGCAAAAGGCACAAAATCCAAGGTGTTCATGCAGAAAAGGCAATTTTCAAAAACAAGCAATCAGCATAACTGCCCCTACAGATACTGTTTTTCAGGTTTCACCACCAGCTGTGTAATGTATAATGTAATATGTGTAATGTATCTATCCACCAAGAAATAAATTGTGTAAATTGTGTAAAGCCACACAAGTGGATCATAACTGAATGATTGAGCTCCAAGCAGCTGTGCTTAATACCTGTTTGATTTGTGAATGTGTAGGATAACTCCTACAATTTTTTTCTAAGCTTGATGCACATAGGGTTTGAGAAAATTGCACAGTATGAATACTGTGCAAAAACCGGTAACGCTATAGTTTGCATGAAAATCATACATTAGGTGCCCCAATATCCCGAATATGAATAAAATAAAAGGGAGATACCTACTCAAGAAGATATTTTCTTTACACTTTCTAAAGACAAGTGGTGAACATTGCTAGCACAGCGAATAGCACAGCCGCATGAATCCAGTATCAAGGATACAGTGAAAATGTTATGCTCGAAAAAATCTACTGTGAATAAAAAGTATACAAAAGTATACTCAAACAACTAAAACAGGAACTAAGTAAAATATTGGTAATCAATTAACAGGTTCTTACGTGTGATTACACTCATGAAAAAAAGTACACTGAGACTAAATTGCAGACCTCCGAATGGACAAGTCAGATAATGACGAGCAGGAGTAGTGCTAACGTTTAAAACAGAGGTACTAATGAAGGAGGGTAATGACTATAATGTGGTTATAGTATTGCTAAATTCACAGAACAGAAAATGGCCCTTGAAAATGATAATATTGGATTGTTATAGAACATGAAGGGCATTTTGATCATGTATATTATGCTAATAACCAGGGCTTGCTTTCGTAGGTGAACAATGACAAGTTAAGTCTTCCTGTTATCCTGAATGATGGAAAACTACGGCTTTATCAATCAGGAGGTCTCATCCTCATTCAAACTGATTTCACTCTCAGAGTGTACTATGACTGGAACAACTTTATAAAGATAGAGATCTCAAGCAGCTTCTTTGAAAATATTTGTGGATTGTGTGGCAACTACAATGGCAACCCCAATGATGACTTCATGATGCCCTCTGGGGTGTTGGCTACGAATCCAATTGACTTTGGTGCAAGCTGGAAGGTAGAAGATGGCGACCGTTTCTGTTGGCACAATTGCAATGGTGTATGCAAGACCTGCAGCGCAGACCTGGTAAAAAAGTTTGAAGACCAGGCTTTCTGTGGACTTATCAATTTGGCGACTGGACCTTTCAGAGAGTGCCATGCAGTGATTGACCCCAAAATCTACATGGACAACTGTGTCTATGATATGTGCATGAACGATGGATTCAAGCAAATTTTATGTGATGCTCTGAAAACATATGCTGATACTTGCCTGAGGAAAAATGTGAAGATCTACGAGTGGCGAAACACAGCAGGATGCCGTGAGTAATGACCTCCATTTCCTTGTTTTGACTGTAATGACAGGCTGCTTTTCAGCAGTAATTAGATAGGCATCTTCAGGACTTTTTAATGGAAAAAAGGCATCAGGTAAAGGAATATTTAGGTTAGTGTTTTCCTGGATGGCTAAATGTATGTGCACATAAAATGTAGTGCATCATTCAAGCAAAGCACACAGTAAGAGTAAAGTTACACCTTTAACATACCCATAAGATAAATTACATTTGAGAAGAGCTCCCCCTTAACTACTAACAAAGTGATTGAAGAACCAGAATGAACATCTATGCAAATTGTGTAAGCTGAATAAAAATAGTGAATAGTATTTTTACCCACAAAGCAAGTAAAATTACATTCTGTTAAAAATAGTTCTTCATCCTTAGTATGGTTTATAGATCCACATGCTATTAAACAATGCAATGTGGAACAGAGGAGAGGATTTGGCAACATTTTTTCTGATGCTAAAAGGAGAAGTGGTGGCCAGTAATTCTGGCAGGGGGCAGGCGGACCAACCCCACAAACACACTCACACTTACCCATCTACATGGGCACTCACTCATAACCATCTGTTCACAAGCACTCACATACACGCACCATTCACAAGCAAAAACACATGTTCACACCCATTCACAGCACTCACAAACAAATACATGCACATTTATACATATACATATGCATGCATGCATCAAACGTACTGGGTAAGTCTGTTGATACTGTGGGCAGGAGGGCAGCCTCAGTTTTTTCTGGAGGAATGGGACTGCTGCCTTCGCTCACTGGCTGACATTGTTATAGGTTTGTCAAGGTAGTGGGATGGGGTCAGTGAGACAGAAGACCCCACCCCACTCTATGATGAGTCATCACTTATGGACACTCAGATATCTGTGACATTTCTTCTAGTCATGAGGGGGAAGACCACCAAGCTCTATGCCGAGCTAAGGTGGTCAGACCCATAGGGCTGTGAAAAATGTCAGCCTGTCTGAAAAAAACGGAAGGATTCTGATGTGACTGTGAGGTATATGAAAACTTGAAAACGTACCATCAGTAAACCCACATGAATTCTAAGAAGTGCACTTTTGCTATGGAAATCAATAGACTGCTCGTGAAGTGATAGTGAGACAGGAGGGATGAAGAAAAGTGGCCCTAAAAACCCTCTCTATTTCTGAAAGGTTGTTCCTTAGAATGCTAGAGGTTTAGACATAAGCACATTGTTTTAAAATAATCTGTATCGTTGCAGGGTGAGAAAGACAAGAGAAGAGAGGAAGCACATTAATTTAGTCCACTAAGGCCTCCAGAAACTAATGGCATTTATAAATTCAGGATTGTAATGCACACACATCTTGTTACTAAATACCAATTGGTAGATCCTACCCTGGAGAAAATGTGGAAATGTAAGTGGAGTGAGAATGGTGGTGGCAACACAAGGGGTATCCTATCAAGACCAATATTGGAAAGTTTGATCGAAGTCCATAATATCTATTGGTAGAAACTTCTTTGGCATCTTTCATTTATGGCCATGTGGACCAAGCCTCAAAATTATTTCCATCTGGAAGTAGTATGAAGACCAAGCATACCATAGTGGTGGAATGAGGCCAGGTCTCAATGGGTAGAAGTTCCTATTTCTTTTATTTTTCTCGGGACTGCATGTCTGCCTGAGGCTAGCTCCATGGTGTTCAAGTTACTAGGATGACCATCACCATTAATAAATCAGTGGGACTTATTTAGAGTTTGATGGAAGGGATACTCCATCACAAATGTGGTAGCTGTCTGGTCACCATATTGCAAATGCACTATAGACTTTGGCACTTGTATTACGGTGGATGAGATATCCACCACATTTTTCTGGATTATCCTGTCCATGCAACTCTAGAAAAGGCCCATAGTTCCTTAGATTGTGTCTACGTATGGAGACTTGTGTCACATTTGAAGTTTAAAGTAAATTTTGTGGAGGAGAACAGATACGAAATAATTCCGATGTGATGTATGCATGTATGGCAGCTCTGATTGTACTACCTGTAATATGCATATTTAAATGATGTTTGCTCCAGAGATATATCTAAGCATTCTTTTACAAAAAGTTTGTTCACATGTTTCATGTTTTGAAAATGTACTATCTTGACACAGTTAAGCAGTTGACATTCACCTTTCTTCCTTCCTGAATGTCTGTAGCTGTCCAGTGCCCGCTAAACAGTCAATTTGTAGGATGCGGCCCTGCATGCCCTGCCACCTGCAATGATGCTGCCCTTCCTGGTACGTGTTCAGAGCCTTGTGTGGAATCCTGCCAGTGTAATCCAGGCTTTGTGCTGAAGGATGGCAAGTGTATTGCCAAGAGCACCTGCGGCTGTGTCTTTGAAGGGCGCCAATATGCCCCAGGTCAGAGATTCTTGGGCAATGATAAGTGTACGAAACAATGTGTATGCAGTCCAGCGACCAACATAGTGGAATGCAAAGACACAAATTGCAAATCAACCGAAAAATGTGATGTGGTCAAAGGCATCCGAGACTGCTATCCCTTAAGTTATGGAACCTGCTCAGCCTCTGGTGACCCACACTTTGTCACCTTTGATGGTGTGAGATACAACTTTATGGGTACTTGTGTCTACCAGTTTGCAGGACTGTGTAAGAAGAGTGATGATTTGGTGGATTTTTTGGTTTATGTCAAGAATGATAACCGAGGAAGCAAAGTTGTATCGTTCGCATCCCTTGTAGAAGTTATTGTTTATAACTTTGATATCATCATCAGCAAGGAATATCCAAACAAGGTCATGGTATGTATATACAAACTTACAATGCTTTTCTTAATAGAGTCTTGAAAAAAATCACTTTATCATTTACCATTAAGCATGCTATGATTACATTTCCAGTTCGGTTAAACTGTGGAGGTATTCCTTTCTATTTCATTCTACAAAAATAATGGACCCAAATGAGGAAAGACCTCCAAGCACTTATTCCGGAGGCATTTTTACTCACTTCATAAGTTGTCTTATAATTTGATATTTAATTTTTGCAAGTATGAACGACTAATATATCATGTGACTCACCCATAATTGAAATGTTCAAAAGACAGATCTGATTCATAAAATAGTGTTGCCAACTAGGATATCTTGGATTGTAAGTGTTATATATTTTGATTTGTCTAACTGCATAATCACAAATTTCACATACAAAATATCTGCTAGTGCAGTGACATTTTCTGCTTCAATGCAGGACAGGAGTGTGAAAGGAATGTAACAGGATGGTTCTTCAATGTGTAGTGAACAGTCACCAAAACATACCTTTCAGGGTACGGGTATTCTTCATATTCTAGAAACATATACTTGTCTGCAACTGTAATAGGGATGAGAAAGGGATGGGCTCACCACCATGTTCCATGGGGTTATAGGGAGAGGTGGGTCTCCGTATGGAGGGAATTAAATCCTACATATTGTACAAATGAAAATGTAGATTTTAACCTAATGGACATTGTGGACAAGTAAATGTTGCAAAGCTAGAGTAATTTTGGAAATCTGTGACTGAGTCCAAAAAAACATTTAAATCCATCTAAAATATGAGAGTAACAATCCTGGAGAAGAAATCAGACTTTTGTCGATACAGTCTTCCTTCTATATAAATAAGACACTTGTCTTTCACATCTTCCATTCCTCAGTCAGTACCCATACACTCCAGCAAACACCCTGTCACTTCCCTTGCACTCCTCCAGTGACCCATGCACCATGTACTAATCCATTCACTGCGCCAAAACCCAACCACTTATAAATTCATGCAGGCACTCTCCTTACAGTACTCTAATCATTCAGTCAGTACCCAAGTACTCATGCACTGAGCCAGGCCTTAGCACATGGACTGCTTCAAACCCCTATCCACTATGCATGCAGTCATCTAACTACCTACACTCTTGTCTTTCACACCTTCAATTCCTCAGTCAGTATCCATACTCTTCCAGCAAACACCCTGTCACTCCTCTTGCACTCCTCTAGTGACCCATTTAGCACCATGTTCTAATCTCTTCACTGCGCCAAAACCCAAACACTGATAAATTCACCCAGGCACTCTCCTAGAAAGTACTCTAATCATTCAGTAAGTATCAAAGTACTCATGCAGCCAACCAGGCCTTAGCACATGGACTGCTTCAAACCCCTATCCACTAAGCATGCAGTCCTGTAACCACCTACACACTTGTCTTTCACACCTTCAATTCCTTAGTCAGTATCCATACACTCCAGCAAATACCCTGTCACTCCCCTTGCACTCCTCTAGTGACCCATTCAGTACCATGTACTAATCCATTTACTGCACCAAAACCCAAACACTTATAAATTCACCCAGGCACTCTCCTTGCAGTACTCTAATCATTCAGTCAGTACCCAAGTAATCATCCAGTGACCCAGGCTTTAGCACATGAACTGCTTCAAACCCCTATCCACTATGCATGCATCCCTCTAACCACCTACACACTTGTCTTTCACACCTTCAATTCCCCAGTCAGTATATACACACTCCAGCAAACACCCTGTCACTCCCCTTGCACTCCTCCAATGACCCATTCAGTACCATGTACTAATCCATTTACTGCGCCAAAACCCAAACACTTATAAATTCACCCATGCACTCTCCTTACAGTACTCTAATCATTCAGTCACTACACAAGTACTTATGCAGTGAGCCAGGCCTTAGCATATGGACTGCTTCAAAACCCTATCCACTATGCATGCAGTCCTCTAACCACCTACACACTTGTCTTTCACACCTTCAATTCCCCAGTCAGTATCCATACACTTCCAGGAAACACCCTGTCACTCCTCTTGCACTCCTCTAGTGACCCATTCAGCATCATGTACTAATCCATTCACTGTGCCAAAACCCAAACACTTATAAATTCACCCAGGCACTCTCATTGCAGTACTCTAATCATTCAGTCAGTACCCAAGTACTCATGCACTGAGCCAGGCCTTAGCACATAGACTGCTTCAAATGCCTATCCACTATGCATGTAGTCCTGTTACCACCTACACACTTGTCTTTCACACCTTCAATTCACCAGTAAGTATCCATACACTTCCAGCAAACACTCTGTCACCCCTCTTGCACTCCTCTAGTGACCCATTCAGCACCATGTACTAATCCATTCTCTGCGCAAAAAACCAAACACTCATAAATTCAGCCAGGCACTCTCCTTGCATTACTCTAATCATTCAGTCGGTATCCAACTACTCATGCAGCGAGCCAGGCCTTAGCACATGGACTGCTTCAAACCCATGTCCACGATGCATTCAGTCCTCTAACCACCTACACACTTGTCTTTCACACCTTTAATTCCCTAGTCAGTATCAATACACTCCAGCAAACACCCTGTCACTCCCCTTGCACTCCTCTAGTGACCCATTCAGTACCATGTACTAATCAATTCACTGTGCCAAAACCCAACCACTTATAAATTCACCCAGGCACTCTCCTTGCAGTACTCTAATCATTCAGTCAGTACCCAAGTACTCATGCACTGGGCCAGGCCTTAGCACATGGACTGCTTCAAATGCCTATTCACTATGCATGCAGTCCTCTAACCACCGACACACTTGTCATTCACAGTTCCAATAACTATTACAAAATAATAAACATCTGAAGTTCAACATTTCAATTTTACATGCTCAATTAATAATCACTTCATCACATGAAAAAAGCAAAATGTTCCCAACCTATACAGTACCATACAAAAATAGCAAAGTAAAAAAAAGATACATTCATAAAAAGCATATAAACATTAAAATACAAATAAAACAATTTCAGAAATCTTTAAAACAATTGAAATTTACATAGTTAAATATTTAATTAACAATTCAACATTTAATAGAATAAATCTATATTTCAAATAACACACCATCCTCCTCCTCTGTAATCCCAACCACCTGCTACTATTACTAAAAATAAAATTAAATTATGAATTAAAAAATGCAAATAAAAAAGAAATATAACAATTAGCATGACATTTAAAAATAAACTACTATAATACTTAAATTTGCAAACCATCCATGCAAAAATGAATACCAAATATACTGACACCTAAGATTAAACTAAAAACTGAAACACATCAAATTAATTATAAAACAATATTTTTTGCAACCATATTATTAGTAAACGAAATTAAAAACAACTATATTATTTAATTAATAATATTTACCCCCAAAAAACTATGGGCCTGATTAAGATGGCAGTCGGACGAGCGTCTGACCACCATCGCCCCAGGCATGTGACCATCCAACAATGAGTCTTTGGTCCCCCCTGCTTTATCATGATAGGACCCTTTTCTGCTATGGTTGGGTCTGCGGCCCAAGAAAAGGGGTGCAGTAATAAAAGGCACTTAGTGCACATCCATGCACCGTGTTCCAGTCACCATGTGGTGCCTGGCTGTGTAATCGTCACTACTTGTCCCCCCCCTTATCAGTGGCCCACGAAGTACGGAGCCCTGCTGGGGCCACCAAAATCCCTTTCTATCTGCCTTCCCATGGTGATGGGGCTGCCCTGAAAAGGCAGTCGGAAAGGGACATCTTACTCCCTATGGCGGTGCCTCCTAAGGCACTGCCCCATGATAGACATGGGGCAGTGCCACCTCAACGGAAATCCTAGAGCCTGACAGAGAAGGCGGTCTGTCCTCTAGACCATTGTGATCCGACCTTCCGTATTGTAATGCGGCGGTCAGACCGGTTGCCTGGATGTCGGTGGCGGTTGCATTGACATAATAATGAGGCGCTCTATTCTTGCCAACCGATATTCTGTGCCACAATATTTTTGTATTAAACAATATTTTTTATGATATTTCTGTAACATAGTATTTAAAACTTGCTATTTTGTCCAACTTCATTATGACTACTAAAGTATAAAGTAACCATGATTTAAAATACAGAAATTGTGTAATGTTTTAGGAAATATCCCATTTAAAGAAAATATTCCCTCATTTCATGAACACGTAAAGTGCTCTGGAATCTAAACCAACACAGACAAAGCTAAACAGAACCGTAAATAAGTGAAATAAGGATGAACGGTATTTTTATGGTCTAAACTGTTGTAAATTTTGAAATATGGACAAATGTGAGTGAGTTAGTAGCAGAAACAAGCGCTGGTTCATAGTCGTAACAGCCTAGGGCACAGACGTATTTCTTCTAACAGACTGAGAAGGGTGAAGAGACCTTACTTAAGAACTGAAAGGGCAGAAGACAATAAAGACAGAGGAGACAAAAAGATTAAAACCAGGCCCTAGCTGTTTACGAAGGGCAAAGGAATAAATAAATAATAATCAAGAGAAAATATAAGGTACACTTGACGTGGTAAATGCAATGTTTAAGCAGCATTATCCATTCGGGAGATAGTAATCGACCAATGAGGAGTCAGAAAACCTTGAGGCTAGCCTCAGCTACGACACACTTATATAATATTGCAATCTTGTAAATCTCACACCTGTATGCATACCAAAATGCAGAATTTGATTTTCTTATTTGTCGGGCAATAGCTATTGCCTGAAACAAGCCTTAATACAGTATGAAACTACGTATAACTATGCCTTTTTCACGTGACAGCTGCCTGTCAGGATCACAGAGCTCAACTAAAGTACTACACTGATCACCTGTTTCACTGAATGTATGAATCTGCTGGAGAAAACAGCATCATATGAATGTTCTCTCCCGTAGAAAAGGCTGAATACGTAAATTAAAATCAATCCTGTCCATGCAAAGGAATTAAATATTTGAAGTGTGCCCAGTCACTTTATTTAGGCTAGGACAGTTTGTGCTGTGTTTTTAAATTGAACCCAGATTGTTCAAGGCTAAACATTTTAGAATATGTTTCAATTAATTATCTTTGTCTGTAGCTGTTTATATGATATACCACTATGCATTTTAATAGACAATAAATACATGTTTTAATATGCTTCATCATGTCCTTATATTTAACTCACAATAAAAAAACCTGTTTATTTTGATGCTTCTGCACATTAATTCAAAAAGATACAGTTACTGATAAAAGAAAGTGGGAACAAGTTAAAACAGAAATTTAAATTTCCAAAACACAATGTTTTAAGTATGGAACTGTCTGTAAATAACTTCCTACACTACTAAATAAAATCTACTTGCATACATTTAAATGGAAGATTAACCCCTTCGACGCGCATGACGGAACGGTTCCGTCATGCATGTCGGTTGCGCTGTGCGCATGACGGAACCGTTCCGTCATGGCCCCGCCCGCACACGGAACCTTCAGCGTGGCGCGGAAATCCGCGCCGCACTGAAGGGGTTAAAGAAAACCTTCAGTGCGTATCAAAATGTAATCATTTCACAATTAGGGAAGTATTAAGCCACAGAGAAGATAGACATCCTGAGAAAACATACATTGGACTTAGAATTGAGCCAGATTACATTTTAACATGAGCCAGAGTAATGAGTCATTTTTTAAATGTCGCATTACTCTTTTGATGAAAAATGTTTGAAAATTTGGCCATTTCACATGCTTGCATAATTGTTAGTAATTTGGGGTGAAAAAAAGACTACTCAAGAGCATAAGAACGTCTGCTGTCTACTCTGTTCCTGTTTTGCTACAAACGCTATTTTCTTCATGCAAAATGCATCCTGCAAGGGTCTTTTGCAGGAAGTAAACAATGCTACATACAGTGTTATGCTCCTGCGGGATCTGGCATAATTTTGCCTCTAAATTATCTGTAAATACACTACAGCAAATCACGAAGCTAACACCCACACCTACTTAGAAGTAATAACGTTGGGGCATATCAACAACAACCGGCGATAATTATTGCTAAGCGCATTTAGCGCTAGGATAATTATCGCCGGCTAGCGTGGATTTTTATCGCTGAGATAGCGTGCAATTAGCAACGCTTATCTCAATAGAGATAAAAATCCTCACGCTAAGTGGCTAACGTGAGATTTTTGCTGGAAACCCAGCGATAATCTCACGTTAGCTTGTTGATAGGGACAGACAAACTTAGCCATGATATCCTCCTTCCATAGGATATCATGGCTAAGTCAGAAAAATACCAGACGTAAAAAAGCAGCGTTAACCGCGGTTAGCGCTGCTTTTTTTTGTCTCTAACAGGGTTAGCGATATTCTTGATAATAGGAGAAATGTCGCTTAGCGACATTTCTCCTATTGTTTTACTCTGGAATGCCCCCTTTGCATCTCATTAGAGATGCAAGGGGAAGCGTAGAGTAAAATGGTGCTAACATGCAAATTTGCATGTTAGCACCCTGTTGTTGATAGGGTGCTAGTTTTATCTCTGCTTTTTTGGCTTTTAAAGCCAAAAAAGCAGAGAGAAAGCCCTTGTTGATATGCCCCAGAGGGTGTTGGATTTAGGTAAGGAACTCTTTTTTTTTTACTTTTTATGCAGTCCCTTTAAAACATATTATGCCTCAAAGGATTGAAAACCAATACTGTCCCTCACATTCTTTCAATCAATCAGTTTCAAATCCGCATCAAAACCTCAATGCTCATTTACTCCAGACTGCTCCACAGGAAAAGATTTACATTCAACAGATCCTATTCCAACAAAATGGCTTTCAGGAGTGCCACACTTTTCTCACAAGACTGAGGAAGATATTTGTAAATAATAATAATAATAACCCGGACTTTGTAAAGCGCAAACTAATTAACTGTATCGGTCTCAAGGAGCTGGGGGCTGTCGGGGAGATTAAGTGATCTATTGCCCAGAGTCATATGATGCTGAGCTGCTCCACAGTCAGCCACACTGGCCGCTGCACCACACCTCTCCCACCTACATTTGTGAATTAGTAGAAGAAGTGTTCTAATTTTAGCTTCCAGAGTACCCTACATAACTATGAGAAAATCATGACAGAAAACCATTTTCTCTAAAACATGGTTCATCAAATCCCAGCACAGGATCATTTTTCACTGGGTTAAATCACAGAGAATCTCCTAAGATCCTAATCTTAGGGCCTTATTAGAAGCACGGTGGTCCTCGGTTCAACCACCACATCATGATCACCACTGCCATCGCCAAGATCCAGCAATGTTTAAAGCATGCTGGAATCACGGCGGTGCTGATGCCGACACTGCCGAGCAGAATCTGACATGCCCTTCTACCAAGCATTTCATGTTGGACAGCCTGTCATAAAATGCTTGCGGGAAAGGCATGGAAAGGGGCCCCCATCAGGGCCCCAAAGCAAATCTGCCCATGGGGGTGCAACTCTGGGCCCCATGTTAGGCCCCCCGAAATGTGCATGATCGTGGATACACTCTGTGGAATGCACCACATGAAGCATGCCACAGCTGTATGCTGTATAGGCTCTCTTATAAGCCAAACGTACCATCCGTCATGATACTGCAGCACAGCCTGCCCTAGATTCATCTCTTAATCCAGAGGGCGGGTTCACCATGGGCTTGGCGGCCTTCCTGGGACTGCCGCGGTGGCGATCCTAAAGGAAGACCACCAAACTCTTACTCAGGGCCTTAGTACGGCACCACCAACAAATGATTTATATTGTGACTAAAATCTGTTATAACCCTTTATATTTGTTCCTACTTGTGACCTTTGAAGCAGGCTTTCACAACAATGCATTTTATTAGACAACGATGAAAGCACAATATCATTCAAAAACCAAATTCAATAGGCATGCTTCTTGTAAACCTCCACCTCTGTAGTCCTATGAAAAACACGCTATCTAACCACATTTTAAGAGCATGATTTATTTGCCTATTCGGATATTGAGAAAGCTTCTTTAAACCTCGGTACATAAAGACAGCTGCAGGTAAAAAAGGCAGTTCTAGAAGCAACAAAGTGGTAGACAGATTCAGGTGCACCCATGAAAGTAGGAGTCCATTCTGGCAAGAGTTACTAGTGAGAATCCCCCTTAAGGTGCAAAGAAACTCTGGAATGGGGAGGGAAGAATGGGTTCCTGTTCCGTAAGTGTGGATATCCCATAGTGCCTTTATGATTAGGTAGAGGGCAGGAGCAGGGCCGGACTAGTCGTAGGAGCACCCAGCATTTCCCTGGAAGGGGTGGGTGTTTTTTTGTCCAAGGAGGCCTGTTTTGTTAGAGGGGGGACAGTTGTGCAGCAGTGCTGAGATATCGGCCCCCGTAACAAAAGCGGGAGCGGTGCAATCGGGCAGGAATCTGCCAGGGCTGGTTGCTGTTGCCAGTTCGGCCCTGGGCAGGAGAGTTTTAGCCCTCCCTGACTGTACAAATACACCCTGACCTGCCTGAGCATGTAACTGGTACTATACTTGGAATAGATGCTAATAGTAATGTATATATTCTTTGTTCTTTTTGCAGCTGAATGGTTTGTTAATCAACCTGCCCTACAGCGCTGACAATGGTAAGCTCTCAATTTTTAAGCAAGGATACCATTGCTACGTGCAAACCAGCTTTGGTTTACTCGTCACCTACGACTGGCAGTCCTACGTTTCAGTCAAAATCCCAAGCACGTACGCGGGTGCCGTGTGCGGTCTCTGTGGTGACTTTGACGGAGACAGAAGCAAGGAGCTGACCATGAAGAACAACATCTTAACAACAGATGCAACCATGTTTGGTAAGAGCTGGAAGGTCAAGGATGTCCCTGGCTGCTTCGAAGCTGACAAGGCTGACTGTTCTGATCTGCCGTCGGTGGAGAGCGAGCAGAGAGAGAAGAAAAAAGAGTGCTTTGTCCTGGTGGATCCTACTGGCCCATTCCGGGAGTGCCAATCTGTCATTGACCCACAGGGTGCTTTCAAAGACTGTGTGTATGACACGTGCTTCTACAAAGGGCGCCAGGACATCATATGCCAGGTCATCGCTAGCTATGCTGCTGCTTGCCAGGATGCTGGGATTAAAGTGTACGATTGGCGTTCTGCCACTTTCTGCAGTGAGTATATTCACAATTTAAAGAACGGTATTTTGGATAACCTTTCGAAGGTAGACACTGGGTTAGATTAAAATGCTGTTAATTAACTGGGTGAGAATGCACATAAAACACATTTCTGCAAACAAATTGCAACACAGAATACTCCAAATCACTCTTTGACCATCATTCATGATTTTGCTGGAGGATTCACAGATTTTAAGTGTATCATTTACCATCCACATTTCTGAAATATATGCTGAGACATCTTAGAGTGTTGTCTTTAAATCCAGCTCCTTAGGGAATGGCAGTAATCAGAACTTCCTGTTCTGGAGAGTGCGTAATTACAGCAACACTGTGAAGTAGGTGGGAAGGGTGGAATTAACAAAATGGCTTAAATTTTGATAAGCATTGCAGCAGCAAGAGTGCATTCACCACACAAACTACCTCTTGTAAAAGAGGGAGAGCTGACCTCTCACTTGGCTTATTCCTGCCATATGTATCTTTTTGTTATTTACTTTGAGTATTGTTCATATGTTGATGATTTCTCTTGTTCTGAAGAAGCCCATCTAATCATATTTTGCTGTGCAGTTCAAAGTTAATGTAACCTGCTGTCACTCTTGTTCTCTATTTAAGATATGAATATAATTCAAGTAGTGCAAAACACACAGAATATAGTACAATTTGCACAAACATTTACTGGTAGACAAAGTAACGTAATAAAGTCATTACTCTAATCTTGAATTTGCTCTTACACATAGCTATTGCTAATGTTAACATTCTTGCACATTCCACTAAAAGAATAGGTACATTAATATTATTTCAACATACAACAATTATTCATTTCCCAACCTAACTCACTCTAAAATCCCATCCTTGTTGCACAGAGTAGACAAGATCTATCTTTATTAGACTATTGAGAGTAATTTGGGTTATCCAAAGTGTTACACTGAAGACATTTTGTGCCACTGGTATATTCAGTAAAAGGAGATGCTGTAGCCAGGGTCTTCAGGTGTAGTTGATCTAAGTGATGATCATTACTTTAGAACACCCGGGGCCTCATTAATGAGGTTTTGACGTAGGGCAGAACCTCACCTTGCTTCCCTGTCCTACATCAAAGTGAAAGGGCAGGAATGCACTGTATTTATCAAATACAGTGCATTCCAGTCCTTCCCCCCCAGCGCTGGTGCAATTTCAGCAGCCTAGCACCACAGTGCAAAGGATGCCTGTATTGTCGGCAGGATTAGTTTTGTGCATAAATGGTCACCTTCCTGCACAGAAACAATCCTTCTTAAGAGGCGTTTTCATCTTTCTATGTGTGCTGCGGAATGTAGCACATATGGAAAGAGGAATAATCGAGGAGAAATCACATTATTTCTACTCTATACTCCTCACCTTGGGAGGTGTAAGATTTTGGCACCGCCACAGGTTTGCAAGGTGTTGTAAATCTGGGGAAGTGGCAAAATCCAAGGATGTTGCATGGAAACACCCACCGCAATGCACATGGAATGCCTCCCATACGCAGAGTAAGGCAACACAGCGATTTGTGCTGCATTGCCTTACTCCATATCTATTAGGCCATTCAAAACCAAGAACAGTGGCTTTGCATGGTCTCATAGATAAGATTTCAAGGTTTGTACCACTTGAGCATCAAAATATGTGATGGGCCATCAGCCAAAGGTGCTCATAAGGATGTCTGTAATCACTGGTCCATGTTTAAAGTTGCCTGAAGGATAGTGGTGATTACGGGAACAATATTTTTAGACAAAAGTTCCAGAGTCAAGGTTCTGAGGAGGTCAATCTAGTGCTTAATTTGAGTCAGTGTTTGCCAGTAGTGGGCAACTGAATCTATTTCACCACATTACATATTTATCAAGTGCAGGAGAGGGAATATAAACAAATGGGGAAGACCGAGGAAGCACAAGACAGCTAACCTTTCACAAAGGGAGATAGTAGAAACCTATAAGAGTGAGATAAAGAGAAGAGATTAAAGACTACCAGCCATGCTATTTGGTCCCCTTGAGGTTAATTGCACCAGCCGCTAGCTTCTGAGCAGACCCTTAGGCACCAGCACTCTTTGTTTCACAAATTAGGCACTGCTACCACCTACCACCAGAGGTGGAACATTGAAAGATTCTATTTGGAAGATTAAAGGGTATATCAGAAGGTCTTATTTTGTTAATAGTCCAAAAACATGATTGGATTTATGCAGCTCACATTGGAACTTAACCTGAATCTTTGCTTCCACCTGTAGCCAGTGAAGGGCCCTTCTGATTGTGGTAAGAGTTGGCACTTTCTTTACATTTAGTACATGGAATGCTGCATTTATAATCAGTCCTAGTTTATCCATCTCTAGATAGAGAATATTACAATAAATTAATCTATTGATCAATCAATCATAGGCATTTGTATAGCGCACTGCTCACCCGGAGGGTCTCAAGGCGCTGGGGGGGGGGGGGGAACGCTACTGCTCGAACAGCCAGGTCTTGAGTTGCTTCCTGAAGGCGAGATGGTCTTGCGTTGTCCGGAGGTGGATGGGGAGGGAGTTCCATGTCTTGGCTGCCAGGTAGGAGAAGGATCTTCCTCCGGCGGTGGCTCTGTGGATGCGGGGGACGGTGGCGAGAGCGAGGCTGGCGGAGCGGAGCTGGCGGGTGGGCTTGTGGAAGGTCAGGCGGCTGTTGAGGAACTTGGGGCCCAGGTCGTGGAGGGCCTTGTGTGCGTGGGTGAGGAGTCAGAACGTGATTCTTTTATTGACGGGGAGCCAGTGCAGGTCTCTCAGGTGTCCGGAGATGTGGCTGTGTCGGGGGATGTCCAGGATGAGTCGTGCTGAGGTGTTCTGGATCCGTTGGAGTTTCTTCTGGAGTTTGGCGGCGGTGCCGGCGTAGAGGGCGTTCCCGTAGTCCAGCCGACTGGTGACGAGGGCCTGGGTGACCGTCTTCCTGGTCTCGGTGGGGATCCACCGGAAGATCTATCGAAGCATGCGCAGGGTGTTGAAGCATGAAGACGAGACGGCGTTGACTTGTCTGGTCATCGAGAGGGAGGAGTCCAGGATGAAGCCTAGGTTGCGTGCGTGGTCCGTTGGCTTGGGGGTGGCTCCCAGGGCGGGGGGCTACCAGGAGTCGTCCCAGGCGGAGGGTGATGATCCCAGGATGAGGACCTCTGTCTTGTCTGAGTTCAGTTTCAGGCGGCTGTTCTTCATCCATTCGGCGACGTCTTTCATCCCTTCGTGTATTGATCACCCTTTTCTGTATACAGAGACTGGAGAGAGGAGCAGCTGTCTATGAAGTCTGTGCGTCCTTCAGCAGCATTGCCTTAGGTTTACTGTTATTAAGCTTGAACCAGTTTTGGTTCATCTAGGGTTCATATCTTTGAAACTAGATAGAAAACTGAGGACCTTAACCGAATGTTTTTATCATCTTCACAAGAATGGTATATCATGTGATGTTTAAATATGTGATGTATCTGTAAGATCTTCATATAGATTCTGAAAATGCAGGGGGGATCTACAAGAAAATGTGTGTTAAGGACATAAGAGACCAAAACAGAGAAAATGAATGGGTGACTCTGTGTTTAATGGGATTGCTACAGAAACATGCCTAACAGAAGCAATGGGGATCCATATGGGTTTCCATCAATGGACCAGGGATAGCAAACTATTCTTTTCTATGTAACACAATTAGCACATAGCATGTATCGTTTGTTGGCTTCTTTTTCTGGATCATCGAGACTTAACCATTTTTTTCTAAACATTTGGAAAAAGCTTAACTTGTTAAGCCTTGTGTGAACTATCCACTCTCTTATGCATCACACTACAGACACAACCAAAGAAAAATATCATAAAGAAAGTACATAGAGTGGACACCCTTTCAAGAGCAAATCTTTGCTAATCGAATCTTTACTCTCTCTTAATTTCAGGCCCATCCTGTGGAGCTAATAGTCACTATGAAACATGTCCTAGTGGCTGCCCCACCACCTGCTCCAGCTTCACTCGCTCAGTGGAATGCAATGCAAACTGCAAGGAAGGCTGTGTATGTGATGAAGGTTTTGTACTCAGCGGTAGCCAATGTGTTCCCATCTCCCAGTGTGGATGTGTATACAACGGCATCTACTACAAGCCTGGAGAGGTCTTCTATCCCAATGGCCTGTGTTCCAATCAGTGCACCTGCATGGGAGGCGGACTCATAGATTGCAAAGCATTTTCTTGCAACGCCAATGAGGAGTGTAAGATAATCAATGGCATCCAGAAGTGCCAGCCCATTGGTTCAGCCCAGTGCTGGGCTGCAGGCGATCCTCATTGTCGCACTTTCGATGGGCTGCCCTTTGATTTTCAAGGTACCTGTACATACACACTGTCAAGAACCATCCTCCTTATAAATGCCTTGGTCCCCTTCACCATCAATGTGGAGAATGAAAAGTATGGAAACGGGAAAGTGTCGGTAACTAAGATGGTAGCAGTTGATGTCTATGGATACAACATTATGCTCCTGCAGAACAAGAAAGGAGTTGTCAGGGTAAGCCAAGATCATGATCTGACAATGTGTCAGTTGTTGCAAATTTCTAAACTAACCCTAACTCAGTCAGTCATTCATAACATTGAACCCTGTTGCTGACATTTATTGTGATCTGCAAGTTCTGCATTACATCCAAGTTGGATAAACTAAGTACCATTAAACTGGGTAATATTTACCGTCCTTAAAACCTTAGTAAGTTCAGCATGCAGTGTTACATATAAGCAATATGTTATACCTCATATTCCAATATCCATGAGGTTGAAACGTACAACTGCCCCATCCCTCCACAAGGTTGACCTCCACAGGCTATTGACAGCTGCACTTAATTATTAATCTTTTATTGAATATTTCTCCTGAAAAACTACTGGTGTTTTACCAATATTTAAATGCTATGTATTCATTTTTTTTTTTTGCTCGCAATGCACCCAAATGCTAAAATAATCATTTGACACCGCATGTAGGGAAGGCTAGAACAGCAGGGGCTATGTGGAACAGACATTAAGGATTAATAATTGAGGAGGGGCTGGAAAGAGTTTGGGATGAAATGTTTTGCTAGGAGAAGATCAAGGTCTGTCTCCCAAACAGGAAAGTGAGTGGTTCAGAAAGACTCTGCTTGTGGATTACACGTTTCGTTCAAAAAGTTTTGTCTGCAGTGTTTTTAATGGATATTGCATTTTGCCAGGCTCACAGTAGAGAATCTGAAATGCTTCATAGAGCAGTGCCATGAACAGGACCGTCTTAACAGCATTATAGACACCTCTGGCAAAGCAGAGCCTTGCCTGCACAACCACTCACAGAAATAAAAAAAAATAACGCAAAATTAGTGTTGAATCATGTTTTGCATGGGGCCCATATGCTCGTGAGGCACCTGGGCAACTGCCCATCGTACCCATGTGTTAAGACAGCACTGACCATGAACTTTTTCACTGTTTTGCTTTGCCCTTGTAGTTTTTCATTGTGAGTTTGGAATTATCAACCAGGCTGGTTCGGTAACATTGTGGTGTGCAGTAAGGGGTCAATGTTCAGAGGTGCACAGTGCTTTGAATCTAAATATTTGCTTGTGACTGCACTGGTTTTCCTTAGATTTTCCTTAGACTTAAACGGAGATTTAGGCCTTAGTTCTGCATTCCCTGGTGTCTGCCGAATTCTCTCTTTGGAATATCATTGTACACTCTATTACCATAGTCTAGTTTTGATAGTACAAGCCTTGGGTGGTTCTGACTGTATTGTTTAGTTAAATAGCAAGAGCAGCCTTCTTGGTCTCATCAACTAGATCTGCTAGATCAACTAGAACTTTCAAACAAAACTATAGATTGTAATCAAGTCACACACAAACAGACTGTGTACACTCTTCTCAGGAGTGGCGGCTTAGTGCATGTCTTGTGGCCATTCGAACAGGAGTATACCAATGTCATGGTTACCTGTGTTCATAACTAGTTTTAGAACCTTTTTAGTGCAAATGTTTCTTTAGGAAGTATAACATCTGGCCATTATCAATCTTAGAACGAAAAGTTAGGTTATTTTTATGTGAGATGTAAACTTAGCTGTAATCAGTGTACATTTTGAAGTGCAACTGAAAGTGGAAAATGACTCCTCTAAGTGCCTGCATGTAAATATAGAGTAGACAGAGCTCAGGGATCAATATATCTAACAATGTTTGAGAGGAAGGCAGAGATAGTAATCCTGCTCAACATTCCCTGTCTTTGAATTATGATGTGATTAACAATGCTGTACAACACCAAGATATACTAGAGGCGGGTTAGAGCTGATCAGTAATAGAAAGTTGCCTCTGATGCATTCCAATGTGGTTTTTGTGTCCCAGTGTCCCTGGAAAATCAGACCCCAACTCAAGGATGTAGTATGCTTCCGCAAACTCGCAGAATTGTTCTATTAAGTTTGCCTCCAAGATCTTATCAAGCAGTGCCCATTGGAAATGACAAAGTTGGTCCATGGGTCCATAGAATAAGCTGTAGGTTTTCAGTTGGAACTCAACTATGTTTGACTGGTGAGTTGAACAGATCAACGTTGTCAGGCACGACTGATCAGACATCATTTAATAGAGGATGCTAAGGCTAAAAATGTTGAAGTCTTCAGTTCTGGAGGTGTTAGCAGATTTGTTGTTGACTCAGAAGTGTGAAGCAGCTAAGGGGTTTTGGTATGCTACTCATCTATGGACTGTTGAATTTTAACAGATTTTCCTTTTAAGAATTTAAAGAGATTTTCGTGGAATTCTATAATTACTGCAACTGTATTTTTTATGGAAGCTGAGTTTGAGTTTTCATGATAGCTGACAAATTATACACAGAAGTAAAAACAATAAAATAAATACAAACCTTCAATGCTAGGGATGTAATCAGTGACCATAGAAAGCAACTGAGGAAGAACAAATTAATATAGTTGTTCTGATACGGTTACCTAGAGTGAGTGACTGAATTCTCCACAGCAAGGTAGTCATTTAAAAAAATAAAATGTTTTAAATTAATTTTCCATTGATCCAGGAAGGAAGACAGAAAGAAGAGCAAAAGACAAAAGGGGGTTTGGTACATACCCCAGTTGTGTATCAGAAACACGTTCCAAAACAGGTAATTTAAGACACGTCTATGCCTCCTTTAGCTGTCCATGTCTACTGCCCAGGCATAACCCATGAGTGAGTTCTTTGCAAAAGTCATTGTCCAACCATTGAAAATTCCCATCCCCAACTACCCCCACCCCTCCTCCCTCACCACCCTCCCAGGAATGTCACTTAAGCGCTGGCTGCGAAAGATCAGGAGAGCTAATGTCGCAGTGGGTCTACTTATTGGAAGGAGAGAAAGCTGAGTGAAATCAGGCGAGCATGCCAAGCGCCACTACTAATCATGAGAAGACAGAGCAAGGTGGATTCAAAGCTGACAATACGTTAGACTATGGCTGCCACCGGGTCACCCACAGATGCATCCCCTGCATCATCATCAGGGGATTTGAGAGCTACAACAAGCATTTCCCAGGCTCTCGCCCTCTCCATTGCCTTTTCACTCCCCGTGCAATTTGCAATTTGTAACCTAATCACTCCCTCACACTCAGCCCATTTCAGGAAGTCTGTTTTCCACTTATCGATGCTAGGGCCCTGTTTTGCTTTCCAGTTTGTGGTGATGGTTCTCTTGGCTAGTAGGAAGCCCAAATCTATAAATTTACTAGTGATTTTGTTCTTCGAGGTATGGGGAAACCAATGTAGGATACAGTGAGTCATGGATGGGTCTAGGTCCCTATCAGTGAGGTATGTCAGTAAAGCTGTTACCTCCTCCCAATACCTGTCAAGGGACGAGCAGTCCCATAGCATATGTTTAAAATCTGCACTGTCTGCATTACATCTCGGGCAGGATGCTGGCTGGGCCGGGAAATATGTGTGCAACTTTGCTGGGGTAAGGAATGCTCTGTGTAGAATATGAAAGTGCACTAACTGAAACCTCGCATTCCTCGTGCTCTTCCAGGCTCTCTCCACAAGTTCATCCCACATCTTGTCCCGGATGACCTCCCCTAAATCCGTTTCCCACTTACTCTTAAGGGCAGACAGGGGGGATAGGGATTCTAGTGTCATGCGTCTATAGAGACACGTCACCGCTTTAAAAGTGCCCGCTGCCATCACCACATACTGGCACCCCATAGAAGTGGGTGGTTCTGTTAGTCCTCCACCCCAATGTTTCCTGATGGCCGCCGTGAGGGCCATGTATTGTAAGAAATCACCCCCGGGCAAGTCATAGCGGGCGCGAAGATCATCAAACTGGATCATGGCTCCCTCCTCATAAAGGTCTCCCACGGTGGTCAACCCCCGCTGCGCCCAAGTCTCCAATCTCTGCCAGTTACCCCCATGTGGCAGGGCCCTGCACATCGTTGATGGTATTTCCAGTGCATAGTGGCTCTTAATAGAAGCCCTCTGCAGATACCTGTTCCAGCATTTCCACGCTGTTCCGATTGGGAGTCGCAGTACTATGCCAGACAGCACCATCAGGGTCCCCAAAACTTCTCTGTGCTCCTCCTCCCCTCTAGTGGCCTTCGCTACCTATTGTGTGAGCCATTGAAATTTGACTGCTTAATAATAAGTCTCGTAGTCTGGGACCGCTAGACCTCCCTCTGCTTGAGGTTGCATGAGTGTGCTGAGGGCTACCCTGCGCCTGCCCTTGCCCCACAGGAAAGCAGTGATCATTGCACGGAGCTGCTTGAAATTGGTTGCTGGGATCCAGATCGGCAAGGTCCCGAAGAAATATAAGACCCGCGGGAGGGTCACCATTTTGAGTAGCGCCACCCGGCCTGCCACTGCCAGCAGCAGGGAACCCCAGAATTCAAAGTTAGCTTTTGCCCCCCTGATGGACTTCCCAATGTTACCTTCAAGAATATCTTCCTGTCCATGATAGAAAAGAGTACCCAGGTAGGGCAGACATCTGTCCTACCAGTTCACTCCCTCCATGCACGGTGGGCCTATTCTATCCATGCACGCCAGGAAAATGCATGATTTTGACCAGTTCGCTTTTAATCCTGCCACTTTGCTGAGAGCATGGAGCAGGTTTTTTGCCCCCAATAAGGCCTCCCCCGAGTCAGCGAGGAAAAGTAGAACATCATCTGCATAAAGTGCAATATGATGGACCTTTCCATGCACGTCAAGCCCTCGATACACCCGGCCTGACCTGGCATGCGCCGCTAAGGGTTCCATTGCCAGAGCAAACAACAGAGGGGAGAGGGGACACCCCTGCCGTGTACTCCGCCACACCCTGCATGCTTCCAAGATTACTCACCCAGTTTTGACTCTGGCAGTGGAGTCAGCGTACAAGAGAGCTGTTCAATTCATGAAGTCGGGACCAAGCCCCATTCTCCCCATCACATGAAACGGGAACGCCCATTCCAAACTGTCAAAAGCTTTTTCTATGGCGACTGCAAAGATCACAGCAGTGTCAGCATTTAAGAATCTGTTTCTAATATATGCAAGAGTCTTCTGATATTTAGCACAGTGTTTCTGGTGGGAATGAACCCGGACTGGTCATCATGTATTAGGGTGGTCATGTGGGCGAGCAACCGGGAGGCCAGAATCTTACTTAGTATTTTATAATTGAGATTGAGCTTGGATAAAGGGCGATATGCCGTTCTATCCCATGCCTGCTTGCCTGGCTTTAGCAGAGGAATGATGATCGCCTCTCTAGTAGAGAACGGTAATTTGCCAAGCCTCTTGGCATCATTATATAATCGTGCAAGTTGGGGAGCAAGGAGGTCAATGTAGGCGAGGTAAAAGTCTATCTGTAGACCATCAGTGCCTGGGGTTTTGTTACGGGCCATACTTTTGATGGCACCACACACCTCCCGTACTTCGATCTCACGTCCCAACAAAGTTGCTGCATCCTCATCCAGTGTAGGCAGTTCAACTTCTCATGTGAACCCCTGCAGTTCATCCTCCGATGGAGCCAGACGGCTCCGATAAATCTCAGTGTAATAGTAGAAGAATAGATCGTTGATCCCCTGTTGGTCATACCTAGCTACACCCATCTGGTCTCTGAGTTCCGGTATAACTGATCCTCTCCTAGCTGGGTTCGCCAACCAAGCCAGGAAGGCTCCCGACTTATCCCTTTCTGAATGTGCCAGTGTGATGTAGGTCTTATAACTGAAGCAGCGCAGAAGCTCCACGTGAGCAGCTACAGCCTCCCTCGCCTCAAGCAACTCCTGGTGCTTGCCCGGGTTTTCAGGTCTGTCCTTTTCCAGGGCGCGCAGACGCTCATCATCTCGCTAATATCCTGAAGGAGAACCTTCCTAACCCCAGCCAGTTCAGATATGCACCGCCCTCTAAGCACTACATTACAGGTGTCCCATTTCACATTTGTGGATGTAGCTGTACCCTCGTTAGCCTGGAAATTTTCAGTGATAGCTGTTCCACTAGTGGTACGGAAAACCTGGTCATTTAAGGCCTCCGGAAGCAAGCGCCAGGTCGGGATTGTGGGGCTTGCACGCGACCATTGCAACTGTGCCAGGACAGGATTGTGATTGGAGAGTGTCCTAGTGAGGTATTCGCTGCAGCTAATCCCCTCATGGACATCGGGTGAATACAGAATGGCATCTAGGCGGACATGCAATTCATGAAGGGCTGAGAAGAAGGAGTAATCCCGGGCTAAAGGGTGCCGCGCCCGCCAGATATCAATTAAGGCCCATTTCTGTTGCCAGTTACGGCGTGATTCTGCCAGCTTGTGTGCAGGTGCATTAGGGAGTGGGGGGTGGGAGCGGTCTAGGGTAACATCAGTGGTGCAATTGAAGTCGCCCCCCAGTAACAGTGGCCCTGTGAGGATGGTCTCCAACCTTCGTGATAATAAGGAGAAGAAGGCCGGCTGGTCCGCGTTAGGCGCATATATGCTTACCAGGGTAAGGTCTCTACAGTCTAGTTTCCCTGTCACTACCACAAATCTGCACTCTTGGTCAATCACCTGTGTTGTGCATTGGAATGGGACCCCTGCCCATGTCCATATCAATATACCTCTCGCAAAGGCAGAATATGTATGTAGTAAACCTGACCCCTCCCGCGGCGCTGCAACGCCTTCCCTTCTTGAGCCAGGAGGTGGGTTTCTTGAAGGAATGCGATCTGAATGCCTCTGCGAATCTGATAGGAGTGTATCTTGTGGCGCCTGACCATGAAGTGCATACTCCTAACATTCCACGAGAGACAAGCCAAGCCTAATGGGGTCCCATTGCTGAGACCTGCACTTATAGTCCTTAAGAATGTTCCCCTCCCCGTGACACGCCTGGATCCCCTGTAAAAACCCCAACTAGAAAAACAATTCCAACTCTCCCTCCCCAGGACAGGTATCCAACGAGGTGTCCCCAGCCAAACTGTGATGGCACCAACCAACGTCTAGTGACAAAGAAAGGGGCGGTCTCCCGCTAAGAACCCCATAAGGTGCCCCATAGTGCCGTCTCCCCGTTAACTGTTCAAATCGATAAGCCCCAGTTTGGCTGGATGTTACCTAGAGGTCCATGTGGGGAAGCCACTAGTTCTTTGAAGCTGTGCCTACGAAGCAGGGATGCCAGGCCTTGAGAAGATCTGCATGTTGAATGGCAGGCCACGCTCTTTACACTAGATCATCGGCGCTTTGGGACGTAAACACTGGCATGTTCGCTCCCAAGCTGTCATTGTCGCTGCGGTACGGTGAGGTCTCCGATCTGCTAGCGCGATGTTTGCTACCGCCTGGAGAGAAACCAGGGCTGGCCTGACTGTGCGACACAACCACCTGCAACATCTTGCGTCGTTCAAGGCTGAGTTCCCTGGGCGAATGAGCCTTGGAGCCCACCCTATGGTCACAAGGACTCTGCAGCGGGGTTCTTGAAGTTGAAGCAGGTCGATCCATTGAGCTGTGGGCTTCTAGCCAGTCCCAAACTTCTTGTGGTGAATTGAAGAAGCGCCCTCCCGCTGGGTCCGCCACCCTATGTCGAGCGAGAAATAGCATTGCATAGGACAGGTTCATTTTGCGCAGTTTAGCCTTGACAGCAGTGAACGAGGCCCAGCTTTGTTGAACTTCTCTTGTAAAGTCTTTGAAAATCATGACATTACTATTATCGATACGGAGAGTTTGTTTTTGGACGGCACAATGTAAGATGTGGTCTCTAGCTCAGAAGTGTAATAGTCTAGCCACCACTGGTCGGGGGGAGCTCCTGGTTTTGGCAGCCTAGCTGTTACTCTATGAGCCCGCTCCAGTGCATAAAAGAGGGACAGGCCTGTTGGAGCCACCTCAGCTCTGAGCCAGTCCTCTAAGTAGCTGACCATGTCAGTCCCCTCTGTTTTTTCCGGTATCCCAATGACGCAGATGTTGTTCCGCCGTGACCTCCATTCACTGTCCTTGGCTCGTAGTTCTAGGGTTTTCACCTTAGTTTCCGGGGCAGTAAGAGATCGGGGCATCTCCTGTACTTTGTCCGGCAGGCCGCATAATTCTTTTTCAGTGCTTGTCACTCTCTCTTTGAGCTTGCGGTGATCATCTTTGAGTAAACTGAGGTCCGTGCCGATAGCATCTATCTTTTCCTCTAACGCCTCTCTGGTGGCCATCATGGCCTGCATTATGTCAGTCAATGTAGGTTTCCGGGAGGGCATCTCTCCACTTGTTTCAGGCGCTTCCTCTTTATTGTCAGAGTGAGGTCCGGGGACATCTACACTATGGGCAGTGAAGCCCCACTTCTTTTGTGGTCTCCCCATCTCGAAGCTACTGCGTGCAGGTTTAGCGACTGATTGAGCTCAGTGTTCCCTGGAAGTAGCGCATCCTAACACCAACAATTTCGCTGGGCGGCCTCCCATCCGCCGCACTCTCTCAGCCCAAATAGCACTCGCCGTCCTCGCCTCAAGTAGCCTCTCTCACTGCTGGCAGTGCGAGCCGGGGGGTCCCGCGGAGATAAAACACCGCCCAGCAGCCCGCAACTCATGCTAGAATTCCCCAACACTTGAACGTCACTGCACTTTGGAGCTACACCCCTCAGTTTTGTCCCTGAAGTGCATGTCAGGCCCAGCAGCCAGCACTAGTGTTCTCTTCTGCTGTGGCGCAACTAGTTCACCACTTGTCACGGTTATGATCCACAGAGAGCCAGCAAGTCATCTCCCAGTGGCTGGCACTACATTTGTTGCGTAGGCGCTATATTGTGGTGCACCTTTGCGGATTTTCCTTTACTGGGTACTGTCTGTTCTCGACGGGGATCCAGAATAGTCAGCGCACTTTCACCTCATGTGGCCCCCAGCACTGTTGTAGTTCATGTGGCCTTCTGCTACAGTAAGTGCGCTTCAGTGAGGAAGGTCTCACTTCATGGAATGCGCGCACACCCTTCTGCAGTGGCTGTCCCCGGGCTCCACACTGTGTTGGGGGCCGGTAAAAATGAGGCATAGGGCTATGTTGGTGTGTGGTGTGCACCGGGCTTCTGCCGCTAAGGGCCACAACGACCCCCGCCCTAGAGGTCGCGCCAGGGAAATACAAGCCGGTGCACTCAGGGAATGCTTGGCGCCATTTTGGCCGTGGTTCTGCGAGGCCCTCCCTGCGGGCAACACCAGTATCCCCAGTCTCCACAACATGACTCCACGTCGCCCGCGGCTGCCTCGGCACGTTGGTCACAAGAGGGGCAGTAGTGTGCTCACCACAGGCAGGCCTATATTCAATACAGCCGACATCTCAGGGCGCACTCAGATCGGCCGCCATTTTGTAACTTGGGCAGGGTGGGTGATCAGTGCTGCAGGTTAATCTATTGCTTTGAAGGCACTCCAGCCCCATCTCACCTCCTCAGGAGTCCGCCGATAAATGCCAGGCAACTCAGGCGAGTTCATCCGTCCCGAGACGTCCGTTCTCTCCACAGTACAGGAACCACGGGAGCAGTCAGACGGCGGCCGCCATCTTTCTTTGCCAGGTCTGACGAGACGGTAACCGCCAGTTCAGCACCACGGATGGCTGTAATTGCAGTGCAGGGCTCCGCCGGGTCCGGCAGTTGCGCTTCAGAGGGCATCTGTGCGGACCGTAGCTCCCCCCGCTGTGTCGGGGGATCAGGATGATTGAGAATGGGGAGACGGCGGTTGGTGCTCTTCAGCTCACATCCATCTCCGTCGGCTGCAGGCCACACCCCCCCACAGCAAGGTAGTCATATGGACCTAGAGTTACTTCCAATTTGTGGTGTGTTTGCACTAAAACAAAGACCCAAACATGGCACAAAATGTTGAGTTGGGATTTACTTTCCAACATAAATCATGATTTTCATAGGAACATTGCCATAAAGTATGAATTACTTTGTGCTACTTCGTGTAAAGGGGGATTACCGTGAGTAGAACATGGGTGTTCCCTGCAACCACCCATAGATTTAGACACAAACCATGTCTACTAACAATTCAAGACAGGGTTTAGTGGCAAAAGAGGTATACCTTCTTGAGCCAAGCGTTACAGTGGAGCAATTTTGTAAGTCTTCACATTTTTCCAACTTTATATATGTGCTGCACTGTACAGTGCACATACAAGGTGGGAAAAGTATAAAAGAATAGTTATCGTAAGTTGAGGGTCTCCTTCCAATACAAAACCCATGCTTTGAAGAAATCACACACCCATACACTAAGATGCAAGAGTGTATGGGTTGGCACATGTCAGTCTAAAGTGCTCCAGCACTGGGGAAGGAAAAAATAAGCCATATCGTTGGTTGCTGTGCTGCGTACTGCCAAAACCTAGTGAATCTGCCCCTCCAAGTCTGAAGTTGCCCCCTTCTCTGATGATGGTAAAAAGTGTGTCCTAAATTCAGATTTGGTTTAGCATTGCTTAGAATTGAACTGAAGGCACTGATTGTACAGAACGTTTTAGACCAATATAGGACCATATGAAGAACGATAATGAAATGTAGTTGTAGCACGCTGCACGGACTAACTATGTCCTGCTAGTGGGAGACCACCCATAGCACAGGGTACATCACATTTACACTAGGCCTGCTTCAAAGCACTGCCACTGGCTTGCAGATATTCTAAAAGAAGCAGAGAGACATGATGTAAATTGCCCCCGTATTACATAATGTGAGAATTGGGGAAATCTGGTCTAGGACCCAGGTGTACTGATTCTAAAATCAGCAACGTAGCCCATGGACTAGTTTTCCTTCCTAGATGTGTTGAAGCTTTTCTTGTTCGCAACAGTGCAGATAAGATTATGCTGTAATTATGGTCACAAGGCATTCACAGTTTTATTGAAAATAAATAGGAATCTGATCACACTTGCACTCAGAAATGTTCCTGTCAGTTGGAACTCAGAGACCTGAGATGGAAGTCACTGAGACCTTACTCAGCTTCTAGAAAGCCACCAGCAGTCAATGGAAACCATAATGTTCATAAGATTCTTATTTCACCTACTTTCAAAGTTCTTGTTGTGATATTTGGGCTTAGATTTACTTAGATTTTGCAATCGGGTTTCATCAGTTTTGTGGCACAGACCCAGTGCGAAATCCATTTTGGTATTTACTAAGCTATGTAAAGTCCATTTGTGTGATTTTGCATGGTTTAGTAAGCTCATAGTAACGCAATGCGGCACATTACTTTGTGTCAGGTAGGTGTTACATGATTAGAGCATGACAGACCGTCTAAGTCGAGCGGGAAATAGCATTGCATAGGACAGGTTCATTTTGCGCATTTTAGCCTTGACAGCAGTGAACGAGGCCCAGCTTTGTTGAACTTCTCTTGTAAATTCTTTGAAAATCATGACATTACTATTATCGATACGGAGAGTTTGTTTTTGGACGGCACAATGTAAGATGTGGTCTCTAGCTCAGAAGTGTAATAGTCTAGCCACCACTGGTCGGGGGGAGCTCCTGGTTTTGGCAGCCTAGCTGTTACTCTATGAGCCCGCTCCAGTGCATAAAAGAGGAACAGGCCTGTTGGAGCCACCTCAGCTCTGAGCCAGTCCTCTAAGTAGCTGACCATGTCAGTCCCCTCTGTTTTTTCCGGTATCCCAATGACGCGGATGTTGTTCCGCCGTGACCTCCATTCACTGTCCTTGGCTCGTAGTTCTAGGGTTTTCACCTTAGTTTCCGGGGCAGTAAGAGATCGGGGCATCTCCTGTACTTTGTCCGGCAGGCCGCATAATTCTTTTTCAGTGCTTGTCACTCTCTCTTTGAGCTTGCGGTGATCATCCTTGAGTAAACTGAGGTCCGTGCCGATAGCATCTATCTTTTCCTCTAACGCCTCTCTGGTGGCCATTATGGCCTGCATTATGTCAGTTAATGTAGGTTTCCGGGAGGGCATCTCTCCACTTGTTTCAGGCGCTTCCTCTTTATTGTCAGAGTGAGGTCCGGGGACATCTACACTAAGGGCAGTGAAGCCCCACTTCTTTTGTGGTCTCCCCATCTCGAAGCTACTGCGTGCAGGTTTAGCGACTGATTGAGCTCAGTGTTCCCTGGAAGTAGCGCATCCTAACACCACCAATTTCGCTGGGCGGCCTCCCATCCGCCGCACTCTCTCAGCCCAAAGAGCACTCGCCGTCCTCGCCTCAAGTAGCCTCTCTCACTGCTGGCAGTGCGAGCCGAGGGGTTCCGCGGAGATAAAACACCGCCCAGCAGCCCGCAACTCATGCTAGAATTCCCCAACACTTGACCGTCGCTGCACTTTGGAGCTACACCCCTCAGTTTTGTCCCTTAAGTGCATGTCAGGCCCAGCAGCCAGCACTAGTGTTCTCCTCTGCTGTGGCGCAACTAGTTCACCACTTGTCACGGTTATGATCCATAGAGAGCCAGCAAGTCGTCTCCCAGGGGCTGGCACTACATTTGTTGCGTAGGCGCTATATCGTGGTGCGCCTTTGCGGATTTGCCTTTACTGGGTACTGTCTGTTCTCGACGGGGGTCCAGAATAGTCAGGGCACTTTCACCTCATGTGGCCCCCAGCACTGTTGTAGTTCATGTGGCCTTCTGCTACAGTAAGTGCGCCTCAGTGAGGGAGGTCTCACTTCATGGAATGCGCGCACACCCTTCTGCAGTTGCTATCCCCGGGCTCCGCACTGTGTTGGGGGCCGGTCAAAATGAGGCATAGGGCTCTGTTGGTGTGTGGTGTGGACCGGGCATCTGCCGCTTAGGGCCACAACGACCCCCGCCCTAGAGGTCCCAACAGGGAAATACAAGCCGGTACACTCAGGGAATGCTTGGCACCATTTTGGCCGTGGTTCTGCGAGGCCCTCCCTGCGGGCAACACCAGTATCCCCAGTCTCCACAACATGACTCCACGTCGCCCGCGGCTGCCTCGGCTCGTTGCTCGCAAGAGGGGCAGTAGTGTGCTCACCACTGGCAGGCCTATATTCAATACAGCCGACATTTCAGGGCGCACTCAGATCGGCCGCCATTTTGTAACTTAGGCAGGGTGGGTGATCAGCGCTGCAGGTTAATCTATTGCTTTGAAGGCACTCCAGCCCCTCCTCACCTCCTCAGGAGTCCGCCGATAACTGCCAGGCAACTCAGGCGAGTTCATCCGTCCCGAGACGTCCGTTCTCCCCACAGGACAGGAACCACGGGAGCAGTCAGACCGCGGCCACCATCTTTCTTTGCCAGGTCTGACGAGACGGTAAGCCCCAGTTCACCACCACGCGATGGCTGTAATTGCAGCGCAGGGCTCCGCCGGGTCCGGCAGCTGCGCTTCAGAGGGCATCTGTGCGGATCGTAGCTCCCCCCGCTGTGTCGGGGGATCAGGATGATTGAGAATGGGGAGACGGCGGTCGGTGCTCTTCAGCTCACATCCATCTCCGACGGCTGCAGGCCACACCCCCCCCACAGCAAGGTAGTCATATGGACCTAGAGTTACTTCCAATTTGTGGTGGGTTTGCACTAAAACAAAGACCCAAACATGGAAAAAAATGTTGAGTTGGGATTTACTTTCCAACATAAATCATGATTTTCATAGGAACATTGCCATAAAGTATGAATTACTTTGTGCTACTTCGTGTAAAGGGGATTTACCGTGGGTAGAACGTGGGTGTTCCCTGCAACCACCCATAGATTTAGACACAAACCATGTCTACTAACAATTCAAGACAGGGTTTAGTGGCAAAAGAGTTATGCCTCCTTGAGCCAAGCGTTACAGTGGAGCAATTTTGTAAGTCTTCACATTTTTCCAACTTTATATATGTGCTGCACTGTACAGTGCACATACAAGGTGGGAAAAGTATAAAAGAATAGTTATCGTAAGTTGAGGGTCTCCTTCCAATACAAAACCCATGCTTTGAAGAAATCACACACCCATACACTAAGATGCAAGAGTGTATGCGTTGGCACATGTCAGTCTAAAGTGCTCCAGCACTGGGGAAGGAAAAAATAAGCCATATCGTTGGTTGCTGTGCTGCGTACTGCCAAAACCTAGTGAATCTGCCCCTTCAAGTCGGAAGTTGCCCCCTTCTCTGAAGATGGTAAAAAGTGTGTCCTAAATTCAGATTTGGTTTAGCATTGCTTAGAATTGAACTGAAGGCACTGATTGTACAGAACGTTTTAGACCAATATAGGACCATATGAAGAACGATAATGAAATGTAGTTGAAGCACGCTGCACGGACTAACTATGTCCTGCTAGTGGGAGACCACCCATAGCACAGGGTACATCACATTTGCACTAGGCCTGCTTCCAAGCACTGCCACTGGTTTGCAGATATTCTAAAAGAAGCAGAGAGACATAATTTAAATTGCCCCCGTATTAACATAATGTGACAATTGGGGAAACCTGGTCTAGGACCCAGGTGTACTGATTCTAAAATCAGCAACGTAGCCCCTGGACTAGTTTTCCTTCCTAGATTTGCTGAAGCTTTTCTTGTTTGCAACAGTGCAGATAAGGATTATGCTGTAATTATGGTCACAAGGCAGTCACAGTTTTATTGAAAATAAATAGGAATCTGATCACACTTGCACTCAGAAATGTTCCTGTCAGTTGGAACTCAGAGACCTGAGATGGAAGTCACTGAGACCTTACTCAGCTTCTAGAAAGCCACCAGCAGTCAATGGAAACCATAATGTTCATAAGATTCTTATTTCACCTACTTTCAAAGTTCTTGTTGTGATATTTGGGCTCAGATTTACTTAGATTTTGCAATCGGGTTTCATCAGTTTTGTGGCACAGACCCAGTGCGAAATCCATTCTGGTATTTACTAAGCTATGTAAAGTCCATTTGTGTGATTTTGCATGGTTTAGTAAGCGCATAGTAACGCAATGCGGCACATTACTTTGTGTCAGGTAGGTGTTACATGATTAGAGCATGACAGACCGTCCCATGCACCAACACATGTATTGTGTTAGAACCCCAAAGACCTGTAAAGCTGGGTTTACATCAAAACGGTGCACCTACCTCACAGAGGAGTAAGGAGGAGAAACATCTTAATTTCTCCTCATTACTTCATCTTTCCATGTGTGCTGTATTCTGCAGCACTCACAGAAAGAGGAATATACCTACTACTGATTGATTTTGTACAGGATAGTCGCCTTTCCTGCACAAAAACAATCCTGTCCTTAACTCAGGCATTCTTGCATCATGGTGCATTTGCACTACCAAGGGGACGGCGTGCCAGCACTGAGAAAAAGCAGACTTGCACTATATATTAATATAACTGATGCATTTCTGTTGTCTACCTTTCAAAAAACACAGCACAGCAAGTTGCCTTGCAGCATTGCGTGAAAGAAAAGTCAATATGGCCCTTGATTTCTAGAGCTTCAAAATATTCATATGTGTGATTGCTTGTGTGTACTATTTCAGTCATTCCACTGCTGATAAGATATTCCTTAAACACTGCTATAAAAATAAACACGAAACAGCATCTCTCTGAACACACTTTATAATGGCTTAGCTATGCACACTGGGGTATTACTGAACCTTAAAATCAAATTACCTTACAGACCCTAATTTCATATTGTTACCCGCTTGACATAGAGGGACATATTCATCAAGCAGTTGTGTTGTGCTTGTGCCACACTTGGGGCACAAGGGCAATGCAACTATTAAGTAAGATTCAGCTAGCCACACAAGGCTATGCATAACTTGATCAATCTAGATTAATGCAATACAGCGCAAATTGCTGCATTGGGTTACTCTGCCCCAGGGAGGCATTCCATCGGTGGAGTGTGGGTGTTCCCACCCATGGATTTTGGTGCATTCCCAGATTTACCATTACTGGTGGGCCTGGGAATGCATCAAAATGCTATGCCTCTCCAGGTGAGGTGTAACATTTTTACAGTTTTAGGAAAATTTCCTAAAACTAAACGGTGAAAAAACAGAGGTGATCATTCTAGGGAAACAGAAACATCTATGGAGCCATCAACATTGGCCAGAGAAAATGGGCAATATCCCAAACCCAGTTTCACAAGTACGTAATCTGGGTGTACTCCTGGATGATACTCTGAGCATGCATGCACAATCAGTTAGAGTGGCAGCCACCTGTTTCTCCATCCTACGATGGCTGAGGAAAATCTGCTGGATGCTCCCTGAGTCAACCAGGAAAACGGTGGTGAACGCCTTAATAACATCCCGTTTAGATTATGGAAATGTCCTCTATTTAGGATCAAATAAGGCCAACCTCCATCGTCTACAAATGGCTCAAAATGCGGCAGTCAGATTACTATGCAATGTACCTAAAAGGGAATCAGTCTCTGCATTCCGGCGCAAACTGCATTGGCTTAACATTGAAAATCGAGTGAAATTTAAAGCTCTCACCTACATGTATAAAATAAAAGCCAACACAGCCCCGAGGTACCTTTGCTCACTGGTAAATACATATATTCCATCCAGGAACCTCAGATCAGCCACCCAGGGCCGCTTCAGGATTCCAAAATTTAAACGCACTCGCATAGGAGGCAAATCCTTTGCTTACTTAGGCCCGTCTCACTGGAACTCTCTCCCCATTTCATTGAGAAATGAGCCTAACTACTTCAGTTTCCGAAAGTTGTTAAAAACCTGGTTATTCGATAAATAAATAAAAAAATAAAAAAACTTTTTCTCTCCACCTACAACAGCTAAAATGCGCCGGGAAACCCTTTTGGGTAGCCGATGCGCAGAACAAATGCAAAATAATAATAATAATAATAATAACACGGAGAAATATCTTTATTTCTCCTCATTCTGCAGCACCCATAGAAGTAGGAAAATGCCCGAGGATTGTTTTTGCTCAGGAAATTGTCCCTTCCTGACCCAAAACAATCCTGCTTACAATGCAGTCAAAAGTGAGCCAGTGCATGGAAAGGACAAGAATGGCCCATATAATATTAAATCTGTCACATTTCTGCCCTTTCGCGCAGCACAGCCAGGACCGGACTGGGAACCAAAACCGGCCCTGGCAAAGGGCTCGGCCGGCCCCCTGGGGGGATTGAAGGTGCCGCCGAGCTCTTTGCCACGGCCGGTTTTCGGCCGATTTTGTTACAGGGCCGGTTTTGCAGCTATGCTGCAAAAACGGCCCTGTAATAAAAACAGCCCCCAGGGGCCCAAAACCGGCCTCCACCCGTGCAGCCCACTGGGGGATTGCCCGGTGTCCGCTACGGCCAGTCCGGCCCTGAGCACAGCCAGGAAGCTGACTGCGCTGTGTGAATTCTTGATAATGTGACCCAGAGTTCGGAATCTGTGTCTTTTGTCTGTAATTGAACTAAATCTAACAAGGACAAAAATATTAATGAAACATTTCCTGTGTAATTGTAAATAACTTAGATATAACAGATATTTCAGCAAAATGTTTACAGTGGTTGTGCTTCTGATGTACTGCCGACTAACAGGTGAGATGACAAGCAATCTCAAGTGTATTAATACAAGAGCTAATAACGTCACATTTTACTTTTTGATAGGTGAACGGAATCAACAATAATCTCCCGCTGACCTTGAAGGAAGGACAAATTCGAGTCTATCAGCAAGGGATCCGAATCATTGTGGAAACTGACTTCGGCCTAGTGGTCAGCTATGACCTGGTTTACCACGTTGTGGTCACAGTCCCTGGCAACTACAAAGGTCAACTCGAAGGCTTGTGCGGTAATTATAATGGGAACACGAAAGATGAGTTCATGCTGCCCTCCAAGGCCCTGGCTCCAGATGCCACCACGTTTGGCACCGGATGGAGAGTCAATATTGCAGGTGTGACCTGCAATGAAGGCTGTGGCGGAAGTGGCAATGCCTGCCCTGTCTGTCCGGATGCAAAGATGAATGTCTTCAAGCAGGTCAACTACTGCGGCTTCTTCAAGCAAGCCAGCGGTCCTCTAAGCGCCTGCTACGCCACCATCAGCCCGGATGTATACTACAGCAACTGCCTCTTTGACCTATGTGCTGGCAATGGCGACCAGAACATCCTGTGTCAAAGCATCCAAAGTTATGTGGGTGCATGCCAGGCTGCTGGCATCACTATCCAGCCCTGGAGAAGTGCTTCCTTCTGCCGTAAGTATACCCGAACACCAAACTTTCCGATCTAGCCAGCATTCTCCTCCCCTTTTTCAAACCTAAATATCATTTCTTTCAACGGGGTATCAATATTTTCTTTAAGGTCTCTCAATTGTCAAGCAGTTACTCTTATGTCATCAATGTATATTTGTGTTTCAGTTCTTGCTCGTGTCCGGTTAATTACCTCTATTGCCATCATACTAAACTCTCAAACTGGATGTATTTCGATGCTCCTTTTTGCTCTGTCTCCCACATCTAGGTCTTCATTGTTTATTTCAGTTTCTGAATCTCATAATCCACTGCTGTGACATGGCAACAGTTGACAACTAAAATCAAATCGAATGACAGCATCTTTCTTCGGCAGGGAGATCCGCCATAAAAACAGTTTAAAAGGCACGCAAAGAAGTTAAAAGTGAAAATCAACGGCAACCAACTTGCATCACATAGAACTTGAGTAAAAGCATGGCACGCATGGATAAATAGTCTAAAAAAGTACAAAGACGTTAATCAAAGTGGATAGTGCTTCTTGAACATACCGCCGCCTTAAGAAACAAACTTACGCAACAACAGGTTTCATAGTCAGTTCAATCTTGCAGACCCCTAAAAGCGTGTTCTGTTGGCATTTACTATAATTTCTGAGCCTTAAAAAAGCTACTAAACCAATAAACTTTCTTTAAAACTTAAAAAAAAAGTTACTAAAAACATTCTCAAAAATAATTGGTAGTACCCACAAAAGAAAATCAAATGAATCATACTTTGCTTAGATACATTGTTACACAGGCACACTAGTGAGCTCAGGCTGTGCTGGAAACCTCGCAGGAAGCAGGGGGAATATTTCAGGGTCCCTGCTCTAAATCTAAACTGACGCTAGCACACCCCTCTCACGGTTGTATTCATCAGGTAATCAGTTGACCCAGCACTAACATTAACAAGTGAGATAAACCCCAGCACTGGGTTTCTGTTATTCCTCCCGCAACCTTTTACCTTGCAATGTTTCTAACAGGGCCTGTGTTTCCTTTCCGCTAGGTGGCGCACCTATGGCTGACTCAGAAACAGCAAACCTTACACCGTTCCCTTCCAGTGACTTTTTTACGTAGGACAGCCAAGAATTAGAGAGCATTTTATCACAGACCAGGCAGTCAAAAAGTATCTTTCTAGTGAGTGAGGCTTCCACATTGCTTATGACAGAGAGCCACAGCAGCGCGGGGCAAATGCGTATTTGATCACATACATAATTTAATGCCAACTACTTATTCTAACTAACCACGCTGGTTACCTACTGTAAGGCCTTCCAGACTGAAAGTAGTAAACATGACAGTTTTCTTCCAGGATACTTCCTGTGAGAGACAGATTAAACCAGTGTATAATCCTCCAGATTTGTAACAGAAAAACCTCTATACCGGCCTATATACTTATATAAATGATCTAACTAGATTCTACATTACCAAAAACTCCTGCTTTATGTCATACAATATCCTGTTATCGCTCTATATAGACAAATTATAACTCCTTTTTATTTTTAAACCAGATTTATTATTTCTTTTTTATGAACATTTATTGTTAAACTTAGTAACACATACAGTTAAACAAACATAACGTTTTTTTTTTTAAACAATGAGATCTTTATACTCACTATAATTTTGATACATACATATAAAGTGCTTTATATTTCAAAACGACATCCTAGACATAAAATCACTTACATACTCATTCATACTTCCATTCGTACAAAAAAAAAAAAATTGATGCACTATCTAAAAAGAGGAAAAATTTGGGAAGAGGGAATAGGAAACAAAGGACCCTCAAGTTGGTCTCAATGTCGTCGTGTGGTGAGTTAGATCATAAATTTCTCCAGGTCACCATGATGGGAGACATCAATCTCCAGTATCACTATGCTGAAAAAAAATTCGCGGTCAACGCACGTTTCAGTGGGAGACCACCTTCTTCAGGACCAACAGGGATTTTTTAAAAGATGAAATTTATATACAAATTGTCGGGATGTCTGTAGAAAAAACAAAAAGGTAGTGACATTGGCAGGAGAAGAGGAAATGAATTCAATTTCAAAAAGGAGATACTTCCTTATATTTATTTATACTTTCTTCATATTGATATATTTGTTTCCTAGCAGTGCTCATATTAGTGAAAGGTGTGTCTGATGATTCTGTGCCCCAGTATTCTGTGTGGCTAAAAACAAGCACCACGAGATGGAAAGGGTGAGAATCCCATTAAGATTAATAAAATGGGGGTGATATAGAAGGTGAAAGAATTCCAATTATAGCCCAGGATCTATTATAAGGGTTAAGACATACAACCCTGGGGTCTGGGCTTGGAAAAACTGACCTGTGAGTCAGAATGCAATTTCTAAACAGAATGCTGTAAGAGCCATCCGTGCGTTCTTTAAAAAGGTTCCAACTTCTGAAAGAAGAGACATTATTTTTACTAAAACTAATCATTATTATTGTCTCAAAACAAAATCTAATGTGGAAGCCAATACACCTGTGGCAGCCTAGATGGAAAAGAGTTCAGAGGGAATTTTTTATGCGTCCATATCAATTTCTGAGATCAAATGGCCAGGTGCTAGAGAGAAAAGAAATGACTTATCCGTGTCATCATATCCTATAGACATAGTTTTCTAGCAAGAGGCAGTTGTTCCAATAGATTTGTTTACCTTTTTTAGGGCATGGGGCTGCTCACCTGAGCAGCACGAAGCAGTTGCCAAATTCTCCGTGTGCTTCTAATGCATGCAAAATCAGAGGGTTTTACTCTACAAAGCCACCTCAGTGCTTGCTCTTTATCTCAATTATCATCTAATTTCTTTGTCTCCATCCCTTCGCCATGACGCCAGGAGGATGTCATTATCCCCCAAACCCCACGCTCTTTGATGGCCCATTACTCAGGTGTGCTGAATTTATTAATGGATTTTATAGCATAGCAGCTCTGTTCATTAATGACGAGGAATCTATAATAGCTAACATCACTGGTAAGATCCAGATGCTCGAGCTGCCGGCATTCTCTTTCCCTACATGACATTTGCCTCAAACCTTTTAGCAGGTCTTCCTTCTATGCATGGCCTTGCCTCAGAATGTTGAACCGGGCCCCACAAAAAACTCTTTTATATTAGCTGGGATATGGCATTTTCTACTACAATCTTTCTGTTAGGGGTGGAGTTCTTGTTTCTCACATAGGTTGGCCAGTTTGCCAAGGTACACAGAGTGAAAGGGCACTCAGGGGCAGATTTACAAGCCCCTTGCGCCTCGTTTACGCCACTGTTGCGTCACTTTTGTGATGCAGTGGCGGCGCAAAGCCAGCGCCATGGTGCGGGGTACTTACAACGTGATGCATCTGAGAGATACATCACGTTGTAAAGCCCTGCACCACATGTAGGCGTTCCGGCGCAGGGGGGGGCGTTCCGGCGCAGGAACGCCTCCTAAAAGTGGCTGAGTGAAATCTACAAGTTTTCACTCAGCCACTTTTAAGGCCATGCTGCGTCAAAACCCTGCGCCTGCTTGAAGCAGGTGTAAGGATTGACGCAGCATTTTAAAGATAGGGCACCCCGAGCATTGCTGGAGCTGCGTCGCGCTTGCGACGCAACTCCAGCAATGCGCCGCCTTTACGGCAGCAGATGCGTCACACATCTGTGCATTTTTGCCCCATGGTGTGCCGCATTATAAATGCGGCGCATCCATGGTGGCGGAGCCGTGACGCACAATAACTGGCACATCCCTGCTGATATGCAGGGATGCGCCAGATATTGTAAATCTTCCCCTCAATGTTTGAAATCACCAAAAACTCTATTCCCCACTGGCTTGTGTATGAATGAATGACTGTAATTTATAAAACAGCTACCAAGTGTGTCCAGGCACTACCTGAAAATTGAAGACATTGTGCTGACTCTTAAATGTTAGTGAACAGGCATGTTTTGAGTTGCTCCCTAAACAGACTTTGATTTAATGGAACAGGGAATGGCTGGGAGCGCATTCCATGCTTTTGCTGCCAGATAGTTGACAGACATGCCACCCCTTCTAACCTCCTTGAAACTGGGGATTTGGAGGAGGTTTAACTGGAGGATCTCAAGCATCTTTGGTGATGTATTACTTAAACCTAGCTGTGATATACTTCGGGTTTAGCCCAGAGAAATCCCTGTGAAAACAATCTATGCGTGCCCTGTGAGCCAGTGCAGTTGCATGAAGTGAGCTCTCAGGTGCATGTGAGCACTTTTCAGGCTGCTGCATTCTGTACGTCTGTAGGTGGATGATAGGATAATTTGGGACACCAAGGTGGAGGCTGTTTGCAAAGTCAATCCATGAGGTAATGAGAACATGCGTTACTGACTTTCAAGATAGTGGCAGATCTAGAAACTTTCTGAGTGCGCTCAGCATTGAAATACAGATACCTGTGACTGAAAGAATTTATGGACAGAAAGAAAGTTCAGGGTTACATTTTACTCCTAGATTTCTGCAGTATTTTATTGCTGCTGCAGATGAGGAGGGAGTTCCTCTGGACATCAGTAATTGGCAGAAAAGTTGTTGATGTTCCCATACAAGAGTAATTTTGTCTTTTACCTCTATGTCACTACTCTGTTGCCTCGCCTTGCCAGATACCCATGAATCATATGTTTTCATTATTTCTCCCTCCAGCCCTCAGCTGTCCACCAAACAGCCATTATGCTGTATGTGCAGACATCTGCTCCACATCTTGCGCCGGAATCACAAATCCAGTTCCATGCCCAACATCTTGCACGGAGGGCTGCGAATGTGATGATGGATACGTCTTCGATGGCAAAGGATGTGTTTCCATGGACAACTGTGGCTGCTTCAAGGATGGAAAATACTACAATGTATGTTTCATTTTTACTGTATATACCTAATTAGCCACAGGCGAGAAAAGAGTGAGAAGCTTTGGGGTGGAACGATGAGGCATATCATTTAGTTTCAATGCTACACAATGAGGTTTTGTATTCTTATCTAAATCTTTCTCTCTGTTTCTTTCCATCTCTCTCTCTCTCTCTCTCTCCCTCTCTCCCTCTCTCTCACTCTCTCTCACTCTCTCTCTCTCTCTCTCTCTCTCTCTCTCTCTCTCTCTCTCTCTCTCTCTCTCTATATATATATATATATATATATATATATATATCCAACACACGTCCCCTCCTTCTAGATACGACAGGGGACCCAGTGGCTCATACACAGGTGAGTTTAATCTGTAATCAGCATGACGCGTTTCGGTAAATACCTTCTTCAGATGCTAACAACATACTTCACTGGTGCCAGCAACAGTCCTGTTTTAAATAGCGAGTGTTGCCTCCACATTGGTGGATATTCCAGGACTAAAGGATCCAGCATCCATCTGGGTGGAGGACAGAAAGGGCTACCAGGACCCAGTGTCTGTTCCCCTGGACCAAAACAACCCTCCTGTTATGTCCGAAGCCTTCTGCAGCTTCCGTTGCGGGTGAATCCGGGGAGCAGCATGACAATGCTATGCTCTCCACCGTGAAGTCACAGTCCAATTCAGGGTGAAAAAATCGCCCTCCCGTGGCCGCAGCTTTACAAGCACAAATCGATACCTCGAATTTCACCTCCCTGTTGCCACTGATGTGCTTGTCTCGTTAGGGCGGGTCCCCTTACTTGTGCAGTGGCCGGGAAACAAACATCCAACACACGTCGCCTCCCTCAAGATATGACAGGGGACCCAATGGCTCATAAACAGGTGAGTTTATTCTGTAATTAGCATGACGCGTTTCGTTGAATACCTTCTTCAGATGTAACAACATACTGCACTGGTGCCAGCAACAGTCCTGTTTAAATAGCGAGTGCTGCCTCCCCATTGGTGGATATTCCAGAACTGCAGGATCCAGCATCCATCTGGGTGGATGACGGAAAGGGCTACCAGGACCGAGTGTCTGTTCCCTTGACCCAAAACAACCCTCCTGTTATGTCCGAAGCCTTCTGCAGTCTCCATTGCGGGTGAATCCGGGGAGCAGCACGACAATGCTACGCGCTCCACCGTGAAGTCACAGTCCAATTCAGGCCGAAAAATCGCCCTCCCTTGGCCGCAGCATTACAAACACAAATTAATACCTCGAATTTCACCTCCTTGTTGCCACTGATGTGCTTGTCTCGTTAGGGCGGGTCCCCTTACTTGCGCAGTGGCCGTGCAACAAACATCCAACACACGTCACCTCCTTCTAGATACGACAGGTAACCCAATGGCTCATAAACAGGTGAGTTTATTCTGTAATTAGCATGACGCGTTTCGGTGAATACCTTCTTAAGATGCTAACAACATACTGCACTGGTGCCAGCAACAGTCCTGTTTTAAATAGCGAGTGCTGCCTCCCCATTGGTGGATATCCAGGACTGCAGGATCCAGCATCCACCTGTTTGAATGACGGGAAGGGCTACCAGGACCCAGTGTCTGTTCCCTTGGACCAAAACAACCCTCCTGTTATGCTGTTATGTCCGAAGCCTTCTGTAGCGATACATATATATATATATATATATATATATATATATATATATATATATATATGTATATATATATATATATATATATATATATTACATATATATATCATCCAAGAGTTGCCCAAAAGCAGAGACGCACATGACGGCAAGCACAGCTTCACAGCAAAATCTTTATTAGCAACCAACAAGAAATAGCAGGATATTTCCTCCGCCTCACCCAATGCGTTTCGGTTTCGGAGCTTCCCTGCTCCTTGATCACAGGTCCTGGCTGTTTATGTGCAGATGCATGGGGAAACAGTCTCTAAATAGGCAATTATACCTCCCTCCAATGGGTCCTTATATGGCTATGCTTCATGATACTTGTAGTCCCTACGCTACACTACGCTAGTTTCCATTGGAAAAGCATTTTTTCTTTTCCCAATAACTTTGGCGCCGGATGACGAATCTTTGCGAAATTTTCAAAACTAGTGGGGCGCTCTGGTCAGCTCCTATCCTAAAAGTTTTGGGTGATTTGTCAAGCGGGGGCCAAGAAAAAAGGGGGCTCCTAAAACGCATTTTCCCCATGTTATTTCCTATAGGAAAGTTTAGACAGGGCTACAGCCCGAGCTGCTGAACGGAATTACACCAAATTTGGCAAAAAGGAAGCCCTTGGTTCAGAAAGCGCTCTTTTTTTTTAAATGGTGTAAATCCGTTCAGTAGTTTGTGAGAAATTAAAAAAATAGTGGTCAAAAAATCAATTTCCCATAGGAAAATTTAGACACGGGTACAGCCAAAACTGCTGAACGGAATTACACCAAATTTGGCAAGCAGGTAGTGCTTGGTTCAGAAAGCGCCCTTTTTTTTAAATGGTGTAAATCCATTTAGTAGTTTTCGAGATATAAAAGGAAAAAAATCTTTATATATCTCGGCGGGACCTAACTACACAAGCACGAGCTTGGCTCTAATTGGCTGCCAAAACTTCAATCCAGGAAGAGTTGGAAGCCATCTTGGTGCAATGCTTTTTAGGTCTCACCTAGCGACGCAACATATGCGCTGCCCACTACACAAACATCACTGAACTGCCCTAAACCATAAAACACTACTCCAGCACGACCCCCTACACTGAACGAACACCACTGCAATGCCTTAAACCCTAAAACACAACCCCAGTACGACCCCCTACACGACCCGAACACCACTGCACTGCCCTAAACCCTGAAATATTACCCCCAGTATGAACCCCAACACTGCCTGAACACCACTGCTCTGCCCCAAACCCTGAAACACCATCCACAGCACGTCCCCCTACACTGCCCGAACACCACTGCTCTACCCAAAACCCTGAAACACCACCCCACACGACCCCCTACACTACCCGAACACCACTACACTGCTCTAAACCCTAAACATCACCCCCAGCACGACCCCCTACTCTGCCCGAACACCACTGCTTTGCCCAAAACCTTGAAACACTACCCCCAGCAAGACCCCCTACACTGCCCGAACACCACTGCACTGCCCTAAACCCTGAAACATCACCCCCAGCAAGACCCCCTACACTGCCTGAACACCACTGCTCTGCCCCAAACCCTGAAACACCATCCACAGCACGTCCCCCTACACAGCCCGAACACCACTGCTCTGCCCACAACCCTGAAACACCAACCCGCACGACCCCCTACACTACCCGAACACCACTACACTGCTCTAAACCCTAAACATCACCCCCAGCACGACCCCCTACTCTGCCCGAACCCCACTGCTTTGCCCTAAACCCTGAAACACTACCCCCAGCACGACCCCCTACACTGCCCGAACACCACTGCTCTGCCCTAAACCCTGAAACACTACACCCAGCACGACCCCTACACTGCCCAAACACCAGTGCTCTGCCCCAAACCCTGAAACACCACCCACAGCACATCCCCCCCCACAGCCCGAACACCACTGCTCTGCCTTAAATCCTGAAACACCACCCCCCGCAAGACCCCATACACTGACCGAACACCACTGCACTGCCCAAAACCCTGAAACACCAGCCCTGCACGACCCCCTACACTGCCCGAACACCACTGCACTGCCCTAAACCCTGAAACACCAGCCCCAGCACGACCCCCTATACTGCCCGAACACCACTACACTGCCCTAAACCCTGAAACCCCACCCCCAGCACGACCCTCTACACTGCCTGAACACCACTGCATTGCCCTAAACACTGAAACACCACCCCCAGCAAGACCCCCTACACTGCCCGAACACCACTGCACTTGCCCTAAATCCTGAAACATCACCCCCAGCAGGACCCCCTTCACTGTCCGAACCCCAATGCCCTAAACCCTGAAACACCACCACCAGCAAGACCCCCTACACTGCCCGAACACCGATGCACTGCCGTAAACCCTGAAACACCACCCCCAGCAAGACCCCCTACACTGCCCGAACACCACTGCACTGCCCAAAACCCTGAAACACCAGCCCTGCACGACCCCCTACACTTCCCGAACACCACTGCACTGGCCTAAACCCTGAAACACCAGCCCCTGCACGACCCCCTATACTGCCCGAACACCACTGCACTGCCCTAAACCCTGAAACCCCACCCCCAGCATGACCCTCTACACTGCCTGAACACCACTGCACTGCCCTAAACACTGAAACACCACCCCCAGCAAGACCCCCTACACTGCCCGAACACCACTGCACTTGCCCTAAACCCTGAAACATCACCCCCAGCAGGACCCCCTTCACTGTCCGAACCCCAATGCCCTAAACCCTGAAACACCACCATCAGCAAGACCCCCTACACTGCCTGAACACCGATGCACTGCCGTAAACCCTGAAACACCACCCCCAGCAAGACCCCTGCACTGCCCGAATACCACTGCCCTGCCCAAAACCCTGAAACACCACCCCCAGCAAGACCCCCTACACTGCCCGATTACCACTGCACTGCCCTAAACCCTGAAACACTAGCCTCAGCACGACCCCTACACTGCCCGAACACCACTGCACTGCCCTAAACCCTGAAACACCAGCCCCAGCACGACCCCCTACACTGCCCGAACACCACTGCACTGCCCTAAACCCTGAAACACCAGCCCTAGCAAGACCCCCTACACTGCCCAAACACCACTGCCCTAAACCCTGAAACACCAGCTCCTGCAAGACCCCTATACTGTCCGAACACTACTGCACTGCCCTAAACCCTGAAACACCACCCCCTGCACGACCCCCTACAGTGCCCGAACACCACTGCACTGCCCTAAACCCGGGGAGGAGAAGGAGGCGTGTCAGTGGTTACGGAATCGGTAACACACAGTGACATAGATTGTTACTATTCAATAGAACCCCGACATGTCAGCGGAAACCGTGCGTGAGAGAGAAGCGGCGGCAGAAGAGCTGTTCAGCAGAGCACCTAAGATGAACAGCACTACCCGTACATCTGCTGATAGTAATACAGTAAAAGAAGGGGATATGAAGACCCTGTTAAAGAGATTGGAAAAATGTATGAAAGCAAAAATTACGAAGTGGCGGGAACAAAAATCCCTGTCAAAATACATTGAAGCAGGAAGAGTCCCTAGGGGTCTAACAATTCTTTTGGCACCAAGTTACAAATGTCCTAATCCGAATATGTTAAGGGAGTTGGGCGAAAGTAACTTACAGGCATCAACCAATTTGGTAAAAATATTGGTAAAATATGCGGATATTGACAGAGAAGCACTTATGGGGAGATCGAGCAGATCAATGAGAGCCTAAGCAAAAGAGAACCCAATGATTTTATTTTCAAAACACGGGCAGAAATAAAAGAGCGATTACAAAAACAAGAAGAAAAAATAAAGGCGCGCAAAGCCTTTAAATTCGCCAGAGATAAAGCGGATTACGAGCAAGGTCGCATATATACGTTTGCCCGGAAATATGAAACAGCAAAGCGCAATAAGATCAGTAACAAAGAAAATAAGTTGCAAGAACAAAGCTCTAGCACCAGTTCCAACCTCGAAATTAATGAACCAACAGCAATATCGGATACGGATTTACTAACAAGGGAGAACTCATCCGAAAGAGGAAGTAATGTGGATGATGAAGCGCATAACAGGGTGCTGGATCTAGGAGAGGAGGTGGATTTTTTAGCATTGGACCGGCGTCAAACGCTAAGACCGAGACAACCAATGAGGAGAGAAGAAGAAAAAGAAACTACACACGAAGGAGGGAAAGGCGGAAAAACGATAAACACAAAAATGCCGAAAAAAACCTATTGGCGCAGAAAATAAACGTGGATGACAATACCATCATCAATCTGTCCACCATAACTCTCACAAAAGCAGAAAAGCAACTACTAGCGCTAGGACTCTCATTTTGCCCGGTCAGTGACTTCAATTATACTCGCACGAGGATTGACATATTTTGCTTTATACGTAAGCTTAAACTAAAAAAATTTTTTGCCATTAAGGAGGGTTTGAAGGACACACAAACAGAATTAAACATCAATAGAGGGGATATGGAACTACAAGCCAAAGATGTTCCAGCTCTCCTAACTTTACATCATCTGTTTGAAAACAGGTCCACCGAAACACAGGAGGATGGTGATTTATTCAACACACAGGATCGATTAGCTGCTGCTGAAATCAAACAAAGCGGAGCAGGTATAAGTCCTTTCAAACCCAAATCACGGTTTATCCCCATGATGCCCAAAGATGCCATTGACATTTTCCATGAGGTTGTTATTGAGGACATCAAGAAATTGCATTATCAAAGTAAACATAAAAAATGTCACAGGAGTAATCAAGAATTGAAATATTTCCAACTTATGAAAAAACTTGGGACTAATCATGAAATCATTGTTACTAAATCAGATAAAGGGGGCATTGTTGTAATCTTGCCCCAAAAGGATTACAAAGCCGAAGCCCGAAGACATCTTGATGACCGATCTTGCTACGAGAAAGTAGATCATAAAATATACAATGTAGCCAAGAACTGTTTGAAAAGTAAGCTGCTACAATGGAAAAGAGATGGGTGCATATCATCTGAAGAATATAAATTTTTATATGTCGAGCACCCAATTTTACCAAGGCTATATTTAATTCCTAAAATACATAAATTAATCATCCCGGTGCCAGGAAGACCAATAATAGCAGCTATTGGCAGCATGGGTGAACACATCACACAATATGTGGACTTTTTTTTACAGGATTTGGTCAAGGCACTCCCGACGTATATAAAAGACACCGGAGATTTATTGAACAAACTGACTAACATACAATGGGCAGAAGATTTGCTGCTCATAACGTTAGATATAGAATCTCTATATATTAGCATCGAACATAGAACAAGTTTAAATGCCTTGGCTCACTTTTTAGGCACTATACCGTTGGACATGTATAATCACAACAAAATGCTATTGGATCTAGTAACTTGGTGCCTTTTTAATAACTTTTTATGTTTGGCAATGAAGTTTTTTTGCACAAAAGAGGCGTAGCGATGGGGGCCTGCTTTTCCCCCAGCTATGCATGTTTACATGTTGGCTGGTGGGAGGAGCAGGTCCTCAAATGCACGTTTCAGGAGGAATACCGCACCCATGTAGTTCAATGGTGGCGGTACATTGATGATGTGCTTATTATTTGGAGAGGGGATATGCAAAGTGAGAGTAACTTTATTGACAAGACTAACATCAACACCAACAATCTCAAATTCACTTCCTATCTAAGCACACAACAAGTGGATTTTTTAGATGTTAGAATTTATGTCAAAAATAACCAGCTGGCCACCTCCGTCCACAGGAAGGTTACAGCTGGGAATACTATTTTACACGCCAGCAGTGCGCATCCCCACCACACCATTAAGAGTATACCCCTGGGTGAGTTAACACGCCTCAAACGTATTTGCAGCACAGTAGAGGATTATGAAGTCTGTGAACAAGAGGCGTTAGAAAGACTCAGAACTAGGGGATACAAAGAATCAATACATGATGAGGCTATTTTCAAAGTGGATTCCAAATCTAGGACAACACTTCTACCTACTAACAACCTATTGGAACCAAATGATACCACCAACAGCACTCCTAGACTCATCACTGCGTACAATAGACAGGAAAGACAAATTAGATCTATTGTCAAGCGCAATTGGCCTATCATTATGACAGATGGGTTTTGGCTCCTATCCTACCATCTCAACCCACGATTAGACATAGGAAGGGACCTTCCATGACTACTCAGATTGTTAAACCTTTTCCTGAACTTGCTACTGCTAAACAATGGTTACAACCAAAGCAGGGGTTTAGCAAATGTTCCACCTGTAGAGCGTGCAGGTTCGGAGCGAATACTGTGGCATATTCTACTCCTTTCAGTCCAGATTTGGTCAAAATTCAGGGTAGCTTCAACTGTAAAACGGAATTTGTGGTATATGTTCTGGCGTGCACCTGCGGTCTTAGATATATGGGTAGCACCAAGCTTCAGGTGCACGTCAGAATTTTGCAGCATTTACGAGCCATTGTGAATAATGATTCCTCATATCCTGTGGCTAGACATTTTAAGGCTATTCACAATAATGATCTGAGTTGTTTAAAATATTTTGTCGTGGCAGCTGTTCCCAAACCCCGTCGAGGGGGGAACAGAGAAAAAAGTTTGAGACAATTGGAATCCAGAATGATATTAGATAGCAAAACCCCAAATGGCCTTAATAATACAGACAAGATGTACCACTTTCTCTAAATCGTATTATATATATCTGTTCCTTAAATCTAATTGCTATCCCATCATGTGTAAGGTTTGTGTAAGATTCTCAGGAGTGATTACTGTTCTTTTAAGGGCATCTGTTGGTTATGGTAGGTTTTAAGCCCTGGTTTCATTTTTGTTTACTAAGGGTTTTTAACCTTCCTTTACTTAGATGTTTTTAACCGCTAACATATTCACATATATTTTATTGCACAAGCACTTTATGGGGATCCATTTAGGATCTGTTATTTGGCACTCATACTCAGGTTTGATATACTGTGAAAACTGTCTATGTTAACTCTGGATTCCTTTTGTGGAATTACACAGCATTTAAGCTGTTATGAAAAATTAGTCCAGTTTAAATAAGCAGGAAGAGGCATGCTTGCACAAATATTGAAAATGCATTTGTCTAAATGAATTTTGCAAATATTTACCATGAATTCTGCTTGATTAATTTGCACACATTTTATTCTATTTTTTAGAATATTTATATGCTTTTAGAATGTAACCAATATATATTTGATTATTGGCTTTGTTTAGACACTGCAACAAGTCAACATTACAATTTATTTGCATTTAAGCAGTTATTATTGAGATTTGAATGTTTTGACTATATTTCACAAAGTATCGTCAGTGGTTTCTGGAAAAACAGACTTAACTTACCTGAGTATTAGTCATTAGAAGTATTTTTTCTATGTCTATACATCACGTTTTGTTGACACTTCAATCATTGAAATGCATTTAAAAATGGTGACGTATGTGTTCCAATTTGACTTGTGAGCAAGGGCTCTTGAGGCCCGAAACGCATCAGGTTCGAGGTTCTGCAATAAACATCCCTTTGACCTCACTTCGCTGGGTTCGCATCTCTGTTCGCCATTTATTTGGAGGTACAGAGAATCAGTGTCTTTCTATATATATAGATATATATATGTACACACACCTACATATATATATATATATATATATATATATATATTCATATATACATAAATACATATATATGTTTCGCCCGTTAATACTATGGTTAATTACACTGGCTAACCAACCACCGGGTGTGCTGGCCTAGTGGACTAATGCGTCTACTGTAGATGCCTGTGTTGAACCTCATGGTCACAGCTTCAAATATTGGTGGGTCCACTCAGTCTTTCATCCTTCAGAGGTCCATAAAATGAGTACCGCTGGATAACAATAAACCTTGTGTATTCAGTGCCAAGATAACCTTAGGATAACGTGCCCATTACAAATACACATGTTATTACCTACGGAAATATGGGAGATCCAATGTAACAATCAATACCTATCTGTAGGAGTTAGCTTAGAGTAATTACAATCCACTTTTAAATGCCTTTCAAATGTAAAATGAGTATGTCAGGTCAAGTGCCTTTAGCATAAAATTTCATAATAAACAGGTCAGGCCTATAGCTATGATGGTCGATTTGCCCCCATACCCATATCAGTCCTTCTGTATTGTGTATAAACTTTGCCATAAGCCAAAAAGTGCAATACCATCTGTATTTTCAGTGGAAGTACACAAATGCGGCCCAATAAAATCCGGTATTCAGGAGAACAAACATGTAAATGAAATTTAAGCCCATCTCTGAGCATGACTCCGAAAGTTCTCTTTTGTTAATCGTATAAGGTTACGATTCGTTATTAGGAAGGGGCGTGTTATGGGTGTCTCCTCCTAATAGTGAGTTGCAGTGCTATGTACAAATGTTTAGCACGCAAATACGGACACAAAACATTCACATTTTACCACTTACTTCAAGTAGATGGTAAATCATTTGCAAACAAAAAGGGGTCCCCAGGAGACAACTTTCCCTTTGTGTATGCATGTGGGAACGTTTTTTCAGAGCAGGCAGTGGTCCCACGGACCACAGCTTACTCCTAAAAAATGATATAGAAATGTTAAATTTTTCTGAAATGCATCCCATTGTTTTTTAAAGCTGCACTGTCAAGCCAGACCTAAAAATGGAGGTCAGAATGAAGGGGAACGGAAGAATAAAAAGTTATGTTTCATGACTAACTATTCTTCAAATACTTAGGGGTCCATTAGGATGGCAGGCGGACTTCAGTCCGCCCTCCACCCTAGTGGTGCTGGGACCGGCCGCCAGTGGTGCGGCAGTCCCGCACCAGCAATTAGGATGCCACCGCCATGGTGGTGGTGGCATTGGCATATATTGCATTGTGTTGGGCAGTGCTGTAAGCAGCACTCGCCACAATGCCAATGTTGGGGGGGTTCCATGGCTACCCCCAAGTGCAGTCCCCCAACCCCCCTAGGGGAACGCAACAGGCCCCCAAAAGAGAAGTCTGCATGCCATGGAAAGGCATTGAAATTGCCAGACACTTATATGGATGGCGGTGCCTGCAAGGCACCGCCACCATATTGCAGACATTTTCCGCCGGTAGGCATTCGTTACAATTGTCTACCGGCGGAAAAGCGGCGGACGGACTTTCATCCGCCGCGTAACCCCTCGCCATGCTAATGTGGTGGGGGTAAAAGGCCTATCCAGTGTGGTGTTTTGGCATGCTGATCGCCACCGCCCTACCGGCCATCCTAATAGCCCCCTCAGGCTCTTTGGATAGGTTCACCTCAAAATAACTCAAAACTTTCAGGGCCAATGAGTAGATATTTAATCAAAAAGAAGGATTACTTATCATTTTCAATTAAACCTTCCCAAATGTGGCAAGTCTATAATTTGGAGAACCTGTCAATTGGTTTCTGCCATAACATTTTTTTTAATATACTCCCTATGCATTTTTCATGATATCTTATTCCTCTCCTAATTAAACCTTTCTCTTCAATACTTATAGTTGAGTATTTTCTCATAATTACAGACTGTATCTGCTGCTTCTTAACAGTATACAGATCCAACAAACGGGTAATTGTGCTCTATACAAATAACTATTGCCATTATTTTTTTTAAAAGGAGATGTTTGTTAGAGTGACTGTTCTTGTGAAAAAACTACAGCATTGTAATGTTTGTGCTCAACCATTTTACAGCCTGGTGAAAAGGTTGTGTCCAGTGACTGTACGGAGGTCTGCACTTGCAGTGCTGTTGGTGGCCTGTCCTGTGCTAGTTTCAGCTGCACCATTGATGAGCAGTGCATTATCCAAGATGGTGTCAGAGGATGTGTCAACAAAGGTAAACTCTATCCTTATGTTCTTTTTAGTGGGTTTGTCTCAACTGGCTAGTCCTTTAAATTCATTGAACAGCAGCAAAATTATAAGTTATTGAACACATTTATGAACCCCTGTCTCCTATACCTTAACAGATTTCCATGAAAATAGAAATATCAAGAGAAAAAAGAATGTCAAGTAGATCTATAAAATGGTGAAAAAGATATTACCAAATCAAATTATTCCCCACCTCCACACCCTTTTCAAATCTGTATGAAAGCGGAAAATCATGCAACAGGCTTAACTAGCTAAAAGCTTGCCTGAGTTCATGCAAATGTATTCAACAGTGCCAGTGAAAATGTTTTTGGTCTCTTTAATGTTGTAGCTCCTTGATGGTTCTGCAGGCATAGACATACTAAGTGAATGCTAAGCATAGTAATTGGGAAATTACCTTTACAACATGGGCTGAGCCACGCTTCTTCTTCTCTCCGCCCATCGGAACACTAGACCGCTATCTGCCTTAACCATGCATATGCTTGGTTAAGCATGGCTTAACCAAGCATGGCATGGCACATAACATTTCACACAATTATTTAAATTTTCAATTAATCAATCAATACAAATTAATTAGCAATTAATAATTAATTAACAAAAAATGTATTATCAATACCAATAATTATATTTAATAAAAATTAATAATCAATTGATAATTAATTAACAAAAAAATTAATTATCAATACCCATAAAAAAAAAAATGTAATTACTATTAAATTACTTCCCACCCTATTACCCTATAAACCCACAACCCACTCTAATAATAAATTAATACAATTAATATAATAAACAATTAATAAGAATTAATTATCAACTAATAATTAATTAAAAATAAATTAATTATTAATACCAATAATTTAAAAATGTATAGTTACTTAATTAAAATTTAATTAATTCCCACCCTATTCCCCTATAAACCCACAACCGGCTACAGATCTAAAACACAAAATTTAATTAAAAATAATTAATAGTTCCTAAAACTTATTATTTAATTTACTATAAATAAATTACTTACCACCCTATTCCTTTTTAAACCCACAACCTGCTCCGGTACTAAAACGCATAATTTACTTTTCAAAATACTTACTAATTTCTAAAAAATGTATACATATATTTAAAAAAAGTACAATACTTAACAAAAAATATAGAACACATACATATAAAATATATACTAAAATACATAAAACTAATATAAATATCGATATTATTAACATCGATAATTTTACTATCGATATTACTAACTTCGATATTTGCAACATCGATATTTCTTACCTTCAGTTCAATATTCTGGTAGTCGATATTCTTAAGTTTCAAACATGTTTATTGAAATAAGAGATGTTCAAATATTACATAATACAAAGAGAAAAATAGGAAAAACAAAAACGAAAAAAAAAGAAAAACAGTTGAATACAGGAAAAATAGCTAGTTAAGTAATGACAATATCATAATATAAGTTATACAATAAAATAGCACAGAATAAGAAAAAATATAAGCAAAAACTGGCAGTTAGTATGAGGTAAATAATTTAAAACGGAATATGAAAAATACAATATAATCAATAGCAAAGTTGAAGAAAATAAGAACATAAAAGAAGTACCTTATTAAGAAGAACATGAATTCATGGAGGTTTAGAAACTTCTTGCTGGTGCGGGAGTAAAGACAGAGAGGTACGGGCATTTACGTCAAAAAATACTGTAACTGGGTTCCATAATTCTCTTCGTTTAACAGCTAAGGTTAAGGGATAAACAAAAGTAGTGTCCAGTCTATGATTGTAGCAAACAGCATACCACCATGCTTTGTAAGATAATTTGGTAAAATCCTTCCAGTTTTTGGTGATTTGTTGAAATGCCACAGCTATTAGTAAATCAATTATTCTAATATTACTGGTGTAATGTTCCCAGATGGGAGATAAACTCCCTAAGAAAATGTGAGATAAGGAGAAAGGGTGAGTGGAAGTAAAAATCTTGGTAATTTGAAGCCAGACCTGCCTCCAAAATTTAAGGACAAGGTGGCAACCAAAAAGCATATGAAAAAGGTCTGCATGCGGTAGGGAACAAGACAAACACTTATCTGAGGTATCTGGGAAGTGGCTGCTGAGGGTGAGAGGTGAGAACAATAAACGATTGTAAATAAAAAATAGTGTTTGGGTTGTATTGGCCGCCCTAGAGGACTTACGAATTTTTAACCACATTTTGTCCCATAATATTACAGACCATGAAGTTTCAAAATCCTGTTCCCAGCATTCTTCTGTGTTGGTTTTGACACGAGGATGCGGCAAAATGTGGAAAGAGGTGTAGATTTTGGAAGCTTTAGAGTGCGTAAGAAGCAAAGAGTGCAAGGAAGGTGTAGCAGAAGATGTGAGGGTTAATGAGGGTGATGCAGCAAGATGTGCTTCATAGGCTTGCTGCAAGGTGCGAGTCAAGACTGAATATTTGGTATGGAAAGCAAGAGGAAGATTAAAAGAATTTGCAGCTAAGTCAAAGGGGATAATTCGAGTATGATGAAATAATTGCCTCACCCAAATAAGACCCCGGGATCGCCAAGATTTCCAAAAGATTGGCTTATTGTTAATTAAAATGGATGTATTATGCCAAATAGGTTGATCAAAAAAGGACGAGCTGGGTAAGCAAGGAAATATTTTGGAAGTGTGCTTAAGAATAGGGGTAGAGATGGATTGAGGTCTGCGAGAGAACATAAGATACTCTTTGAAGGAAAAAGGAAATATGAAAGATTGCTCCAGGGTTAACCAGAGAGGAGATGTTGGTGAGATGTCCTCAAGCCAATGAGAAACTTGATGCAACAGGAAAGATTTATGAAATAAGGGAAAGTTAGGAAAATGTACCCCTCCCTCCCTTTTAGGACGCATCAGCTTAGCTAAAGACATACGCGATTTTTTATGACCCCATAAAAAGGAAGAGAGAATAGAGTTTATCTTTTTGAAATATTTCAAGGGAATAGGAAGTGGGATATTAGAGATTGTGAATAAAACAATTGGAGAAAGCATCATTTTAATGGTATCCAACCGTCCCCACCACGATAAATAGAGAGGGTGCCATTTACTAGTAAGAGTAGTTAATTTATGTATGCAGTCCTCCAAAGACTTAGTAATTGTACCTGAAAGAGAGGAATGAAAAAGGAGGCCTAAATATTTAATAGAATTAGGGTTCCAAGTAAAACCTGAAGGAGAAAAATCATCTTTGAAAGTTTGTTTAGTAAGTGGCAAGATCTCGCATTTATCTTTATTTAGCTTATAACCCGAAACTAGAGCAAAGGAGTGAACTTCGTCAAGAAATGTTGGGACGGAGGTGACTGGCTGAGACATAAACAACAAAACATCATCAGCATAAGCTGCCATTTTAATGTTGGAGTCATTAAAAGTAAAACCATGAATATCTTTATTTTGACGAATTCGTAAAAGAAAAGGTTCTAGGGCAAGATTAAACAAAAATGGAGAGAGTGGGCATCCTTGCCGAACCCCCCTACCCAACGTAAAATAAGAGGACAAGCCTCCATTTGCCGAAATAGCAGCTCTAGGACGAGAATAAAGAAGGGAAATCAGGGAAGATATCCTTGGTCCAAAACCAAACCACTTAAGAGTAGCAAAAAGATAAGGCCACTCTACTCGATCAAAAGCTTTTTCCGCATCCAAAGCTATAGCTGCAAGGGAGTGAGGGCAATGTGAAGTTTTAGAGAGAACGTCAAAAAATAATCTGGTGTTGTCCGACAACAATCTACCCTTGACAAAGCCAGATTGTTCTTTCCCTAAGAGTTCGGGTAGGGAAGATTCCAAACGGAGAGCCAATACCTTAGAGAAAATTTTGTAGTCAATGTTTACCAGAGAGATAGGGCGGTAGTTTTTACAATGCTGTAAATCCTTACCTGGCTTCGGAATAATACAAATAAGAGCATCGGAGAATGAGACAGAAGCCGAACCAGTTTGTAGAAAAGTGGAGAGAAGCAGATGCAATTTGGGAATTAGCAAGTCTGAGAAAAAGGAAAAGAATTCAACAGTAAATCCGTCCGGCCCCGGCGCTTTACCCTGTTTGAGAGTATGAAGGGCGTGAAGAAGATCTCTATGAGTAAGATCAGATTCTAAAGAAGAAAGGTCCGGGGGGGTATCAAAAGGGTATGCTATAGTAGACAAAAAGTGGGAAATGGATTGTTCAGACGAAGAAGCTTCAGAAGTATATAATGTTTTGTAAAAAAGCAGAAATTCCTGTAAGATGTCCTCATTTTTATGCTTCAGCAAACCATCTTGACCGTAAACAGATTCAATGTTAACTTTGTTATGTTTGACCTTTAGATAATTAGCCAATAGCTTACCAGCCTTATTTTGCCCACCATAGAATTTGGCGCTAGATTTTAAGAGAAAATTAGAGGCATTGAATGTAGAGTCTTTGTTAAATTGGAGTTTGGCAGAAACAAGATCGTCTAGGCAATTTTTTGAGTTAGAAGTAAAATATAAGTGCTCTAAATGCTTAATTTTAGATAGTAGAGCAGTAGTATCTTCCTGGGCTTTCTTTCGTTTACGAGAAACATAAGTGATGATAAAGTCCCTAGCCGACGCCTTAAAGGCATCCCAGACTACAGGGAATGGAACCTCATCTGTATGATTAAAAAAAAATATTCATGAAAAAAGGACGTAAAGGAAGATTTAAATTCTGCATCAAGAAGAAGAGCATTATTGAAACGCCATTTTTTAAAGGAACTAGGATTTTGCAACCCATCTAATGTAATGGAAACTGGGGCATGATCTGATATGAGAATAGAGCCAATATCAGAAGAAATGAGGGATTGAGTAAGGTGACGTGAGAGGAAAAAAATAATCTAGTCGAGATTGAGTGTGATGAGGGGGTGAGAAGAAAGAGTATTCTCTGGAAGTGGGGTTGCAAAGCCTCCAGGCATCAGTAAGCTTGAATTGTGCGATAAGGTGAGTAAAAGCTTTTTGTGATTTGTGAGGAATGTAGGTGCTAGATGAGTGGCGATCCAAGAAGGGGTCAAACACTTCATTACAGTCCCCTACTAGAACAAAATTATCAACATAATGTTGAGTAATTAACGGAGCTAAGGAGGACCAAAAGGAAGGATCTCCACAAGTAGGGGCGTACACATTTAAAATAGACAAGGGAACATTGTCAAGTGTAAAGTTAACTAACACCCATCTACCTAAGGTATCAGCGAAATGCGTTACAGATTGGATTAGGAGAGTTTTTTTAAACAATATCAAAACGCCATTTCGTTTACCATCACCTGGAGAAAAATACACTTCACCCACCCAACTCCTTTTCAGTTTGGCAGATTCTACTGCTGACAAGTGTGATTCCTGTAAACAAGCAATATCTGCATTAAGTGTGGCCAAATGAGATAACACCCTCTGTCTTTTAATTGGTGAATGCAAACCTCTAACATTCCAAGAAAATATTTTTAAAGGCATGAAACAATGTTAAAAGAAGAGTATATCAACATATCAAAAAAGGAGAAAGTGGAGAGATAAGCCAAGAAAATAGTATGAGAAGCATTCATATGAAATAATAGGAGACAACAAAGATGAAGGAGAATAATGTCATGAAAAACATAGAAGTGAAAACCAGTAACAATGTAAGGAAATAAAGGAAAGGTTAGGACACAGAAATGCAGGATGAAAAAGATCAGGAATGAAGAGAGATGGAAAAATGTGATCAAGATCAAAAGGAAAGAAGGAACTAGCGAGCATAAAGAGGAAATAAAAATAAAAAAGAGAACAACAATATAACATAAAAGGAAGGGTAAAAAACTTACATATTGTCGAAGACTGACAAAAGGGGAGGAGGGTGAAGGCCACATAGAACAATGACGAGCTTTAAGCTCCCAAGGGAAGGCAGGGAGGGAAGACAACCGCAACGAACTCCGGGTACATGAAGGCAAATGATGGTTTGAAGAAGGAAATCTGTAATAATGGGGGGAAGAAAAGGCAGAGCATTAGGTGTGAAGCACATACACAATTAACCGAGCACAAACAACAAACTGAGAGGATCTTATAAACAGAACAGCCATAACAAATCAATCAAGAACAAAGCGAATAATTGTGAACACAATACAAGTAATTGTAGCAAAATATTAAGAACCAGACGATGCAGCAGTGTCCATGCTGGTAGCGCCATGAGAGTACAGAAAGCTCTTCAATTTCAGCGGATCATCATAGGTGATAGTCTTGTTATCGAAAGTCACCTTGAATAGGCAAGGATGGAAAAGCCCATATCTCGCTCCCATAGATCGAAGCTGTGGACGGAGTGAAAGGAAGTCCTTACGCCGATCAGCAGTCGATTTTGCATAATCCTGTGAAAAGAAAAGCCGACTACCAGACCATGTGAGTCGAGGAAGTGCCCTGGCAGCAGACAAAACGGTGAGTAGATCAGTATATTCCAAAAAATAAAGTATAACACCTCGAGGCCTCTTAGGATGAGTGGATGAAAAGCTAGTTGGAGGAGGACCTAACCGGTGAGCTCTTTGGATGTTCAGACTAGTAGTGTCTGGTAATTGAAGAATTTTCGGTAGAAAGGACTTGAAAAACGCTAAGGCATCAGATCCCTCTGAGTTTTCCGCCAGGCCATAGATACGGAGGTTATTTCTCCTACCTCTATTTTCCAAATTCTCAATTTGTTTGTGGAGCGCAGTCACCTGAGCACACAATGGATCAACCTTGGCAACTGAAGAAGCAAGAGTGTCAACATGTTGCTCTAAATGTGTAACACGACTATCAATACTCGACCATTTGTCGGAAAGTAGCTGAAGAGTAGATTTGGTCTCCTCAAGGGTAGATTTAGTTTCCTCCATAAAAGGACGTAAGGCCCTGATTTCTTCCAAAAGTATATCCATCGTCACCGAAGAGCTTTGCTTGGGAGGAGATGGAGGATCCTTTTTCAGCCTTTTAGTCGAAGCTTTAGTGACGCCACTGGTATGTGGAGCCGAGACTGAGGAAGGGCTCTGTATTGATGGGTTAGAAGAATCATCCATCTCGAGGCACTTGTATCTAGACCCTGTGTGAAGAAGAAATTTACGAGGAGTTGGAGGGGGCTTACGTATGTCCTTGGACAGTCTACCCATAGGTGTTAGAACAGAGGTAGTAGCGATAAGATGAGGACACAGTGAACAGCAGCACAAGGTGACGTAGACATCCAGAAGCGTGACCAAGTTAACACTGCGTCAGAACATCATGGCAAATCCAGGGCGATATAACTTGTAAATGAGGCGACAAGCAGCATAAAGCGCAAGTCTAAATCTTCGTAATACTGCCAGGCAACGGAGAATATTGTTAGAAAAGAGCAACAGTGAAATGGCAGTTATATGGACATGTAATAACTGCAGGTAGCTTCATGAGGTAAATGAACAAATGTCAAAGTGTAATTAGAGAAAGAACATGGCTCATGTCTGGCAAGCGATACAGGAAAGAGTTCGCAAAATAATGTGCAGACAAAATGCAATGACACTGTGAGGAAGAGGGAAGAGCCAGCTGCGGGACAAAAACTCCATAAAAAGAAAAATGGTCGAAAAAGAGCCAGAACTTCGCTCAAAAAGGAAAAAAAAAACACATCAAAACGTGCAGCGGGCTATTTATATGAAGAATGGTCAAGGCAGTCCACCAATACCTTCAATAGATAGAGAAACGCCGTGGTTGAAGCTCCATTCGCGCCAGTGCAGGAATTCCATTCAGCTCGGCAAACAAAATGGCGGACGCCGTGCCTGATGCCGGTGCCTCATACATGCGACGACAAATATGTAGAGATAAGGCAAATATGAGATGTCAAAGTCACCCCAGCAGTGCCCCAGCCATTCCGAAGGGCAAATTGACGATTCCCATGTGTGCAAAAGACGTTAGGAGTCTCGTCGCGGCTCCTCCTCACCTCGCCACCCGGGAGAGCTACAGAAACGCCGCCATTGTCCGCGGGCGTTCGGTAGTCGATATTCTTGATGTCGATATTCTGTCTCTACGATATTTAAAACTCGATATAAATGTACTTCGATATTTAAAAGTCGATATTTTGACTGTTCCCCCCTTTTTTCAGTATTTGAGGTAGTTCATGCTTAGAGGTCCCTAACTTTTTTTCCCCATAAGGTATCGATGACAAATGTTCATCCTTTTTGTCCAACATCCTGGTAAGTCTAAAGGTACCCAGAGTATGTGGCTTACCCAGGAAGGGACTGAGAAATTTGCCAAAATATAGCAACATTTTTTTTTGGGGGGGGGGGAATGGGAAAAAAGTGCTGTGTCTGTTTATTTTCCTGCAAATGGGATCAACAGTGGGTGATAAAATCACCATCTTCTCAGGTTTCAGGAACAGGCAGGCACGTTTTTGTAGCATTTTACTGGTAGTGATCCCATTTCTTTTTTTTTGTGATTTCAAACTCCAGGTGTAAAACCCATGGTGGATCCTGGAAAGCTATACTTTCTGAAAAGTAGACAGAATTCTGAGCTCAGCTAGGGGCCATTTGTGTGGATCCTTTAAGGTGTTTCTATACAAAGTATTAGTTGAAATAAATATTGAAACTGAGTTAAAATAAACAGACATTTGTATCTACATTTTCATCTGTAACTTCTTCTTACTATGACAGATTTTTTAAAACAATATACTGTTACATCTGCTGCATACTTCTACTTGCAAGCATATGTAGAGTTGGTTTGTAGGTTCTTCGAGAGCCTGAGGTACACACAGCCAACAATGAAGCTGCAACTTATATGGTAAATTATAAAGCATGAAAAAAGGGTATGAAGAAATCCCTGTATTTCTGAATTCTGAAATGTACACCGGATATTAACTTTAGGAGCTGGGACTGTTTGCACATCTCTGAATTTATGGATACCCATGCTGGCATGTGTTTTATAGGGCATTTTGGAAAATGTCTTCTGTGTTACAAATTTGTGTACATTTGAAAGGTACAAACGTAGAGCTATTCAGTTGGTAATAACAAATGTTCTACTATTCCATATTCCCACATGTCTCCCGATAAAAATTATACCTCACTTGTGTGGCTGAGTCTTGTGCCTGCAACACAAAACACCCCAAGAAGACATCATATTTCACTCAGAAGTATGCATGCTTTTTTATAAGGTGGCTAGCTGTAGATTTAGGTGAAATATGAAAGTAATTTGAGTGGTGGATATTAGTCAGTTATTTGGATTGAGAAGGATAACGGAGGGGTAGAAGGGGAAAAAAGGTTTGTATTCATATAGCGCTTGTTACCCCTCAAGGGGTGTTGAAGCTCTTATCTGGCGAGTGGCACGCTTGAAGAGCGTACGGGTCCTGGTCCAAGACGCCCAGCATACCATAGCCTGTAAATGGCCGCTGAAAAATTAGGTGCACCCAGAGGGCCGGCAGCTAATCAGCAGACAGGGCAAAGGCACTGATTTCATGTTTTGTGATGTGTCAGACCAAGCCAGTTCAATGTTTTTGTCATGCCGAAGTAGGAGTAGGATACTGCTGGGCAAAGCGTGTGAATCCACTGGAATGTAACACAATCAATAAAAAAAAAATAATAAATCAGTTGAAGTTTGAGGCGAACAGCTTTAACATTGCGGCAAACAGCTCTAACAAAGCTGCATCATGATAACAATGCGGGCATGATAGGGGAGTACAGTGTTTCAAATAGCCAGTACCCGCACTTCTAATTTTCCATTTAGAGTACATGCTTGCTTCTGAGAAGTGCCAGGACAATTAAATGTATTTTAGCAGTGCTCAGAAGTGCAGGCACTCTGTACAGGACAGGGCCTGCCCAATTAATATATTGGGTGAGGTGAAACTCTGTTGCACCAATAGGGCTGCAGGAGCAGCCACCGCGTCATTAGTTTTGCAAGTGGAGGCCATGTTAGGGGAAGGAACACCAGTTGGGGTCCAACAGGAGAGCAATATAAACAAACACTCTCGACGGAAGAAGATACATTTTGGCCAATCAAATGCTGTACTCCGATCAATCTAGAGTGGGCAAAGCCAAATCACCTCTCTGTAGTTATCCTGAAAACTCTTTGTTGAGCTGGACACAGGTATGGTGACAGCTGTGCAGTCAAGCTATACCTAAAAGCACAGAAGCTCGGTGCTTCACGTCAAACTCGCAGACTCTCACCCTTAGAGGCCCCCCATGCACAGTGTACAAACACTGTGCTTTGAATCACTGCCGGGACGTTAAATGCCACCGCTTTGAACTGACACACACTTAGAAATCTTCTAGTCTCTGCATCCGACAATAATAACAGTCACACAGGCCTGTTGGGGCATGTGACATCTAATGGCGGGAAGAAAGGAGAGCTGCTTTTAAGTGGTAAAAGATTACCATCTGAACTCAGCCCTTTCGAAACCTTATAAAAATGTGAGTCAAAAGCCCAGAAGAAACTAAATAAAGTCCTGGCTGTTTCTGTTTGAATTAAAGTGACATTTGCCCACGGCAACCATTGAAGACATGAAACCAAAACATTGCAAAGGGAGAGAGCAAAATGTTTACAAGGGCCTTATCTCCGCTTTTTTGGCTTTAAAAGCCAAAAAAGCGGAGATAATATTAGCGCCCTATCTACAAGGGGATGCTAACATGCACTACTGCATGTTAGCACCCTTTTACCGGCGCCTCGCTTTGCATCTCTAATGAGATGCAAAGTGGGCGTCGCTAGGCAGTACAAACCGCTGTTTTCGCCAAAAACTAACGTCTGCTAAAATCCTGACTCATGTATGTTTAACAATGGGGGGTGGATTCTTCTGTTACGACCACATCATCAAGCATATCGCCGTTTTGCAAGGAACATCGCTGGAAAAACAGCGATGTTCTCTGCAAAATGGCGATTTCCCCGCTATCTCTGGAATTTACATCGCCCTGGAGAAACGCGTTGTTAATAACGCGCTAACAGGGCGATAAATTCCAGCGATAGACGGCGATAAATACAAAAGCGCTAAGCGCGCTTTGCGTTATTTATCGCCGTCCGTTGCTGATATGCCCCGAAGGGCACTAGATCAAGGCATTAAATGTAGACACATCAGCATACAGAGAGCACATAAAATGAAAAAATCGTGCCTTGAGTTAAGCAGAATTAGAACTAACAAGTAATAGCAAAGCCATTCGGTCGCGCTTTTGGAACCCATTAGCTTTGGCAATGCTGTATAGCATTCAAAATGACAAAACGTGGAAAAAAACTGCAGTGACGCTGCATTTTGGAGAAGCACGCATGCATCATTACATATACTCAGTGTGGACTTTTTTAGTTTATCGATACCGAGACAGATCTTTGAATAAAATAAAATAGAAAGAGTAAATATAAGTAAGTAATGTGAAAAAACTTTTTTTGTTTTGTTTTTAGGGGGGGTGGCATCAACATTGTGCTGCCTGGTCCACCCACCTAATAAAAAGACAGTGGGTGTGGGGATAAACTGAGAAGGAGTAGGGGGAAGCAGGGCAGGGGGAAAATAGCATACGAGTGAGAGCAACACGAGGGCAATGTGAGAAGCACACAGTTCAGGTAGCAGAACGGAGGGTGAGGAAGAAGGAAGAAAAGAAGTTTGGCAGGGAGTAAAAGAACAAACGAAAGCTTGCAACATGAGGGAGGCAGCAACACGGAACGTGGTGTGTGTGGATATTTGGAGGGGTAGGAGCATATGAAGAAGAGAGCTGGAAAACACATACACTGTCAGGAAGTGCCTAAGTAAAAAAAATTGTTTCCTAGAAGTGTGCAATGAAAGGCCAGAAGCCAGAAAATCAGACAGACAGCAAAGAGACTATGCTCCAGGGACAAGCAAGACTGACAGGATGGGGCAAGGAAAGCCATCTAATAAGAAACAGGCTAATCCATCTAATAAGAAACAAGCAATCAGAGTGACAAAGCCAATCAACTGTAAGCAATGGGTGGGCTGTAAGCCATTAGAAGTTCTTGATAAACCCACAACTCGTCCTTTGCACCCAGACACCTTGTGCTGCCTGGCAGGCCCAATCTAATAAGTAAAGTGTTACTTCCCTGCCTTCTGGTTTCAAAGCGTCACCCAGTTAATAAAGTCACACTAGGTCTCAAAACCCAATCAGAAGTCATGAAACGAAAGGGCATTCTGCAGTCCTTATTACTGCCGCTTTAGTCATCAGAACCAAATCACATACTTTGCCTGAAACACACATTGTCCTTGCATTTCTGTGAATGAATGTGTTGACCTCCCACTGCTGTGTTTAGTCATTTTTGAGCTGGTAGTGGTATGGGGGAACAGGGTGAGTGGGTGAGCTAATGGGTTTTAAGTGGTTGGAATCATTCCTACTTGTGCTAGGGGTTTTATTTTTACTGCGCTGTTTGCATCTGTGTTTGTGTGAAGGGGCCACCGCCCCACACTGTCACCCTTCCTGTGGGTGTTGCAGCGGTACATCTCTAATGCTGGTAAGAGTTAAATGCAGCCCCATCATGCTAGGCCTCTGTTAGCACCATTGCTGGAATGTGGGCTTCGGCGAACACTGTGTTTGTTTGTTCCCCAATGAGGCTACTCAACAGACTCCTGATTTCGCCTATCACTAGGTTAATACCTGTGGTCTTCTTTTTGAAATTTGTATTCCATTCCCCTGCCCCGTCCAACAACTGCAATAACTTCGTTCTTAGTCCCCCTTAGTTCCACTGGGCCCATGGCATGTATACGACCCCACCACACCCTTCTGCAGTAGTGAGCACATTCCCGACTGGGAGACCGTGTGGGTTTATCCTCGACATAGAGTTGCCAACTTGGGAGGCATTGCGGCATATAGGGGAAGTTCCAATTTGGATTTCCTCCTTTATGTCTGATACAATCCTCTGCTATTGCCATGCCTTCGGGGTCAAATGACCCTTCTCTAAGCCAAGACCGGTCATATTGGTTCCTTTCCTTAGTCCAGTCTGCCAACAGGTTGCAGAACAGGTACACAAAACTCTTGCCTTCCTCTTTTGTTATTATTTTCCTGGGGTAGGTCTCTCTTTGCTGTTCACTTATGGAGATTAGTGAGTGTCTTCGTCGCTGCTCCCCTCATATGCATGTAAAGGTGCCATCCTTCTTTTCCTGAAACATGCTTGTGTGAGCACCAGATGGCCTTGATCCCCGATTTCTTGGTCAGTCCTTCTCTTTTGATGATTGGACAGTGTGAATCTGAGCCCTGCTAGTCGCCTTTCATCTACCTCCATTTTGTCCCACTGCTGCCCGCTATCTCTATCTCTCCTTCCCTCATGAGGAGAGTGCACATCTTCTGCTCTTGGTTTAATGCCCGGTTCTGTGTTCCCTTTCTCTCTCAAGTAGGAGCTCTCGCCTCTCTTCCTCACGCTAGCTGGCCTGTCTCTTTTGCTCTGAACAATCGGCTAATTTTGCCAACCAAGCTTCGCTTTCGAGTTTACCCCACGTTTCCTCTTCAGCTACCTGGGCAAATCCTGCAGCCCCACCTTCGTCCTTGGTTCCTGGGGGACTGGAGCTCCCATCCTCACCTGAGTTTGCTGAATCACTGTCGATGACCGCCACAATATTCCCTGACACATGCTTACACTCTGCCTGCTCCATTGGGAATGCGTATCCTACCTGCTCTTGAGGTGTCACATTTTTTGTGTTTGGTGGACAGTGTGTCAAGCAATAGGGGACCTGCCCTTTAAACTTGGGCTGTACTGAAGGGGCATTGGCCCGCTTAGTTTTACTTTTCTCAGACTTAGATCTGACTGACCTTCCTTCGGTGGGACGGCTCATCGGCTTCTATTACTACTGAGTTTGAGTAGCCTAATGCAGGGGGATTGGGTGTGAGCAGGTCCATCTCTGCATATGGTGGAGGAGGTGCTAGCGGTTTGATAACGGCATTGTAGGGCTATTGCCGTTGGCCTCCTCAAAGATGTCATTAATTCCAATAATGCCTCTCTTTTGTCTTTCTTTTGTAAGGTATATTTGTTTTTTATGTGTGTTTTAGTGTGCTCAATTAGGTTTGTGTCAAAGTTCCTTCCTTAGGCCAGGGAAATGTGTTTGCTTTTGTGTGTGAGTTTCATACTTGGCAAAACTGATTTAATCTTTTTACCTGCTTGAGGAATGTATTTTCCATGTATTTTACTGGGGAATACATGGCAATTTATTAATCTGGACATTTTAATTAAAATTACTAATTTGGTTTGTCGAATCATAGGTGCAATATATATATATATGTGGTGCACTCTTACAATTTTACATACTATGAGTTCAATGGTTGCAATTTTTCACAAGAAATACTGTGAAAACAAGCATTTATGAGTATTTACATGAAACAGGACAAAACTATATTCATAGTATTGTAACACAGGGAGAATATGTAATGGGTTCGCATAAAACTTAATTTCCATACAATTTATTCTCAATGATAGACAATGCAAATAACATTTACATGCAACAATGAAACTTATCAATAATTGACAATAAAACAATTACTTTGCGAAAGATAAACTGAATGGTTCATGGCAATTTATCCTCTAGAAAAAGAAGACTAGCGGAGAACACATTCCTAAGTGAGCTGGATAGTTAGCCACTTTCCGCACCAGAATAAAGGTGGCAATCACATATACTAAAAAGTAGTAACTCTGGAAGCCCCAGCCCTTCTTGACCCCAAACAAGTTACGCCCAGCTACCTGGGTCCAAGTTTTTCCTAAAGTCCGATATATACCCTGTGTCACACCCAGGGCCAAGCGTACACTCTGTGTTACATCCAGAGGTCCAAGTGATCAACAGCTCTCACTTCTTTCAGATACTAATGGTGTTAAGAAACCAGTTAGTGCTGAGAAACACTTTTTGACAAAAAATCTATGAGACAGGTGCCAACTCTGCCCATACAGGATAGCTGTATCATAAAAATAGCATCCTGGAAGCAAGAAAGGGCTGTACAAGAAATATTCAACTTTCATAGTTTGATGACTATCGAAAAAAGGTGACTTCCGCAGGATCGCTTCTGAGGCTGCCTTACGACTGATGCAATTGGAGCATATAAAATGGGTAATGTGCCAGACCCTGTCAGTGGTCAGGGCGCTCAGGTTATCTTTTTACACTTCTCCCTAGTTTGCCATATGCAAAATGCTTTAGAAGAAAAATGTTCAGGTTCAGATGTGGTCTCTTACCATCTGTGATGGCTGCTTCAGGACAGTCCTCTGCCCAGCAGATTCTGTCGCACTTCCAATCAATTTCAGTGTCTGCCCACCTTTCTCAATGCACAACATGAATCTGTCCAGGCGGGGTCACCTTCCTTAGTCTACAGTCAGATACAAGGTCCCAATTCTCCTACTAGGCTGACCAAAATGTTGCTTGGGTTCTAATTCCTTAAATAAACAGAGGACAGGAGACGTTTGGCAAAACAGGAAAAGTTTGGTTTAAATTAACAATATAGCAGGGGGAACAGTTACAGGCAAGAGATCTGAGGACTGTCTCAATTTTCATTCGGTTTGCCTTAGTCTTTTATGCATTTTTACATCAAACCATAAACATGTCCGGTGCACCATATATGGCGAGAAATGTACTTTGCTGCCTTAGAGTCATAAATAATGGTTGAATCATTACTATAGGTGGGTCATGGCATTGCATGGAAACAGTGTGGTTAGTGGTGAATGTGCCAGGATGTCCGGCATGGGGATCGTGTGATCACTTTGTGTGATAGGTCCTGATTGACTGTGTGTTGCTAACTCTGACTTTATGGTGTTTGATTAAGGGCAATCTTCCCTCACCATTGTAATGTTGCACCGCCTATCTGTGAGATCGAGCAAGAATTTACTGCTTGTGTGTTTGCCTGCCAGCCGTGCACCCTGCCACCTGTGTTTGCCTGCCAGCCATGCACCCTTCCACCTGTGAACCTCCAACCAGGGAACTCGGGCCTAGGTCACACGGCCTGCCTGACTACATATTTGCGTGTCGAGGTAGATGTGGAGTTCACGACAGGGTATTTTATTAATAGGGATGATATTTCATTTTTATCAAAAGGTCCACCATATCAACACAGCAGCATGTCAATTCTGTGGTAGAAACTTGTTTTTATCTCCTTCCCATATTTGAAAAAGTTTCTTCATTTCCTTTCTCTCCCAGCTAGAAAAACAATCATTCAGGCACTCATCACCTCTAGGTTGGACTATGCAAATGCCCTTTACCTAGGTCGGCCAAACTACCTGATTAACAGAATCCAGGTTGTGCAAAAACGCAGCAGCCCGCCTAATCCTCAATTTTCCATTGAGAGCAGAGGAGTCTCCTGATTTCAACTCTCTTCACTAACTGCAGATCTGGAAATGCATTTTGTTTACAGCAATCAGAATTCCTGAAAGAGCATTTTCATCATGTCGGTTCTGGTTAGCTGGCTTCTAAAATTCGATCTTACCTTCGACTAGGAATTTGCATTCGTCAAACAGGGGGTTACCTGAGGTACCCATGATAGGCTGCAGCAGAGCGGGAGGTCGCTCTTTTCCAATCTGGGTCCTTCAGCCTTGAATGAGGTCTCTCTGGATCTTCCGTAGTCGAATGTGTATCCACCCAAGAGGCTGAAAACATGGCTCTCCTCTCTAAGCTAAGTGTCCCTTACCTGTGAGCTTAGCGCAGGGACACTCACTGGAGGAGCTGCTCGCTTTGCAAATCTCGATTCATCATCACCTGTGCACAGGGTGATACAGAAAAAAAGAATTACATGCTGAACGGCTCTAGACAGTACCAATCATCTTGAAATTGAGATCTACATTATGTATTAGAACATTGGAATGTTGGTAACTCCATTGAAAACAATGGAGTGCTCCGGGTTTATAATGGCTGGTATAAGCCCGGAGCTCCAACATTCCAATGATTGTCTTTCTTCACAGCTGTGGCTGTGAACAAAGGCTTCAGGGAGCCTGAGGTGATTTGAATCCCCTTGCGCTCCCTGAAAGCTTTGTTTTATTTGTTAGAATATGCCCTCTAGTGGCAGAATGGTCTAATAGCCTTATAGCCCTTCGTAGCAGGGCTATACCGGCAATTAAAGTCCTGCTGCTTTGTTAAAGTCCCTTGCCTTCGGCTTGGACCTTTAACGCTGCGGCGGGCTATAAGGCTATAGTATTAGCATAGGCACAGTTCCCTTACAATAATGTCTTTATTCAACTCTGTGTTCATTTTCTTTTATTGTGTTAATGCTATTGTGCAAGTACTCTTCACTATATGCAAAAAACTTGCAGAATGGATTTTTTGTCAGTAGAAAGAAACCTGCATTATGTTCATATAGCAGGCGCTGTAACATTTTTCTGCGCCATTTGGCAAGAGGGGGTGGGGCAGAAAACGGAAGACAGGTTTGAGGCGATCTAAACAGGCTATCAGCAGGGTTTTCAGGGAGCTCACATTAGGTAAGTATTGGTTGTCTTGGCCGTTAATGAAAGTATTTTTTATTTCATTGGATACATTATTTCATACAAACATATCTTCTGACACAATAATGTTAATAGCATCCCCTAGCACGTATGTCCTCGGGAGCACCATTGACGTAGGACATCAGTTCTGTCATGGCTGTACCTCTGTAGGCGCTTGTTTCATGATAAGCACTAGTCCTGTATTTTCCTAATGGTTTGTATGGGAATTGTTCCCCTGGTGGCACGCACTCTGTCTTTCAATCTGTATTGAGCTGCTTTCGAGAACTGCTTTTGAAGACCACATAATTGTTTTACTCATTAGAGAAGAGAAATGGTGATGGAGCACTGCAAAAGGTAATGAATTGAAGTGTTGGATGACTTCACTGGTTGCCTTCTAATAAACACCACGGGGCATATCAGCATCAGCCGGCGATAATTATCGCTGAGCACGCATAGCGCGAGGATAATTAACGCCGGCTATCGTTGGGATAGCGCGCTATCAGCGATACTTATCTCCAAAGCAATAATAATCCAAGCGATAGCTGCTAAACGTGCGATTATCGCTGGAAATCCAGCGATAATCGCACAGCGAAAGGCGATAGCTTGATGATAGGGCAGGGCAGACTTAGCCAGAATATCCACCTTCCATTGGATATATTGGCTAAGTCAGATTGAAAGCAGGCGTAAGGAAAGTAGCGACAAGCACGGTTAGCGCTACTTTACTTATCGATGTGCAGGTTAGCTTGCAGATTAATAATAGGAGAAATGTCGGTTAGCGACATTTCCCACGTTATTCTGGTGAGGAACGGCCACTTTGCATCTCATTAGAGATACAAAGCTGGGCGTTAAGGGAAAGGGCGCTGAGGCATGAGAACACGCGCTAGCGTGTCTTTGCTGATAGTTAACACGAAAGAGGCGGGCAATGGGTGTTGCAGTGGACTTTCAGGTATGGGACAGTGCCAATAATAAGACCAGTAAATACCTGGGGCCTCATTTACAATATTTTGGCACACAGCAGTGCATCAAGCCTTCCTGCTGTGCTGCCGTGTGTCAAATTAAAAAGGGAAGAAATGCGCACTATTGATACATACGCCCCTGGGATTTATCATTATTTTCAAAAAGATGAGTTGTTAATCAGTTCTTATGACTGTTTCATCTCAAATGTTCCATTCAGAGCTGGAGAGGCTCATGACTGAGGGGCATATGTACAAGCAACTCACAGAGCGCAGTGTTACGCCACAATTGGTAATGCCGCGCTTCGTCAGTTTCGGAATGCAGGGATGCGCTGTATTTACAAAAATATAGTTCACCCCTGTGTTACCCTTAGTACAGGCACCATAGAGCCACTTTGCAAGGGTACCTGCGCTGAGGGGATGAGTTTTTTTTGTGCAGGAAGGAGCACCTTCCTGCACATAAACAATCCCCCCTGCAGCATAGTCACCCTAGCAAAGCGTTAGGTTGCCTGGGCTGGCGCTAGGCAGTTTCTTTAGTGCCAATGCTAGAGGAAACGCAGGGGTGCACCATATTGTTGTAAATATAGCGCATCCCTGTGTTTAGAAACTGACAGATCCTGGCATTACCAATTTTAGCGTAACACCGCACTCTGCCAGTTCTTGTACATATGCCCCTCCATCTTGGGCCTTTCCAGCTTTGAATGGAACACTTGGAGAGGGGAAACAGCCTTTACAATGTAAGTGTTACAACGCATGCCATTACAAGGGTAGAAGGTGTTGGAGTTAACTCAAACACCTTCCCTACTGTTGCACACGCTGGCACATACTGGAGTTGGAATAGTAAATTATACCATTCCAACTTCCAGCGCACCCCCGACAGCAAGTCAGGTAAAGGTATGCATTGTGGTATGCATGCGTTGTAATGGCATGCGTTGTATCGTCATAGATTCCTTGGAGCGAAACAGTTGTAACGATTGATTTAGCCACTCATCTTCTCGGAAAGAATGATACTTTGCAGGGGCATAGGTATTAATAGTGCAGCGGGTGCAGAGGCACCAGGGCCCAAGGGGTCTGAGGAGCCCATTGAACACAAATTATAGCTAATACTGTTATTGTATCAGCAACCCAGGTATTGTGGAGCTATTGTGCTATTACACCTTAACTACACCACTGACAACTTAAGCACAGAATGTGGTGCAGACATCATCTTTCTGGCCAGATTGCATAAGCTGTAGCACAATTTAATTTCTAAACTGCACATCTTACTCTCTCTTACAGACCCTTGCAAATCTGTGACATGTCGAACAAAAGAGACCTGCAATATCAAAGATGGAAACCCAGTGTGTGTGCCAGACTATTTTGGCAAATGCTGGGGATGGGGAGACCCTCACTACCAAACCTATGATGGGTACAAGTATGATTTCCAGGGCACATGTTCCTACACCATTTCTAAGTACTGTGGTACTGACCCTACCCTCGTCCCCTTCACCATCGATGAGAAGAACGACAACCGAGGGAACCAGGCTGTCTCATATGTGCGATTGGTTAATATCTATGTGTACAGCTACAAGATATCCATCTACAAGGGCGAAATTGGAAAAATAAGGGTGAGTGATCCAAAAATAGATCATATTTGTAATTGTGTTGTATGCTGTCCATGGTGTGTGTTTTCAGTTTGGGTATACTTCTGTGATATTGTGCTGTGGTGTGAATAGAATATTGGGCCATGAGTGTTTAATGTTTGACAGAGCTCTTTTGTATCAGCAGATCTATCATCTAACAAGTTGTCTATTGTGACTTTTCATTGGGTAATACACTTACAGAAGAACTGATCTTGCTCTTTGTGTTTACCGTAGTAGTGAGAATGAAAGTGACCAACTCACATTAGGGGCATTACATAAGAACAACACAAGTGGGAAGCATAACTAATGAAGGCCTACTTCCAACTCAGTCTCCAGGTTAAACATACACATACCACACATAAGCATGACACTCCACTACCCAAGAACTACATACACACCATGAACCATGCATCCACACTAAATTCCCAAATGCACACCTCACGCCTCTCCAAGTAAGGCAAACCCACTAGTTTCATCCACAATGGAACCAATTTCAAAAACACCATAAAATTAGACTAAAACATTCAAGATAAAATATTCCCCAATTTAAAATATTTAACTTGGGAGGTACCCATTATCTTCTACAACCCATTTTTGTGACGTAATGATCATTTTCATTCCTTATAATTGGACCACAACTCCTCCTTACACTGCTCTTAGTATCTTAAGACCCCAACCTCAAATATCTTCAATAGCTGTTAAATAAACTACCTTTTTGCTTCCACACAAACATCTCCCTTCTTCTAAGCAGTTCAAGGCAGATTAGGAACATTTCAACAATTTACTAATCTACATAAAGTCGATACCTTGCCATCTTCTACACATACTGCGCTTGACAAAACTAATACTAACCTGATAGAATCAGGCCACACTGTATTCTGTGGTGGCTTAATGTGAGCCATCTAGTCAACATCAGTGTCCTTCAGTTTGTTTCTTTCTTCACCTTCTGCACTTTTCTCTGTGACACTTCTTTTGCCTTTCCTTTAGATTCTTACACACAACACCATCTGCATCTCTTCCTCATCCACCTGGGAACTAACTGGATTTTTAGTTTACAACCTCACAATAAATTGCATAGTAAAACAGTCATAAGATGATGTGTTCGGCATTGGTTGGCCTGCTTCGCAGGGCAGTTAGCGCTCTAGCTTTTTAGACCATTCTTTCACTGCTCCAGATAATATTTAAGTGTGGATGGGATGCAGCGAGAACTGACATAGGGTAAGGTGTCTCTTGGCACTGCCTTTCTTCAAAATCTTTATTTTTTGGCCATCGCGATCTTGTAGAATTCATTGGGGGGTAGCAGGTATACTGTTTGGGTTGTTTAATTAGTACTGTTTTTTTAATAATGTTTTAATAATACAAAGTGGCCATTCTGGCAGGCCTGCTTCATGCAGCGGGTAGAACTTTAGCTTAATGGATCATTCTTTTACTGTTCCTGGCATTTTCTAAGTGCAGCAGTGCCACAGACATGCCACTGGTGCGCCAAAGGCAAGAGCGTCTAGGCCCGACTGCACCTCAATGTGTAAATGTGTAAATGTGTATGTGCTTATATAGCGCCGAATCACCCCTGGGGGTATCTCCGCGCTGTACTCATACCGCTGTAGGAACCCTTCCTGGCTATCCGTGTGAAGTGTCCACTCCTGGGCACCCCCATGGTGAAGCCAGGCATCCCAGCACTGTTGGGGCCGTTGTAGAGACTAAGCAAGCTATTGCCCAGAGTTGCAGCGTGGGACCCATGATTAGAATAGGCACTGATGCGAGAATATCAGGTCCGAGGAATTTATAGCCCGAGACCCTGCCGCGTCAATCAACCCAATTGCAACAAATGCTGCTTCTTTAAACCCAAATAAAGTTGTTTATTCATCTATTCAGCTAAAACACTCTGCCCCGCTACTCAAGAGGTATTTCACTCATCTATAGAGCTCGCCACTAGTACCATGAGATGTAACTGCTGTACCTTTTAGATCCCTTCTCATGATAATACTCCAGGATCTGGTTCATGTCTAGATGTCCCCATCCCTAACGTCCCTATAGTGTTGGCCCCTGATTCATCCAATTCTAAACTCACTAATTTTCACTTTTAATATAATAATTGCTGTTTGTTGGCCAAATATCAGTTAGACCTTTTTATTTTTGTCTAGAGAATCTACCTGATGCCGTGTATTTCACAAAAGCCTGGTGCCATGAGGTCTCTACCCCGGATATCATTGGGGCACTACCCCCAAACCTTTGTATTGTTAGACTGTATTGCCTGGATAAGAGAAGGGGTGGCATTGCAATTGTTTTTTTAAAGCATTTTCAGTGTAAGACACAAGATCTCTCTAGCCCAGATTGTGAGGCCTTATTTTTCTCTCTCTGCCTCTCCCATATTTTTACTCTGTCAAGCACCATGTTTAATCGCCCCCCTGGGACATGCTGGCATTTGAAGCACCGAGCTACCGGATGCCCTTTCTCATCATATTCTCAAATGCGCTAACTTTAACTTACTAGAAGATCTTCCAGGATTCTACTTGATGTTTTGTCTCCTCTCTGACAGAGAATCTCAGAGCTTTAAATCTACGTTGAACACTGCCCCTACATACAGTGCTGGGCATCTGGTGGGCCCCCTTTTCTCAAACCTTAAGGGACTTGTTGTAAATTGTCCGACTCCTCTACTCTGGTCATTTTGCTGTACCATTTTCGATTACAATTTCTTCTCTGGTAAATACAATGTCCTCGGGTCCTACTATTCTTTCAAAGAATGTGCCCAAGCTCGGATTCTCTATCTTTAATTCCTCACTACAAGACACATTACCCAGTTTGAGCCCTCAGTCATCTCGTACCTGTCTAAGGTTGATAACTGGAATCGGGGTTCCCTAGATTGGGTTCTGATGGCTAAACTCATCACTCAGTCCAGGCTGCAACCTCCAGCGCCTGCCATAGTTCAGTGACAATCTTTGGGGGTCAAAAATCACTGTAAGCATCTTGAAAGGATTTAGCGAAAATCCTGTGATGAGGAAGACAAACTTAAATACAGATTAGCTTTGAAAGAATATGATAAAGCTTGCCTGTCAGCTTCAGCTATGTTCTACTCTGATAAAATCACCTCAGTGGCGAACCCCAAACTTTTGTTCATCCTGTGCAAGTTACCAATAACTCATCGTCTGTCAGATTAATACCATCTACATGGGACAATGCCTCCTCCTCATCACAATTTTGAAGTAACTCTGTTTCCCTTGCTGAGAACAACTCAGGGCTACGCATATACCCTTGGGGCAGTCTGCAGAATTGGCGTTTAGAGCCAACCACAGAAAATGCTGTCAAATGTCTGCTTTCAGGCGCTATATTTTGGCAGAAAAATCTACTTGTGGTATCTAGTGTTGTTTTTCATTTTTTCCGCACAATGTTATTCATTAAAGCGGAAATTTGTGCATTTTGTACTGCAAATGTATTTGTGCATGTGTTCAAATGCCTGTAGTCTAAAACTAAACAGTATGAAATATCAGGTTTCATTATAGGAAATGAAGGATTATTTATGGAAGAGGTGCAATTCTCAATCACACCTTGGTATTCAAGTTGATCTAAGATCTACCTGACTTGTTTCTTTGCGTCATGTTTTATTGGGCATAGCCTCTCTGGTGTAGAAGTAGTTTTAACTGGGATTTCATGTTTAGGTGACTCAGCAACCCACCCTACATGATTGCAGTAAAGTTCGGGAGCTAGCGCTAAGCCCACTCCTGCGAGTATGTATGTTGAAGTGACTCTGGAACGAGGCCAGAGAAAGCAGGGAAAATTATCTCTTCCCCCTTTGGGCACTCCATGACGAACTCAGGCAGCCAATCTTTTTCAGCCAAAAGGATATTGTATCCATATGTCAGGTTCTCTCAGAAGAGACCTTTCACTTTCCTGGGTATGTCCCCCTCCATTTCCCCGTTCAGTAGTAGAGTCCTCAGTAGCCTGGGCTTTTCATATTTTAAGGCCAGCTGCCCTCTTCTTTTTAAATTAAGGTTTACTTTTTGGTTTATCCTCTTGTTTGATAATATAGTTTGAATTGCGATGTGTGTCTCTTGGCTTGACTCTCTCTTCTGGTCTGTGTTCTGACCGTTCTTTCCTCTCTGAATTCTTTGATGAACCCATGCCCCACCGGAGTGCTGAGATGGCTCGAGGTGGTGGTTGTGGCCGGGAGCAGTGAAAAACGCGTTCCCGTGAGCAAGTACAGTGAGAAGTGCTGCGGGAGACACGACCACCGGAGGGCCCACCGGACACACGGGTGTCACTCTTGCTACTGACTTACTTGGATAAGCCTAGGGTGATCGCCAGCATCCACGGGAGCGAAGACCAGCATCACAACTCTCCCCTAGGGTATAATCATTATCAGAAGAGACCATAAACTGAGTAATGAGTTTACACCCAGGGGAAGAGCCGGGACCAGGAAAGGATCTCAGGGTAGCCCACCAGGGAGGCTGAAGGGTCTCAGAGGTGAGGAGCCAGGTAAGGACACAGAAGACTGCAGAAAAGAAAAATAATAAACAAGGAAATAAAAGGAGAGAAGGGAAGAATTAACACCAGTAATGCAATAATCAAGAACACACTTCTTTCCCCCACTGTGTATGGCGTTTGGCGTATCAAGAGAGGTTGTGTACCTTTGCAATCCTTTTCTCTACTCAATGATGAGGTTCTGTACAATTCATATGTCCCTCCCAGAGGGCGAGGAGGTAAGTAAGAGGAAGAATGTGACTCTCCTTCGCGGAGAATATCCAATGCGAAGTTGCAGGTCTGGATGTGTCAATAAAGTTTGTTGTCAATAAAGTTTGTTGATAAAGTAAACAAAAAACGTAACACCACAATCCGCTCGTAAGTCTTTGATCAGTGGCCAGGACACTCTACAATATTCTCTCAGATTCTCGTGGGTTTTTTGCCATGTACCAGTAAATGCAGAGTACAGCCTGGGCGATATTGTTATTGTTAGACTGTGTTCTGTGAAGCAGTTAATAAGCAACATGTGCACGCGCGCTGCGCGTGTAACGTACCAGAACACCGTGATCCAAATCGGGGAAGTGAGCGGCGAGTGATTCCGGTGGCTGTGGATGACTCCTCCTATCGCTGGTGCAATGCGATATGCGGAAAGATTAAAGAGAATCCACAAACCCCTTAGCCAGAGCGGGGAAGAGGAAGTGAATCAGGGTACGATACCAGCGCTCGTAGAGGAGTGTCTCGGGGATCCGTAACACGGGAGGCGGATACAAAGTTTCTGGATCGATCCTCGGCTCAAGGGTAAGCAATAATCCCAGGGAAAACAAGACATGCAGGGAAGTATCCACAAGAGAATGCAGGAGGCTACTTCAGTACAGCTGGGTTCCGATGTCCGTAGAATACACCCAATCCAGTTACAAGGTAAGGCAAGGTGTCAAGCGAGGTTCGCAAGAGCTTTGAAAAGCCAAGCAACGAACTCAAGGAGGGGCTTAGTTTTAAAGTCCTCCTGGACCAATGAGCTCGGTCAATGAGGGATTGGGACGGTACACAACCCTAGACCTGTAGTGATGCATTATGGGCGTTGTAGTGTGAAAGAGGGATGCGTGCTTAAGGCACAAGTGGATGAGCGTGTAACAGTTCTCCCCCCCAAAGGCCAATTTACAGGTCGAGATTTGTCCGGATACAATGCATGAAATCGTCTTACTAGATGGGGGGCATGAACATGTTCTGCAGGTTCCCATGACCTATCTTCTGGCGCGTATCCTACCCAATCCACCAGATACTGGAGTCGACCTCGTTGTCTTCGAGAATCAACAATTCTTCTAACTTCATACTCAAGTTGCCCTTCAACAGTAATGGGAGGAGGAGGAGGTTCCGGACAAGAAGGTGGTTCGTATTTCTTCAGTAAAGAAACATGAAAAACAGGATGTATTTGATACTCAGGGGGCAATTCGAGTTTAAGGGCTACAGCGTTGATGATGCGGGAGACAGTAAAAGGTCCTATATCTCTAGGTTGGAGTTTCCTTGGACCAGCTAATCTAAGATTCTTTGTAGCTAACCATACTTGATCTCCGACTAGATAAGTGGGAGCAGGACATCTATGTTTATCTGCTTGCTCTTTCATATGGTTTTGGGCTTCTTGTAGTTTTTGTTTAGTCATGTCCTAAATGGAGGAAAGATGTGCATGGTGTTCATCTACCGCAGGTATGTCTGACAATGAGGGAGGGAAGTGTACAGGTAGACAAAGGGGATGGTAACCAGTTACAAAATAAAAAGGGGAAACTTGAGTGGCTGCATGACAGGCGTTGTTGTATGCAAAGGAAGTGCTTGTACCCAATCACTGGTGACTGTCCCTAATAAACATCGTAAATACTGTTCTAAGGTTTGATTTGTCCTTTCTGTCTGCCCATCTGTTTGGGGATGATAGGCTGAGGACAGCCGGTGATCGATATGGAGAGCCTTACATAGTCCTTGCCAAAATTTAGAAATAAACTGGGGGCCTCGTTCTGAGACAATTATAGAGGGTAATCCATGTAAACGTACAATATGTTGTATGAATATGTAAGCAAGCTCTTTAGCCGATGGTACTTTGGTAAGAGGTATAAAATGAGCCATCTTTGACAACATATCCACTACAACGAGGATGGTATGATATCCTCTACTGACAGGTAAATCTGTAATGAAATCCATGCTAATGGAAGACCAGGGAGTGTGTGGAATAGGCATGGGTTGTAAAAGCCCAGCTGGACCACAATAAAGGGCTTTTTGTCTTGCACATGTGGGACAAGCCTTTACATACTCGTGTATGTCCTGTGTCATTCCTTTCCACCAAAACCATCGTTGGCAGGCGTTTATTGTTTTATCGCCCCCGGGATGTCCTGCCAAAGGGGACGAATGACACCAGTCCAGAATCAGACCTTTTAGCTCTTGTGAGGGAACAAAAAAACGCCCCTTATGATAAAACAAACCATTGGTGATCTAATTATTGGGATCAACTAACCAGTCTTCTGGCTTCAATGAGGAATACTCAGAGGCGAGTCTTGTCATAAAGGCGCATTCAGCTTCTGTCTCTCCTAGGGCCATAATCTCATGTTCAGATATGATAAGTGGGAGACTTTCTTCCGTGTGTTTGTTCTCTTTCCCAAGTCTTGATAGAGCATCGGCCTTGCCGTGTCTGGCCCCAGGTTGGAAATGGATTACAAAGTCGTATTCACTAAAAAAAGACACCCACCTCATTTGTCTTGGAGTAAGGGCTTTGGCTGATTTAAAAAATTGTAAATTACGATGGTCCGAGTATATGGTAATAACATGTGGTGACCCTAAAAGATAATGCCTCCATTCTTGAAATGCCAATTTAATGGCCAATAATTCCCTCTCGCCTATGGTGTAATTTTGTTCGGCATTAGAGAGAGTTTTAGAGAAATAGGCCACTGGATGCAAGGTCCCATTTTGATGGTGTCTTTGTGAGAGGACTCCCCCCACCGCATATTGGGAAGCGTCAGCTTCCAAATAAAAAGGTTGCGAAGTGTCAGGATGTCTGCTAACAGGTGCTGTCATAAACTTGTTCTTGAGAGTTTGGAAGGATTGTTCAGCCTTGTCATCCCATTTAAATATCACTCCTTTCTTAAGAAGTCTGGTGATGGGTGTGATGAGATCTGAAAAGTGTTCAATGAATCGTCTGTAAAAATTGGCGAATCCTAAAAAAGACTGTATCTCTTTTACAGAACTGGGACTTGACCAGTTGATTATGGCCGCCACTTTTGAGGAATCCATGTGTATACCTTCAGGAGATATGACGAATCCAAGAAAATACACCTTGGTGGTATGAAAAAGACATTTGCCGAGTTTGGCAAAGAGATGGTCCTCTTGCAGTCTTTGCAATATCATACGGACATGTTGCACATGTTCTTCTTTGGTTTGTGAGAAGACCAGGATGTCGTCAATATAGACGATCACAAAGACATCTAAATACTCTCTTAGTATTTCATTAATGAAAAACTGAAAAGCAGCGGGGGCATTGCATAAGCCAAACGGCATTACACAATATTCAAAGAGTCAGAATTTTGTGCGAAAAGCCGTCTTCCACTCATCTCCTTGCCTGACACGAATTAAATGATAGGCCCCCCTCAGGTCTAACTTGGTGAAGATTTTTGCATTCCGAACCTGATCGAGAAGAGTGGAGATGAGGGGAAGAGGGTATTTGTTTTTAACAGTAACTTTATTGAGAGCTCTATAATCCAGACAGGCTCTCAATCCACCTTCCCTCTTGGGAATAAAAAAAATGGGAGAAGAGACCGGTGAAGTAGAATGCCGGATAAAGCCCTTTTTTAGCATGTCCTGTAAATAATCATACAGATACTTGTTTTCTGGCTCAGTGAGAGCGTATATTCTGCTTACAGGCAAAATTGCCCCCGGGATCAAATCTATACGGCAATCATATGCCCGATGAGGGGGCAACGCTACAGCTTTTACGTCATCAAACACGTCTTTGTATGCTGTATATTCAGAGGGTAATTCTGCGGTCCCAGATGATTCCATTGCACAACATAAGGATGTGTGCCATGTGGGGGACTCCTGATAACAATGCATTAGACAATAATGAGACCTTAGAGTGACCGTTCGGGCTACCCAATCTATATGGGGATTATGTACCTGTAACCAGGGCACCCCTAAGATTGGGCCAAAGTTGGGTGTATCTATTAAATCGAACTGGATTGTTTCGGAGTGTCCATTATCGCACACCATAGTCAGTCTGGGCGTTTGGAAAGCAAGTAGCCCGGAGGACAAGGCAGTCCCGTCCACCGCGCTAATTTTCTCAGGATGAGTCTTGGGCACAAATTCTATTCCTAAGGACTTGGCCAATGAAATATCGAAGAAGTTCCCCGTTGCTCCACAATCAAGAAGTATAGGCATGTTTTTTCGATATCGAGACGGTAAAATTAACATTACCATTAAGTTGAAATGCTTTGGTACCAGGGGAATTGAATTGGCCAATACATGAGAGGTCTGTCTTACAGAAAGACTTGAAGAATCGACCCCTAGGTCCCCCAAGTCCATTAGTTTTCCGAGGCCGTAGCAAGGCTGGTCTGAACAGGAGAAGGTTTAGCAAGTGTCTTAGGTTTAACGGGACATTCTCTAGCGTAGTGACCTCCTTTCCCGCAATATAAACATAAATTGAGTCGTCTTCTTTTCTCATGCCCAGTACTAGATAACGGGCCCCTGATGCCTCCTATTTGCATGGGTTCCCCTAGATCTTTGTTTTCTTTCTTCTCGGTTTTTCCTAAAAAGAAGCGTGGATAATCGGGTTTGGTCTTTTCACCTCTTCTTTCGCTAAGTCGGTGATCCAATTTCACTACTAGGTCTATGAATGAGGAACAGTCCTCAGGGGGATCTACGATCTGAGAGAGGATGTCTTTCAATTCATCTTTAAGGCCTCTATAAAACATGGAGGTCCTCTTTTCTTCAGGCCAATGAGTTTCCGTGACCAATCTATTGAAAGTGGTAATATAAGTTAAGAGGTCTTTGGAGCCCTGTTTCAAGCCCAGTAATTCGTTATCACTGGCTTGCATGTATGAATGACGAGTGAAGAGGTTTTTCATCTTGTCTTTAAATAGGGTTAAGTCGTATAAGATGGGGTCGTCATTTTCAACTAGGGGCACAGCCCATAAGGCGGCATTACCTGTCAATTAAGAGATAACAAATGCCACTTTAGCTGCATCATCAGGAAAGGAGGAGGCTCGACAAAGAAACTGGAGATGGCACTGATTTATGAACACCCCATACTTGCTACTATCTCCATTAAATCGTTCTGGCATGGCTAATGGAGTTGGAGACGGGGTTGATACTGTGACGTTAACAGGTGGATTCTCACTGTCCCTGGGCGTGGAATCTGAAAATGTAGAGGTATGTGAAGGACCAGGGAAGGTAGCGGGACGGATATAAGATTTCTTGGGCCTGATAGCTGCCTCGTCTACACCAACCCCCACCCTTCCTTGGTTTTTAACGTGGTCTAATTCTGCAACTAATCTTTGGTTCTCTGAACGTAATAGACTGAGTTCAGTCTGGAGATTAACTACAGCTGAGGCTAATTCCTGCATAGTCGTTTCCGGTGTCTCACTGGACTGGGTAACGTCCAGGAGGACACGATCCATCTTCGCTCGGGGGATGTACAATTATCGTGGGCTTGGCTTTCTGTCACTCTTGCTACTGACTTACTTGGATAAGCCTAGGGTGATCGCCAGCATCCACGGGAGCGAAGATCAGAATCACAACTCTCCCCTAGGGTATAGTCATTATCAGAAGAGACCATAAACTGAGTAATGAGTTTACACCCAGGGGAAGAGCCGGGACCAGGAAAGGATCTCATGGTAGCCCACCAGGGAGGCTGAAGGGTCTCAGAGGCGAGGAGCCAGGTAAGGACACAGAAGACTGCAGAAAAGAAAAATAATAAACAAGGAAATAAAAGGAGAGAAGGGAAGAATTAACGCCAGTAATGCAATAATCAAGAACACACTTCTGTCCCCCACTGTGTATGGCGTTTGGCGTATCAAGAGAGGTTGTGTACCTTCGCAATCCTTTTCTCTACTCAATGACGAGGTTCTGTACAATTCATATGTCCTTCCCAGAGGGCGAGGAGGTAAGTAAGAGGAAGAACGTGACTCTCCTTCGCGGAGAATATCCAATGCGGAGTTGCAGGTCTGGATGTGTCAATAAAGTTTGTTGTCAATAAAGTTTGTTGATAAAGTAAACAAAAAACAGAACACCACAATCCACTCGTAAGTCTTTGATAGTGGCCAGGACACTCTACAATATTCTCTCAGATTCTCGTGGGTTTTTTAGCCATGTACCAGTAAATGCAGAGTACAGCATGGGCGATATTGTTATCGTTAGACTGTGTTCTGTGAAGCAGTTAATAAGCAACATGTGCACGCGCGCTGCGCGTGTAACGTACCAGAACACCGTGATCCAAATCGGGCAAGTGAGCGGCGAGTGATTCCGGTGGCTGTGGATGACTCCTCCTATCGCTGGTGCAATGCGATATGCGGAAAGATTAAAGAGAATCCCCAAACCACGTAGCCAGAGCGTGGAAGAGGAAATGAATCAGGGTACAATACCAGCGCTCGTAGAGGAGTGTCTCGGGGATCCGTAACACGGGAGCGGATACAAAGTTTCTGGATCGATCCTCGGCTCAAGGGTAAGCAATAATCCCAGGGAAAACAAGACGTGCAGGGAAGTATCCACAAGAGAATGCAGGAGGCTACTGCAGTACAACTGGGTTCCGATGTCCGTAGAATACACCTAATCCAGTTACAAGGTAAGGCAAGGTGTCAAGCGAGGTTTGCAAGAGCTTTGAAAAGCCAAGCAACGAACTCAAGGAGGGGCTTAGTTTTAAAGTCCTCCTGGACCATTTAGCTCGGTCAATGAGGGATTGGGACGGTACACAACCCTAGACATGTAGTGATGCATTATGGGCGTTGTAGTGCGAATGAGGGATGCGTGCTTAAGGCACAAGTGGATGAGCGTGTAACAGCGGGAAAGCACCCCGAGGTGGTGAGTAGACTGTTGTGGCTCCTCCGGTCACGTCAGCTGTGGGCTCCAGCCAGCCAAGTGAAAGGTGACAAGGAAAACGACCACGGAGGGGGAAAGCTCCTGTCTCGGCCTGCCTGACTTCAAAATGGCGGCCCGGACCCCCCTAACGAGAAATCACGCAGGTGAGGGGGGGAGACTGGAGAGAGCCATTGAGGCACCTTGACAGGGCTTAAGACGAGGAACAGATGTCCCACGCACAGTGAGACACGAAAACACCCCGCACATGCCTGACCTTAAGACGGTCGCCATGAGTCATCAGGAGAAGACCCACCATTTCAGGGGCTAAGAAGGACCTGAGCACATATCAGGGACAACTCTCTATGGACACGTTTGTTCCCTGCAACACAAAGAGGGGACCCCCAGAGAAAAAGGGGGCCCAGGACTACCTGGCGGAGGGCAGCGATTACCTCTATGCCACCCAAAAAAAGCAGTGACAAAGGTGTCAAACTACATCGGCTGATTTTAACTCCTAGGTCAGAATCCCTTGCCTGACTCCAAGATGCCAGCAGCAGTGGTCCCTACCACATCGTGCTACTACTCTGAGAAAAATACGGACATCGGCCAGACCTCAAACACATCCCCCACCCAGCCTACCCATCAGGATACGGAATCTGTAAACCTACCTCTGACCGTGGAGACCTAGCTTTTTGACCGATGCCCGGTGGAGCTACTTGAAAGATAAAAAGAAGATGGGCTGTGGACTACCCCTTCGGCCGTCACCTACCTAGCCGGTCTTTGGGCAGAATTTACTTTGTCACTCCGTTGTATTCTCCCTCCTACCCCTTTACTCCAACCCCTTTCTCCTTTACGCTCCATTTATCCCTACTCTTTTATTGTTTTCCCATTGAGACCTAGCTGTTTGGCTGATGCCCAGTGGAGCTACCTGATAGCTAAAGAGGAGATGGGCTGTGGACTTCCCCCTTGGCCGTCACCTATCCAGCTGGACTTTGGGCAGACTCTCCTTTGTATCTCCATCCTATCTCCCTCCCACCCTAGAAGTGGTACAATCCTCAATCGGGGGAGCTATCCCCATTAGCAAGCGAATTGTTAGTATTCTGTGTTTTTCTTATGGGCTTGTGTAGGGAAACACTGCTTCAAGCTGTGCTAGTTTCTAAGCTATCCAGAATGGTATCTGCTCACGTCTAGTGGGCATTGGTCCCATTCTGCGTTTGTGGGTGAATTTTTGTCACAGTCTCCTGTGGTAGACCAGTTTGAGTGACCCTTGAAGGTTGCATTGTAAGTGTTTGCATTACGAACTGTGTAAGATATTTTATAGTTTTACTATCTCTTTGTAAAGTGTACATAATTCAGCTGCTGGCAATGTATCTATCTCTGGATGCAGTGTGTAAGCATCTAGGACCGGCCAGGTCTATCCTTCTATGCTGTGCAGACCAAGTCTCACATTTGTTGTGACGTGGGGAAGGGTGGCTTTAAACAAATTAATGTGTTCCTGGTAAGTTAACAGGACTTCTATGCCCTAGTATGGAGAGTATCCTTCAGGTGTCTTATCTGGAATGTAAGTATTAAACACATGTGTGCGAGGATCTGCAGGTTAGAATTTGATTCAAGAATAGAATACTTGTGGCCTGAATGCCTCTTATGCCTCAATGACGAAGGTAACCATCTCACCTATTGATGAGAGGCCAAATCTACTGCCAATACATAGGATGTACCTACTCAGCTGTGGCAGATTTTGCCCTTCCCACTCCAGACATCTCTTGTTAAATGTTAGTAGGGATATCTGAGAACACAACTGAACTACTCAGATTTGACCGTTAAATAAGAAAAAAACCAGCGCAATGTTGTGTAGTTCCTAATAATACATAGAACCTGTGCATTTAGATGACATAAACTATGGGATTGGTGTCCAGACTGATTCCAGACATCCCCAAACCATATGTTAGCCTTTACATAGGTTAGCTCACAGTGCCAATTTAAGCCCCCTAACCTTATCAAGGAGCGAATAATTTCTGGCAACTGTCAAACATGATAATCCTTGATCCTTAAGGGATCGTGGAAACAGTACACTACTTTTCTCTCAGTCACTCATGCTTACTTGGTCACAGAGAGATACACAGAATAAACGATGGGGATGTTTTCAATGAGCCTTTATTTAATCTGCGTCATTCTAGTATAAAACATGTTCACTGTTACAATCATTAGACAGAAACAGATGTATAAGGTTACAAGCACCAACAGAGTAAATAAAAGATAGAATTCTACCATGGTGCTAAAACAGTCAATATATGCAGGCATATAGATACATGACAGTAATCAAGCGTGCTCCAACAATGCTAACCCTACCTCATTGTACCTAGCATGTATGTTGGTGTGGTGCATGATTGCTAGTCCTCCTCCTTTCCTTATGATTCTGTCCTGTCTGAGTGTGCAGTACTCTTCGGGAGTTGCAGTGCAAACGTCTGGGCCAGATGGCGGGTCTCCCCAGGTTTCGGTGATGAATAAGATGTCTAGTTTTTGGTCTAATATGTAGTCCGCTATCTCATATTTATGTTTGGGGAGTGAGCGGGAGCTTATGAGTGCTAACTGTAAGTGATCATGATATATCAGTGCCTGCTCTTGCCATAAAAGCAGGTCTCTCATCCAGTCCCTAAATGTAGGTGCCCTCCCCTACCCCATTTACAAACAACACTTCGTTTAGCTAGTAGAAGGCTGAGGGCTACGATTTTACGATGTGCCTGGGGGATATCTGCCGTATAATCCAGAAGAGCGACTACTGAAGTCTGTGAGATTGTGATCATGGTCATGCACACTAGCACCTCTAACACCTTCTCCCAGTATAATCTGCAAAACAATATAGTTTACTGGCAGAATGACTTAATCCATCCCTTAATGCCAGTTGGAACTCTTCACTCAGACTGGGTTTTTTTTCAGCTTTCTGGAAACACGCGTTTCTTCTCCATATATTGAAAAAACCTAACGTTGACTCTGAAGTCACCAGTAACTTCAGGCCCATTTCTCTGCTTGCAGCCCCCGCAAAAACACTAGAGAAATTAGCCCATCAGCAGCTCACAGCTTTTATTGAGTCCAATGGGGTACTACATAACTCTCAGTCCGGCTTCTGCCCTGCTTCAGCACGGAATCTGTGTTGATTGAGATGGCGGACTCCATTCGTTGGACGATGGATGGAGGTTCCGCGGCCATGCTGGTACTCCTCGATCTGTCAGCGGCGTATGACACGGTGTCCCATACCATCTTGCTGGATCGCCTAAAGTGGGTTGGCATTTGGGGACGGCACTGAACTGGGTCGCGTCCTACCTCCGGAGCAGAGAATAACAGGTCTCTCTCCGCCCTTTTACCTCCTCCACTGAACCATTGAGATGAGGGGTGCCTCAGGGGTGAGCCCTGAGCCTGCTACTTTTTAATATCTATTTGACACCACTGGCAGAGCTCATTGCTAAAACATCCTATGCAGATGATACCCAACTGATGTTCATCTTCAGCGGGGTCTCACCATTTACCTGTGACTCCTTCAAAGATTGCCTTAAAAGCATTTCTGACTGGAGGAGCAGTCATTTTTTAAAGCTCAACGCTGAAAAGATGGAGATTCTGTTTTTTAACCAAGCTGTACAGCCCCCGGCAACCCTGTGGTAGCCAGCAGAACTGGGATCTGCCCCAACACCGAAGGACTAGATCAAGAATCTGGGAGTCAGGTGGGACAATGAGTTGTCCCTCGCTACCCATGTTCAACTTGTATCTGCGGCCGGCTTTGGCAAGATGAAAACCATCAGAAAATTAATTGATTTCTTGTCAGAGACAACGATTACGCTAATGTACTCTACATGGGCCTACCGACTGGTCTGATCCGTAGGCTCCAGATAATACAAAACGCGGGCGCTAGACTGGTCTTCAAGGTCCCTCTCTGTCAGCATATTTTTCCTCATCTCAGACAACTCCATTGGCTACCGGTGGCCAAACTAATCGAATTCAAGGCCCTTACATTTGCCTTTCGTGCCTATCAGGGCAGAGGTCCCAAATACCTGAGGAAGAGGCTTCGCCCCACCAGCAGGGCAGATCACTAAGATCTAATCATAAACGCTACTTCTCCATCCCCCGTTTTGCTAAGACAAGAATGGGACATTTGAGGTGGGCACCACTAAATGCTGGAACAACCTGCCTGTTCAACTACACATGATGCACTATGAACAGGAATATAGAAAGGCCTTGAAGACCCTGCTTTTTAGTCGCAATGATTTGCACCACCATTTCTCTGCTGTTGTCTGTGTTAGCGCCAGGACACCCCAGTTGGGGCAGCTTTGTGCTCTATAAATGCCTTTGTTATTATTTATTATTATTAATGTCATCCCCCACAACAATGGAAGGCACCAGTCCTTTAGGGATGTTGAACATCTTGTCTGCAGAGGGCACTGTAGGCATGCTGCCACCATTATTACTGGACTCTACCTGCTTAGCTATGAGGTCGAGCTCTCTGAGACGTAGCTCATGGGCCATTGTCCTTTCCTCCATGGCTAGTCTCCTCTACTCCAAGGCTCCCTCAGCCTTAGCCATCTACCTTTGCTAAGACCCTCTCGGCCTTCTCCTTTGCAGCCTCCATGGCCAGATTATTTTCCTCCATCTGGAGTCTGGCCATTTCCAGCCCGAATTCTCTCTCCTCCATCCTCTCCACTAGCTCCTCTGGGGACAGACTACAGGAAGACACACTTACGTGTTGTCTTGGCAGGGGGCTCTACCTCAGGGGCCAAGTCATCCTCCTAAGCTGCAGACGGATTCTCAGGGAGGCCATATCCTTGTCCTTCAACCACTAACACACAAGCTTCTGCCTAGGCCCACAGCGCCGTTTGCAACTCCACCTCCTTGTGGTAATCTTTTCAGGAAGTCCCCTCTCCTTGCAGAATTCCTTGAGTTCGGCCACAGTGTAGGCATCCATGTTGGCCAGCTCAAATTCTATCTTTGTTGGTGTGTTTTCACTCACATGTGTCAGGAGAAGAATTTGGGAAAAAACAAAAAGAAGCTAATAAAGGATAATTTAAACTTTAGTTGGTCTTAGATATGGGTTGGAGGTATTCCACAAATCACTGTAAGGCACTGCACAATACAAGTCCAGATTCCAAAGCTGCCACCAATATGAGGAATTGTATTAATGATTGACTGTGGTGTGAGCTTTGCTCAAGCAGCATCCACCTTTCTTGTCAGGGTAAGGCGTAGCCAAACCCAAAATTAGCTTGTGGTCAACCCTGCGGTAGCTTGGGACAAAGCAGTCAGGCTTCACTTAGATGCGATGTGCAAAGAATTTGTGCAACCCCTTAAACAGTAAAACCAATAAAACACCACACAAAAGGGATCTATCACCAGCTTAGACATATGAGCTTACCCTAATAAATTAAACAGGACTAAAATGACAAACATCCAATCAGTAGAAACGAAGTTATGAATTTTTAGAGAATAAAGGGTAAATTAGCACTTAAAAGCATAAAGCACCAATCACAGCTATCTGTTTGCGTTGGACTGGGTCAAAGTCAAAGCTTCATGCTGATGCAGTTCGGATACAGTCCCAGAGTAGTTCAGCTGAAGGTTTACATTCTCAAGTTTTGGGCCTTGAGTCCTATTTGCATTGGAGAGGGCGTCGAAGAGCAAGAACGAGGTGGTGGTAGCTCGCGCTGGTTTTCAGTACTTACGTGGCGGTCTCAGTGCGAACATGCCCTTATGCGGTCACATAGAGCCCAAAAGCTTGATTTAAGAGCCCGTGAGCCATACCAAGGGCCCAGGACCTGAGAGGCACAACAGAAAGTTGGGACCAAGAGCTAGTTGAGAGCCTTTTATTTCCCTGAGGGTCAGCTCAGAAGGCCAGCTGACTAACCCTTGGAGTCACCTTGGGTTTATGGGTTCAAGATGAAGTTTCATGTCCAATTCTTCCTTTCAGAGGCAGGTGTTTGAAGTGTCCAGATGGCCTGCCTTCTGGCTCTGGCTCCAAACTAATTACAGGGGGTATGCAGCCCTTTGTGTAGAGGCTATACACAGCCTATTTTGGTGCAAGTGGAGCTGTGCCCAGTTCTTCCTCTGCCATCTTGCCAGTAATGATTCATCTAGTCAAACCTAAGCTCCCCATTGTGTGTGGCTGTCTAGGAGGAATACACAAAGCTCAGCTGGCAGCTACGCCCAGTCATGTGCCTTGAGAAAGGCTGCAAGCACCAAATGGCTAAGGCAAGAACATGCCAACTTTCTAGATGGCCATGCAGTTCGGGCTGGACTGTTCTCATGAGGCACAGGGTCAAGACTGATTTGCATATGGCTGGCTCCAACCTGGGGTGGAATGGTGAGCAAAAGAACAATGGATTTAACCCAGATCTCTTGACTGTGGGTGAATGTTTTGATTTGTTCTGCATTCTGTCCATCGTCTTAAACTTTCTAAATGTGTCACTTTTAGAATTGCAATTTAAAAACTGATTTCATCTTAAGTCACGGTTTGAAATTTTGATTCCAGAGACACCAAGCAAGAACTGGCCATCTCTTTCCATTTGGAAATTACACTTATAAAATGTAATAAGGTATTTCCAATGTTTTTCTATGGGAAAGTTTGGCTTTGCAGTAGCGAAGTAGATGTCCAACTTTTTAAATACAACGCACCCTGCCCTCTGGGCTATCCAAAGCGTACTCTGAGGGTGACATATGTATTAAAGATGTAACGTTTGGACATGAAAAAACTTTTTTTTTGACAGATCGACATGGTAGCTTAAATGTGCATACACATGCTCTGCACTGGAAGACCAGAGGCATGTTTAAAGGACTACTTTAGTGGGCTGCACAATCCGTGCTGGAAGGCCCACTAGCAGCACTAAATGTAGAGGCCCCGGGCACATGTAGTGCCACTTTACTTGGGACTTACAAGTACATTTAATATAGCAATCGACTATAGGCCAATCTTACAGGTTTTAGGGAGAGAAAGAAGCATTTTAGCACTAGTTAGCAGCAGTAAAGTGTGCAGAGTCCTGGGGCCAACATAAAAACTTCACCCAAAAATAGGAGAAGGAAGGCAAAAAAATCAGAGGATGACCCTGCAGGAAGGGACATGCCCAACACCCAGGGAAGAGCAATCTCAAATTTTTCATTCGTATTGCTTTGATGAGATGCAACATGCAAAATGAGCATTCACAAGCAAATTTAAGACATGGCCTCTGACCCAATTTTGAGCTGATTTCTTGAATCACTAAAAAACTGATGCGGCACTAGTTTATCACTTTAGCGGGAAAAGGTTGCTTGTCAAGCAAACTTTCAAGGCATCTGTGCCATTTAGCGGAATAGTAGCAGCATTTAATAAAATATGCTTTTATATAATAAACTTTATTGCGTTTGAAAATGGGCAGAACATAAACAAACACAAAAAGGAAGATATAACCTATAAGTATCAACGCACCACTGCTCAACACCTATCCCTGCATATATATACATTTATGGTATCCCCATTGCAGTTCATGTATGTCTGTCACAACCATCACCTCCCATGTCATGCATCTTTACTCAAGTATTGTCCTCTAATTTAAGATGCAAGGCAGACTGTTTGTGGTAGCTGTATCAGTTTTGTTAACATTTAAGCCCAATCAAATAGCTCTTCTGTCAATTTCTCAAGGGGTTTAAGGCCCATAATTAAATATTACTGTTGTAGGGGGGTCTTCTCAAAACCACTGTAATTACCATTTTCCATTTGTTGCTGCTAGTCTGATCAGATATGGGGGTGTCTGTCCCATCCATTAGATCCAGTTTGGGTTGTGTTTCCGCAAATGATGCCTTCACCCAGTTACCAATCAGGTCAAATCAGTGTGTTGAGTGGTGTATTTGAGCCAGGTAGTCTCAGACCCCCCTTGTCCAAGGGAATTTCAAAAGGCCCCAACTAATTTCAGCGCTTTCCAGCCCAACCCAAAGAACCAAATAATCTGTTAAGCTTGCAAAATATATTTAATTGTGGGGGCACATTGTGCTAAATAATGTATGCAGGCCCCTTGGGAGGAACATCATCTTCACCAGTGCCATCTGTCCAATTATGGACAAGGGAAAAGTCCTCCAGAATGCCACAGAGCGTACAAGTCCTGACATCACACTCACATATTTAAGTCATATTCTGCGTTAGGATCAACCATCACCTGGATGTTCAAATATGTAAAGTGTCCAGACTTCCATCCGATGTTCACCTCTGAAAGACGTTCGGGATCAAACTCTCTCAAGCTCCACGAAGGGTCTAATAGCAATTTATTGCTATTTACTTTCAGTCCTAATGAATTGCCAAAGCGAGTCATCCCAAGACAAAGAATAGGAGGGGAGGGAAGGTCGCATGGGATGAATAGGATTAAGGGTGAGGTTTTACAATTGGGAGGGGGTGGTGCTGGGCACGTCTTACAGCAAGGGCTGGAGCAACAAAGGTTTTGCAAATGCTGTAGGTTAGAGATTTGGGAATGGTAACTCTTTATACATTCTCTTTGATCGTGGTGGTTACACTCTGATGCAGTATTCCTGGAGATTACACTTTGACAATGTATTGTTTGAAAATGTCACGTAACACTTTTTTGATGTCACATAGTCACGTCTTCAAATCTATGCTTGGTGTATGGAGACGTTCAACCTGTGGATAACTTACATTGTTCCTCGTTCTTTCTTCTGTCTTTAGATAAACGACGTGATCACCAATCTGCCTGTTACACTGAACAATGGGCAGATACAAGTGGTACAAAGTGGGGCTGCGGCCCTTCTGCAGACAGATTTTGGGCTCCAGGTGTCCTATGATTGGACATGGCATTTAATAATAACCATTCCAAGCAGTTACTATGGAGCCACTTGTGGCCTCTGTGGGAACTTTAACCAGAACGCTGGGGATGAACGGCAGACTCCGGATGGTATCGCAGTCACACCCATTGTAGACTGGGCCAAGAGCTGGCAAGTCCCAGACCGAGACCCCTTCTGTTTCCATGAGTGTAAAGGGGTGTGCCCGACCTGCGATGACAGCAAGAGGGCGCTGTATGGCAGCGAGCAATTCTGCGGTATCATCAGCAAGACCACTGATGGTGCTTTCCGCGAGTGCCATGCTAAGTTCAACCCGGACAACTTCTTTGACGGCTGCCTCTATGACGTCTGCATCAATGGAGGTGCCAAGCAGTTCTTGTGCCAAGCCCTCAATGTGTACGCAACCACCTGCAGGAAGGAAGGGGTGAAAATCTACGACTGGAGAACCCCAGCTGGATGTCGTGAGTAACAAAATCTTTTCTTATATGTCACACTTAAGAAAGGGCGAAATAAATTGTTGTTAAGAATTAGAGGTGTTGGGTTAGTTCACAAAATCACAATTCAAAGGAGCTTCAAAACAACCTGCCTGGTGAATAGTAATTAAGCATGTTGCTATTTGTTATCTCCTGTGAATGGCTGCAAACACAGGGATGATGCAGACCACCATCCCTTGCATTCCCAAACAGGAAACGTTCTAATTTGAAAGTAGCCTGTGTTACTTAAAGGAAAATCAGTGTTGCTTTGAAATATAAAAGATTCCCATCAGGGAGAGAATGCAGGGCCCGATTCACGGAATTAACTTAAGACAAAATCCTAAACTTACTACTTTTGGTATTCACAGAATGCACTTACTCCTTTTGGTATTCACAGAATGGATTTACGACTACTAACTTTACGTCCGCACTCGGGCTGGAAATTCCGGCCCGGAGGTGGAGCTTCTGGCCCGGAGGCGGGGCTTCTGGCCCAGAGGCGGAGCTTCCGCCCCAGAGGTGAAGATTTCGGCCATGGCTAAATCTCCGCCACGGGCTGGAATCCCCACCTCAGGGCCGGAAGCTCCGCCTCTGGGCTGGAAGCTCCGCCTCCGGGCTGGAAGCCCCGCCTCCGGGCCGGAATTTCCGGCCCGAGTGCGGATGTAAAGTTAGTAGTTGGAAATCCATTCTGTGAATACCAAAAGTAGTAAGTGCATTCTGTGAATACCAAAAGTAGTAAGTTTAGGATTTTGTCTTAAGTTAATTCTGTGAATCGGGCCCGCAGTGTCTTATGCTAGACCACTGCCTACTCCTCATGAGGCAGTGCCCCTTTCCTTTGTGAATCAGCTACCGCCTTCTCACAAAAGCAAGCAGTAACTGGTCTGGTTTTTAGGTTTGCCTACACAGCGCTTGTGCTGTTTGTTAAACCTCTTGTATTCAGTATATCATAAAAGGGGCCCTTATTAGTTCCTGGACCAAAGTACTGTGTTAATGCGCTTTTGTGCAGAACTTTTTTTTTAAAGTACTGTGTTAATGGACTTTTCTGCAGAACTGTTTTCGGGGCTTATTATCCCTGGCTTTATTAAACCGTTTTGCACATTTTTTTTTACTTTTTTCTTGCAGCCCTGCTGTCGCCATTTCTTTGATTCTCCTATCCGTTTATTTTTTTAGGCTTTTAACTTCTTTTGTCTTATAACTTTCACAGCTTGCGCATTTTCAAGTGAAACCCTGCCGCTCATCACTGCAGTCTCCATTTGTTTCATTCTCCCATATGTTCCGTACTTATTACTGCTTTTACCTTTCACAACTTGCTTATTTGCCTTGAACCCGTGTCGCCCATCACTTCGCTCTCCATTTCTTTCATTTTACGATATGTTTATTACTTTTTGGACTTTTAACTTTCAAAGCATACGCTCATTTGCTTAAATACTTTGGCCCATCGTCTTGCTCATTTTCAAGTGAATTGTTTATTTGTGTAACGGAACTAGGGCTCATGTAAAAGCAATCAAATGTGTAGTTGTTATTACGAGCACTTTTAAATGGCAGGAGCGCTGTACAAACAGTGATACAGTAAATACTAAAATTTTGAAATTCCCACACAGAAGAAAATAAAATATGCTGTTTTATGCAACAGAGCCCAACCGTGAAGCACATCAATACTTAAATTTCACTAGCAACCCTTGTTACTTATCTTACACTTTTATTATTTAGTCCAGTATTTAGTCAACTTTCCCAGACTTCATGCATTTAAAGCAATTATTTATATATTAGCTTATCGGGTGAGCACACATTTATTTAGACCTTTAATTTACTTACTCTGCCAACATGCATTTGTCCGCATGCTGACATCATAGTGTTCAAAATTCATCTTTGCATGCCTTTGGCATAATAGTCCTTAAAATGTATTCATTTTTGTGTCCCTTTTGCACGTGGAGTTTACAAATTTATAATTTATTTATTTATTTTCTGTGCACATACATACCTGTTTTCATCCAGCCAACCCCATTAAATGTGGATAGACAAGCTAGTCCAGACACTTTGCTTGTGACTAATTTGAAATACAATCATTTCCCAAAGAACATCTCAAATTTAGAGTTTCATTATGATATGTTTACAAGAAATCTGACTGGTAAGCTGAAATAGCCCATACATACAAATATTTGCTTATCTTTTGACAGTATTGTATTGTAATTGCATTTATTTAGCGCTTACTACCCCTGATGAGGAGTGGAAGAGCTTTTTCGATGAGTAGCATTCTACTCCGGAACCCAAGAAGTAGATTGAAAGAAGAACGTCCCCCTCACTTGCTTTCATTGATAATACAGCCTATCTGTTGTGTTTGGGTACGGTTGCAGTTATTCACCCTTTCACAGCGGCCATAGCACGGTTACAACTGCTCTGTCGTATGAGTGTGAAGAATTAAAAAGGACGGTTATTTTAGCACAAGCCCTCTTTTCATGGATAATTGGGTTATACATGTAGTATTTCATTGAAAGGTTTGTTAAAATGCAATTCTATTTTGCGGTTAAAGACCGAAGGGACGACTCCTCGCCTCTGAATCTCCCATCAATCATTAGTTTCAACTTCTCCCGATGGTCTGACCCTGTTCGCGGGCTGCAGCTTAATTAGCCCCATTTTGTGACTACTCGTGTTGGACGGCAGGAGATTGCCATCAGACTTAATGGAAGACGCGGGGCAGAGGCAGACGAAGGGGGGGCATGCGGCGGTGTTTCTTAGGTCAGTACTAATGGGAGCCCGTGCAGAAATCACTGGCGCACTGAGCACATGGAATCTAAACTCACAGCAACAGGAAGCAGCCTGCATTGCTAAGAAGCAAAACATCATGCGTGCCTTCCCACAGATGTGCCAGTGGTGGCAGTGTGCAAAATCGGGAACAGCAAAGAAAACAAGTAGTCCCTAAATGAATAGATAACAGCCAGCAGCGGAGCTAAACTGTAGTTGGTTGGTGCTGCTTCCTGCAAAACGGAGGCAAAACGGACGTGACGTATCCGATCAAAAGCCAACCATAAGCCAGATTAGAAGACCAATGCCAGAATCAACCAATGGCAAGCGACAGGAGAAATTACCCTCCATATTTGTGTTTACTATAGGTCTTGCGAAAGCGCATGCGCTGTCTAGGCGAGACCTGAAAATGTGTCTTTGTGTATTGTAAATGGGGCTCATGTAAGAGCACTCCTATACCATCGATGCAGTTCACGCTATATAAAAAATTTAAATACACCAAAACTAAAAACATGTGGCATCTGGCCTTTACACGTGTGCCTTTTTGGGAACTGTGCTTCCAATGTATATACTCTTGGGGGTCTGACAACTTTCAAATAAAATTGAGTTGTTTAAAGCATGCTGCCAATTTGCATGAATTTATTAGGAAACCGCACACATGATTAATTTGCTTTCTGTAGGCATACATTTGAAGCGTGCATTATAATGTTCTTATTTATAAGGATCAAGATCACACATACATTGAAGGCCGGTCCTAACATTTACTAAAGGTTGCACAGTTGCACACTTCCCTTTGGGCAATGTTGCACTCTAGTTTTATTTAGACCGCGCAATGGACCTGAAGGTATTGGTGCACTTTATTTGAGCATCAGTTACATTACACAATGACACATACATTTTTTTGGCAGGCATGGGGAGATTAAGTAATTTGACCACACAGTATGTTGAGCTGACACCGCTCTTACTCTGAGCTTTAATTTCTTCAGCTGTCTGATGGAGGGTGCTTTAGGCACATCATGCAGAGGTGTGGCAAGGATGCATGTGCCTGCTGGGGGAAGGCATCCATCTCTAAACTTAAGCTAACCTCCACCACTTGTTACACTTGTTAGCACTGTATGGGGCATAGATCGTAACTTATTAGTACTGGTTCAACTCCCAAATATAGCAAAAGCAGCAGAAAGGTAAACCTTTACAAAAGGCCTTATCCTGTGTGTCACTGCGTTTTCAGTAACTTATGAACCGTTTGCACAAATTCTTCAAATAAATGGGAGTGGATGTCTGGGACTGCTTTTAAATAAAGCAGTTTTTTTAATGCAGCCCATTTTCCTTAAAGGAAAACGGGATGCATTTAAAAAAATTAAAATTAAATATTTTTGTTTCTTTTTCTAAGGCAGGTAGTGGGCCTTGGGACCACTGCCTGCCCCTAAAAAAAAATTCCCCTGCATTCACAAAGGGAAAGTGGTCCATTGGGGACCCCTCTCCTTATACGAGTGCTTTACCACCCTTCTGGGAAGGGTGGTAAACTGCGACTGTTTTGCAACTGCAATTGCGGTCGCAAAACAGTCTTACAAGGGCTCTGACTCACTATTAGAAAGGGGCGCCCTTGGAATGCCCCTTCCTAATAGCAAGTCGCTAATTATATTTAGCGAGTCACAAAAAAATTGCAACTTGCTAAAGGGGGTTCGTACATGGCCCATTTCTATTTTGCATGCGCAAACGGGTCACAAACCTGTTTACGCGCATGCAAAATAGGGTCGTACATCTGGCCCATTGCGTTTACAAACCCACAAATTTTCCAAAGTACCCTCATACATCTAGCTCCTAGTTACCAAAATATCTTCAACGGGGAATCAAGAAAACAGGTCTAGGCCAATTGTTGAGAGACATCAGCAAGTTCTTTGTGAGTGGCTGCTTATTAAATTGTAAGGCACTATGGATAGAACAATCTCCCAGGTGAGGCAAAAGGCTAAGCATGGCAAACTAAATTTCTTTCTACCAACTTAAGCTCTGCCTTGTTCACTTTCCAAGTCAGTCATTGGCTTTGCAGGCAATTACGTAAGGCCTATATGTAAAACTGTGGGCAACCTGCATGTCATCATCTGGATTGCAAAGTAATCTGATCACCAGAAACCAAACATACAAATCAAACAATGCAGAGGAGAGGGAGGCACTGCATGGATATGAGGCGATGTAGTCAAAGGCCACTGTTCAGTGAATGGCAACTATGTCAAATGCAGCTGGGAAAATGAAAATGGTCCAAAAGGTTGAAAATGATGAGTTTGCTGCTGTCTTTCCCTCGCCTCTGTCTTGAGGTCCTACAAGACTGATGCTCGCACCTAATAGGGCCGGTTCTGATAGTCATACATAAAGCTGTATCAGTGATTAGCTTTCTGGAGTTCTCTGGTGGTTCAAAGTTTCAAAGGTTTAGATGCAGCTGTAAGGAGGGAGATTGGTCGGTTGCCAGAAGTAGTTTGACCCAGATCAAGCAAAATCTTTAAAAATATTTGTAGCAAGAGAAAATATGAGTATGCGTATATAAACTTTAAAAATGAAAAGAAAAACTCAGGCTACTGATTCTTAAAGAAGGCTGATGAACTAATCATTGGTGTGATGAAATAAAAACACTATTATTTTTCATGTAGTCGGGAAATCACAGAGAATTTTTTTTTTTTCATTAAGTAAAGGACACGGAGTGGGGTAATCTGCCACAGTACTGAGTTTTAAATATTGTAATGACAAAATATTGTATCCAGAATATCTACTATCACAGTATCATGAAGGTAAATTAGATATATATTCGCTGAGAAAAACAGAGGTTCATGTAACGTTATAGTTAGGTGAATTGGACAGTGTCAACATTAACGTTTTTTATGTTTTGAAAAAAATCACAGAAATTCACCAGTTACAGTTAGCAGAGCTAACTTTACTTTGTGCCCCCGCAATGCAGTGCTTATGACCTTATATGTTACATCAATCATGACATGTTCTTTGACATCCTTTACTACATCACTAGTGTCATCTCAAGTGACATCATTGATAACATCAGGGATAACATAACTAATGACATCATCCAATCTTCATTTTTACACATATTACTCTATAAATTAGTATGGCATTAGAGGCTTGAAAGTAAGTCTAGAAGCAAAAAGCACATAAAAACATGACGCATTGTTCATGCCATCACAGATGCAACTTCCTGAGGTAAAGAAAGCATGAGTTATGTGCAACATTGAGCCTATTCCATACACTTGACTGGTAGACAATTTCACATTAACAGTAAACCACAGGTATATATTGAACCCTCATAGCATACAGCATTCAGTATGTATACAACTGTTCTGAGAAAGCCATCCTCCTAAGAGTACTGAATGTCTGTTCCAAATAGAATGCCCTATTATGGACAGCTTTTATCTGTTTCAAACCCCTGCCACCCACCGAACCTGCATTAAGAAATCAAGTCGATATGAGTAGAGAAGTGGGTAATGTAAACAGTATGCACTCTATAGAGAGAGTTTACTCTGTACCACACTGTTTGCAGACTGTGAAACTCTCATGAGAAATACACTTGAGTATTAAAAAGTATCACTTAAGAACAGTGTACACTCAATGCAGTATTTGGCCAAAAAGACACTATTCAAAATAAGCAAAGTATGAAGGCAATAAAGATTATAGTACCCTCACATTCATTCTGGGGTGAAAACATTAAAGATAAAGTATCTTCTGAAGCAAACAAGCACATATACATAGCTTAATACCTGGTTCACACATTCTTCAATTTTGCATGGAAATTGGCGATACTGAGAAAATTCTGTCTGGCAACGCAAGGCTTCTTACAATACTTAGTATGTTATATGTAAAATCTTTGCCTTGTTACAGACTTTCTTCTGCAGAGTTTAAAATGTTGTGTGAAACATGCTGAACACACGTTGTCAACTGTCACCTTCAAACAGGGTTACTCTGCAAAGCAATCATTTGTAATGTGTTCAATACATATCAACAGCAATGAGGTATTATGAGCACATGCTGTTTGTAAACACTTACAACCATTAGCTGGACACAGACTGGACACAATCAGATAAAGACGTACAATGGTAGTTATGTCAGTATGTTAACCATAAATCAAACTACACACCCATTTGATGATGTCATAAATTATGTCATCAATGATGTTATTTAAGATGTTGTCAATCATGTCATAAATGATGTCATAGAACATATAAGTAATGTAATAAGTGAGGCCATATGCAGTGCATGGCGGGGCACAAGTTATAGTGAGCTCTGCTTAATTTAGGGGAGGAGGGCCGCTTGGCTCCCCTCCCCGAGCCATATTAGGCCCTGGAGACCCCATCACCTAGGGCCACTTCTTCAAATAAATGGGAGTAGGGCCACGCAGCTTCCCTTTCCAAGTCTTGGTAGGCCCTGGGGACCCCATCCTCCAAGGCCATTACTCAAAATACAGGGAGTGGGGGGTGCACGGCCCCCCTGCCCGAGCCTCTTAAGGCCCTGGGGACCCCATCTTTTGGGCTGTACGTATGAGTTAAAAGGAGAAGGGTGTTGTTGCAACTCCCTTCCTGAGCCTCTTTAGGCCTTTGAGACCCCATTCCCCAGGGAATTATTTATATGTTGAAAGGTGAGAGGGCCGCACAACCCCCTGTCCCGATAGTTGTAAGGTCCCGGGGTCCCATCCCCCAGGTCCATTTCTAAAGATAGAAGGATGGAAGGTGCTCCCCCCGCCTCAAGTCTTCATCGGCCCCAGGGACAAAATCTCCAGGCCACTTATTTAAATAAAATTCCCCCCTAGGGCCATAGACTGTTAAAAGTGGGTGTCCTGTGGCCCACCGAGGGCACCACCATATAGTCGTGGGGGCTTCGGGGGAGCCCCAAGGAATCCGTAGCCATAGCCAGCACCCCACATGCAGCGGAAGCCAGCATTGCTCCCATCCAGAGGGAGAAGCTCCTAATGCTGCTCTCTCCCTGCAGCAGAAGTATTTGGATCTGTTTCCCTGCCCGCTTTAGATAAATAGTCTGCTCCCAGCAGGCAGGAACATTCTCAAAACTTGGCAGGTAATAGGGAGGGGGACCATGTAGCCTCCGCCCTATTTACTGTAATTTCCTCAGGGCCTTTAATGACATGGGGAGTGGGACCATGCAATTCCCTCTCCTTTATTAAGAAAATCGGCCTTAGGGGGTGGAGTCCCTGGGACCATTGGAGGGTCGGGTAAGGGGGCCGCATAACCCCCTCACCTTTTTTCATTATTTCAGTGGGGGGTAGGTTCCCTGGGCCTATAGCTAATTCTTCACTTTGGCACCAATGGGGGCTCTCTAGGTCCCCCCATGGGGTCTGGGGGGTCAGAATCTCCCTACCCGACCCCCTAATTATATGTTTTTTTTCTAACTTTAGGACTGGGGACTAAGTCTATGGGTTCTGCAATGGCCACCAACATTATTTTCCTATTGCTGGCATGCAATCAGAATGCTTGCACTGCAGGAGACTGACTCCATGGGAGGGAGATGACCCAAGGGAAATAAAGCTCCCTGGGCCAATCAGAAAGCTTTATTTTTAAATTGCCATTCCAGCAAGAGTCTCTCGATATTCTTGCACACCAAATCGTCCAGGTATACATTTCTATTTCAACCATAATTTCTCAAAAAATACTGAATTGATTTACACCAAATTACAAAAAGCATAAACTGCCGATCAAGGTCTAGCTTCCTGCCAAATTTTGTGTAATTATGTCCAGCGGTTTTTGCTGTAGCCCGGTCTAAAAAAAACAGGGAAAAAGCAAGGGGATTTTGTATTTTGAGACCCTCGCTTTTTCTCAGCCTCTGCTTGACAGATCACCCTGAAACTTTGCATGCACAAAGTAATAAATAAAAGTAGCACTTTTGTGGAAAGTTTTTAAACGATTCATCAAACAATGTTAAAGTTATTAGCAATACAAAAAACGCTTCTCCTATGGAACAGCTGAACTAACTATAACTACCCAGCAGCGAACACCACTAGCTCATATACATATAGGTAAGCACAGATTTACTATTCTCATCTCCACATATGTTTTCCTTGGCAATATATATCTGTAAGGTAAGAAGATTTAAAGTTAATAGCAAAACATTGCAAAATTATTCACTTGTAGTGATGGGTCTTCACCATGGGAATTTGTCTCTGAATTCACTAACCGACCATCATGCAGGCCTTAATTACTTCATGCCTTGACTATGGTAATTTCTCACATTCAGGAGCTACCAAGTCTGCTGTGAGACGACTCCAGATTGCACAGAAGGCAGTGACTCGCCTGCTCTGTCATATTCCAAAATTTTAATAGGTCTTGCTGCATCTCTGGAACTTCATTGGCTCGTAGTTGATAAGAGAAACAAATGTAAGGTTCTTTGTTAAATATAAAAAGCTATGACAGTCTTGACCTCAATTTCTTAGTGAGCTGGTCCATCCCTATTGTCCAGAACAATGTTGTGCTCAGCGAGCCATAAAGGATTTGTGATCAACCATAGAAATAGGCAAGTATAGGGGGTTGTTCTTCTCTCTTTCTATGAATCACACGCTAGACCTCCCTTACTCTTAAGTTACGATTTTGTCCTTGATTTGAGAAGTGTAAGGAACTGATGATTTAACTACTTGTTCTTTACCTTTTGCTGTAGCAGTGCTGTGAAGCTCAGTTGGAGCAACCATGCAACATTTAGAGAACATTCTACTAAGATATAAAAAGAAAAAGGAATAGCTCCCCCATGTACAACTAAGGCAGAATGAAAATTGACCCTACTCTTTGAGAACCTTGGAAGGCTGACGGTTGCCCATCATTTTGTTATTTGGGCAATCAATTTTTTGAAGCAAAAGGAAGATACAGATATGCAGTATCCAGTTAAAAAATAGTGGCTCTGAAAACAAAGAGGTGGGTTGGGTGTTAATAAGTTCAGGAAGAACATCCATGTTGAATGGCTAAGGTTACAAGTAAAAACCCTTTCCTTTTTGCTATGAAATGTTTCTGACATACATACATAGTAGTACACCAGCAAGCCAATGTAATCCATTCCGTAGAGCCTCTTTAAGCTGATAAATTATGGAGAGAAGTCTCACCAGCCAGCCTTTCTGTCTTTGGATACGTGTCCATATATAATGCATGGCAAAGGTAAGGACTGACCAATATGTATCAGAGTTACAAATCCCAGGAACGGGGAAAGTTTTCATTAAAGCAAAAGTAGCTGCCTTACCCACTGTAGAATGGGCCCTGAGCTTTCCAAGCAAAATTGTGATAGTCTTTTGCTAAAAGATAATGCAAGAAAGTAACCCCCTGGCTATTGCCTCTTTAGATAAAGTTAGGCCTGTCCAGACAACACCATAATTTACAAAAGACGAATGACTTTACAAACCAGATTAGTCTTTTTGAGATAAATCCGTAAAACCCTCTTGACATCAAGGGTATGTAATGACTTCTCAGATGGGGATCCTAGAATTCAGAATAAAGCAGGCAAGGAAATAGTCTGATTGATGTGAAAATTATGAAGACTTTTGGGAAGAAAAGAACTATGAGTTTGTAATGACACTTTTTTTAAATGGAAAAACATTGACTGTTCATAATGGCTCAAAGCCTGAAGTTCACTTCAACTAGAGGCATATGTAATATCTATTAAAATAAAAAATGCAACAATCCAAGACTATCAGCTGTACCCATTTATTTTAAAAGGAGGGCATGCCTTGGTAAAGAATACCATATTCAATTCCCAAGACCATTCAAGAAAATCTTAATCAGTGGATGTAAGAAACAGGGTTGCAGGTTGAGGGGGTTAAAACCCCACACAAGCAGAAATTACAATCCTTGTCAGGTGAGTCACAAGCAAACTCCAAATTAACCTGAGCTCAACCCCTTGGTAGCTTGGCACAGAGCAGTCAGGCTTAACTTAGAGGAAGTGTGTAAAGTATTTGTGCAACACTTCAAACAGTAACACAGTGAAAACACACCATGAAAGGATTCCACACCAGATTTAGAAACATTTATTATTATTATTTAGTAAATAAAACATGACCAAAAATATCAAAAATCCAATTAGTAGGACAGGAGATATGCATATTTAAAGATGTCAGTCAAAATAGTACCAAAAAGTATAACATGGAAACTGTAGATATCTGGTTGAAAAGACCGGAACAAAGTTGCAAGTTGAGGCGGTCTGTGATGGAGTGCGGGTGGGCTACATAGAACTAGTTAGGCCCACTGTACAGAGTACCTTAGATCCTGGTTGCAGAGTGTTACATGGTTCCGTGCTTAGGCTGTATCGTGCAGCCAAAAAGTTGCGTCAGTTCCGAGGAGCTGAGGACCTGCGATGTGAGGTGCTGCTTCATCGTCAGGATCCCAACAACAAGGGTGTGCAATGCAAATTCCTGTGTCAGGAATTGTTTGCTCTGTTGAGATGATGCCTTGGTTCCAAAGAGCGGTGAGGCCACGATACAAGAACCTTCATCATCATCGAGGCTCCTGTCACTAAAGATTTGCATCACAAGGACCGGCATCGGGAACTATTTGCTCAGACGGTGGTTATGATGTGGGTTGCAAGGTCAATGCAGAGTGCTTTGCACCAGGAGAACTCTTGCAGCAGAGACAATGCTTCAGTTCCACTCAGGTTTGAGGAGATATGCCCATTCTGCTGGGTCCACATATGCACTAGCAGAGCACATTCAGCCCTACTTCCATTCGCTCAGGACTGGGTGGCACCACTTGGTCAGGTAAGAGTCACAGATGACAGAGTACAGGGGTTTTGTTTAGGACTGCAAATTGGGGGTACCAGGCAGTGCCGCTCTCTTGTCATATTTGGGCAGCAGCACAGCAGGTGAAGCCAAGATTCACGTTGGTAGGTACATTGACAACAAGTGGTTGAGTTGTCTTGCCAAGCCCAGGATGGATTGAAGTCCACGATTGGCAGTTCGAGAAGTCTCATGTAGGTCATTCTTTTCCGGGTCAGGACTGTCAAGGTTTGCTCAAAGTATGGTTGAGGTTTTCCCAGGATATTTGAGGCATCCAGCGTAGAAAGATTGGCTTGGCAGTGTAAACTTTCCAGGTCCCTTTCAAATGATATTTTCTTAACCTGTGCGTTCACTGTCTTTTTCCAAGCTGTGGCCGGGATATCCTGGTTATACACCTTCTATTTCAAGTAGACTTGTAGCCGCTGCCAACTGTACCTCCCATGGAGAACCATCCTCTTCAAATATTTTTTAATTTGAGCTTTCAGGGAAGGTGCTGAGGCATGCAAAGTATTAATGCAGTATGTTATTATGTCCCCTGAGCACATAATATCCAGGAGAGCGAGTCCCAGCTCCAGTCTCACTCAGGCTCTCCTGGCCTGTCGGGGGAGAGTTAGAACCTACATGTAAGCAGAGATTTGGAGGTTCATTAGGAACTTGTTGAATGTGCCGGGAAATACTAGATGACTGTAAATAAGAGAGAGACACGTTTTGCTCTAAGAACTTTCAGATTGTGAAGTCGCTGGTTTAGGCATTTCAGACAGTAAATAATGCCGGCCCACTTACTTCTTAGGTGTTTTAGGTGGACCGCTGGTTTTGCCCCTTCTGATAGCCTAACGCCAAGGTACTTGTAACTAATACATGTTGTAATTTGCAGGTCGCCTAGGTGCCATTGAGCTCTTTTCTTTCGCTGGTACTTCCCAAAGATGACTATCTTGCTCCTTCAGACTATTCAAGTGTAAGTAGAGCTGTGCCCAACTCCGCCGTCTCATCTTGCCAGTGAAGGCCCACCCAGGTACACATAAGCTCTCTATTTTGTGGCTGTCTTGGAGGAATACACACAGCCCAACTGTCAACTATACCAAGTCATGTGACTTAGGATGGGTGGTAAACTCTGCTCCACTGGTGAAGTTCACAGAGTTCTGCCACTCCACAAATTTGGAAAAAACTCTGCAGTTTAGCTGCACCGGGCTCACCCTTGGTTAAAAATGGGAGCACAGCGAATGCCAGTGGAAAGGGACTGGTTCACTGCATGCACCACACCAGTGTCTTTTCTGCAGTAAATCAGAGGTCTTTAGCAACCTCTGATATATGGTGGCCATCTGCTGTTATGTGGGAGGGCAGGTCCTCGCAGCACAGTAGACTGTAGCCAGGCCCATCAATCTGGCATTTCATTCCAAGCCGTTAACTCAGCTCTGGCTCATTAATCTGCAGGCGCAGCATTAATCACACTGGACGCTCCCATGCCTGTTTGAAAACTAACTGTGACCAGAAGCTTTTAATTCTGCATGTGGCTATTGGCGCGCTTTAGAGAGAGTCACATATGAATTATGGGACAATGTACTGGTAATTATCATATTCAACTGTGTTATATAGGAACTTCCTGTATTGAACAGAAAGGTGTACATAAACATAGACATCCTGAAGATCTAAAACACACATCCAATCCCCATACTGTAAATGAGGAAAGATATGATGAACCAACATCTTGAATTTGTCTCTCTTCACCCACTATTTTAAGATCTAGAATAGGTGGAAATTCCTGTGGGTCCTTTTTTCTTAATTCGGAAATACCGAGAACAGGCATTCTTGTTCTACTGATTTTTCAGAGTACATTTTTCTCCAGTAGCAATTCAGTCTCTTGAACCACTTAGCGAGGATTGCAGGACATCCCTTTCAGTTGAATCTAGGGTGGAGAAAAGAAAAACTTGATTATGTACAAAATTCTGCATCACATCTAGCACCCATATGTCCTTAATATTTCCTGCCAAGCTGAAAGATGGTTGGGAATACTGTAGTCCACTGGGTTTTAGAACAGTGACAAACAAAGAAAGTCATTGTTTTGCTGGTATGTTCCCCTTGTTGCAGGAGCCTGTTCACCATTCCCTATTCAAGATGTATGACAGCTCAACACACTAATCAGTGTTGAGCCAATCACTGGTGGTACTATTATGCTGCAATGTAGCAACTCCTGGCGAGTACCAAGTTGTGAACAGTCGATTTTGGCATCAAAATGTACCAGCGGATTTGAAAGCATCAATGAAGACATGTAAGAAAATACCCCTTCTTGCATCTCACCACCATTTTTTAGACTGATGCTGTTTGTTTTCAGAATCTGTGCGCTAATCAGTGTTGAGCCAATCACTGGTGATATTATTATGGAACAATGTAGAGATGAAAGAAAATACCCCTTTTTGCAACTCGCTACCATTTTTTGGAATGATGCAGTTGGTTTTCGCAATGTGCGCACTAGGACCCTACGAAACAGGCCCCAGTGCATATGCTCTTATACTTATAAATGTGTTGAATTAGTTAAAAACTCTAATTGGCTTATAAGTCCCTAGAATATGTGACCCGGTGTACCCAGAGCCTGTACATTAGTGGACTTCTGCACCTATTGTGCCATCGCTAAAGTGAAAATGCAAAACACATCTACAGGCCTACCTCCGCTGCCTGAGAGTGCTGTTTCTAAACTACAAATTCAACTTGCCAAAATAAACATTTTGCAAGGCTAAACCTTTCTTTGTAATAGTTATGAGTAACCCCTATGGTAGGCCCTAAATGCCCATGGGGTTAGGGTGCATGGTATTTAGAATGTAGTGCATGTGTACTTAGGTTTTGGCGTGTCCTGGCAGTAAAAAACCTTCAACGTGTTTATCACTGTGCTAATCAATCATCAATCAATCATAGGCATTTGTATAGCGCACTGCTCACCCGGAGGGTCTCAAGGCGCTGGTGGGGGGGGGCACGCTACTGCTCGAACAGCCAGGTCTTGAGGTGCTTCCTGAAGGTGAGATGGTCTTGCGTTGTCCGGAGGTGGATGGGGAGGGAGTTCCATGTCTTGGCTGCCAGGTAGGAGAAGGATCTTCCTCCGGCGGTGGCTCTGCGGATGCGGGGGACGGTGGCGAGAGCGAGGCTGGCGGAGCGGAGCTGGCGGGTGGGCTTGTGGAAGGTCAGGCGGCTGTTGAGGAACTTGGGGCCCAGGTCGTGGAGGGCCTTGTGTGCGTGGGTGAGGAGTCGGAACGTGATTCTTTTGTTGACGGGGAGCCAGTGCAGGTCTCCCTCTCCCATATAAAACCACTGGGGTTACAATATTATGCATAACTTCAGTTTGCCAACAGCTAGAAGTATGATTTTAGGACTTCTGTAGGAAATTTAAATCCTGACTCTTCCCAGTGTGACTGTGAAATGTGTGTTAGCTGGTGTGTAATTTAGGGTGTTTGCCCTTTAGCGCAGGGACACTCCTCGGAGTAGATGTGGGCTTTATAAATCTCTTTATTCATTCATTAAATGTAAAGGACTTCTTTGGAATCAATGACAATGCCATGAAGCCTTTCTAGGTTCCATTTTGGAAATTACCACTCTGAGTTTTCCGACTTCGATGTTGAGAGCCTCAAACTTCCTGCCTGATTTGAATCTTCCACAGAAGACCTATGCTTTAGCTGGCCACCATTGATGAGCCCCTAATTGGATCCCATCTGTAAATGAATCCGCGTGGGTCTGGATGAGGACTTTTCACCAGAAAAAACGACTACGTTTGAAAGTAAACTTTCCAATGGAACAAAACTGCTCCCTGTATCTGACCTGGCTCCAATGTGGTCTGCCTTATCTTTTGCCTTTGACCCGGTCTACCATGACCAGATGCCTGCAGCTAGTGCTTAGCAATTTTTGGCCCCAGAATTATTTTAAACTTTAAAAAATGTCTCTTCTTCCCCACCTCAGATTTTCTTTGTTTTGGTGTCTATTTGCCCATTAAGATTTACTCTTGTTTCAGAGTAGGATGTTTATTGTTGTGTATTTTCTACTTTTTTGCTGTTTTGGTACTCTTAAGTGCTTTACAGATTCCTCCTAAGTTAAGCATGTCTGCACTGTGCAAGATCTACAAAGGGTGCCGCTCAGGTCAAAGTTATTGAGACCTAGCTGGACCGAGTAAGTAATAGTGCCGTCATTACTTGAAGAGTTTCCAATTCAGCTAATAATCCACTTTCTCACAAGCCACAAAATCCAGAAATTATAAAGAGTATGAATTCCGAATTGCTTTAACTGAAAACACCAATATAAACTGGACTGCATGACAGTGTTGATTGGTCATCTTTGAGAGTTGTGGGGCTTGCTACTTGCTCCAGATTTTAAACAGTGACTAAAACGAGTGAACCTGACTTCTAGAACGGCTCTTTGGGGCTACTCTCCTTGAAACAATTTTGAAAACAATTGGGTCAAATAGTGCTTTTTAAATCACAGTTTTCACTTAAATTTGCTAAAAAGTGATAAGCTCTAAAAGGCAACTCAATTGACTTTCGTTAAGTGCTAATTAAGCCTGACAAACCCAAGGAATCAATCTTATTTCTTTTTAAATTTTGCTATGTGGGCCGCCAATAATGATCTCCAACATGCTCCGGCCAACAATTTGTCATGCCCAGTGCAAATACTTTGGGACTTATTTACAAGCCCCTTGTGCCGCCAGTGCATCACTTTTTGTGAAGCACTGCTACCCTTTATTTACAAGGACAAGAAAAGCCACCTTTCGCGATTCAGCAAAGAAAAAATATATCCCTATCTTAAAGATGACTACGTACCTTCAGAAGATGACTACTCCTCAGGTGACAGCACAAACTCACGTCGGAGAACTAACTCTTCAGGAAGTAATTCCATCTCAGATATGCAAGGAACTTATCAATATAACCAGCAACATAGAAGACCAACGAACGCTATGTATGGTTATGGCCAACCACCCTACCAAGGTTCCATACCTTTCCAGGGACCCGCTCCATTCCAAGGACCAGTCCTGTTCCAAGGACCACCATTATGGCAATACCCACATGGACCACCACCACTCTTTGCCCCCTTTCTACCACAAACTTTTTTAGGCAGAGGCTGGGGCAAAGGGCGAGGCAGAAGAAGAAGAGGTGCGCAAAACCAACCCAAACTAGTACATTGGCAGGATCAGTCGCAACAACAACCACTACACATGGAACTGCGGAGTCACCAGGAGAAGAAAAACCTCTCGGACCGACCGCTGATGATCACAGAAACCAATATCCTTAAAAAAGGCCTGGGGTTTGTCCCTACCCCTAAAGTGGATCACTTCCGAACCATCTGTGAAATCCAAAATCTTTTTAGGAAGATACGCCTGAAGGCTTTCTTTGGCAATCGAACGGATTTACCTTCAACAGATACCGGCTTACGTAAACCCTCCACCTTTACACCGATGACTAGCATTGTACAGCCGGAAGTACTAACCTTCGAAAAAGCTGTTCTCAAAGAAATAACTGAGAAGTGCTCCGTAGCCAAGTTCTCTAACATTACCAATGCTGAAACCATGGCCATAACAACATTATCAAACGACTCTTCCATAACTATCAAAGAGGCAGACAAAGGCAGAGCGATTGTAATAATGGCCAGCACTGACTACCGGACGGAATGCCTACGCCAGCTACAGAACACCAACTACTGCACACCACTCACCCTAGATCCAACCCCACGCCTGCTGACCAAAATAGGCTCAATGGTCACAGCAGCACTCAACCAAGGGTGGATCACCAACAACGAAGCGGAGTTCCTGATAAATCATAATCCAAGACTACCCTATTTTTATACTCTACCCAAAATTCATAAAGGGGTCACCCCCCCACCTGGGAGACCCATCGTCTCGGGCATAGGGTCCCTCTTGGAACCATTATCCAAATTCTGCGACCACTTCCTACTCACACTAGTCTGGGTTACCCCTACCTTCCTCCAAGATACCAAAGATGTCTTGAGACTTATCGAAACCACCAACACTGAAGGCCCGCTACCAGATGTACTCCTTACACTGGACGTGGAGGCCCTTTATACTAACATTCCCCAACTCAACACTTTTGAGGTAGTGGAGACTATTTTGCTTAACATCAACTGGGACTCACCCACTCACGTCAGCCTCATCATGGAATGTGCTAACATCGCTCTCACAGAAAACTTCTTTCAGTTTGAGGATCAGTTGTTCCATCAGACACAGGGCACTTCGATGGGCAGTACTTTCGCCCAGAGTCTGGCATGTCTCTACATGTCAGACTTTGAGGCGAGGTATGTGCTCACGAATACCAATCCTTTCTCGAATAACGTTCTCCTTTGGAGACGTTACATCGACGACATTCTAATCTTCTGGAAAGGCCACGTAGACGTGATCCCAAACATTCTAACATGGATCAATGACCTTAACCCCTACCTCAAATTCACAGCTAATTGCTCTGAACATGAACTCCCGTTTCTTGATCCGACGATCATCAAAAAACGAACAGATTGGAAACTATCACCTATAAAAAACCAACCGACAGCCATTGTCCCTTGCAGTACCAAAGTTTCCACCCAAAGGCCCTGAGGGAGAACCTTCCATACGGCCAATTATTACGTATTCGTAGAAACTGTAGTAACTTAGAAGACTACAAAAGACTAACATCGGAGCTTAGTGTCTACTTGGCTAAGAGACAATACCCCACTCGAATTATCACCAATGCACAAAAACAAGCACGTAACACCAACAGGTCTAGCCTCCTTGAAACACAGACAAAGCCTGTAACAGACCTTATAACATGTGTGACCACCTACACCTCCGAGTCAAACATGTTAAAACGGGTCATTAATAAACACTGGAAAATACTTGATGCAGGCAACCTAGCCCTTGACAAGCCGAGGTTCGCCAGACCAAAAAAATCAGCCTCCACAGCTCCCACTACCTTATGGAATTTGCCTCCAGTTACCGGACATTATCCCTGTGGCCAATGTGTAGTCTGTCCACTAACACGAGCAACAAAAACAATTCAACTCACCCATAATTGGACCTGGACCCAGAAAAAACACACAAACTGCAATACACGGAACTGTATTTATCTTATCACGTGTCCATGACGTCGCCAATAAATAGGGATGACCACGCGCACAGTGAAGACAAGAATCACTGAACATAGGAGTAATTTACGTTGCAAAAAAACCAACACCAAAATGTGCTCACACTATGTAGAACACAATCATACTCCAAATGATCTAGAATGGACGATTCTAGAAGCCTTCCCAACCATCACTAAGGAAGCCTTATTCAGGAAAGAACAATGTTGGGTGTTCAAATTGGGAGGACACATAAGGGGCCTTAACGACAACATACCCTGGGCTGAATTGCACAATTAACACCTCCTGTCTCTATACTGTCCCACTATGCGACTCGCCTCCAACTTGGTGGCCTAAAAATGCCACTCAGAGTCCATAATGAACCCATTAATTCCCCTATGTGTAAATAATTATCTAGCATAAAAGCAACATTTAAAGCGTTTATATTCACCCAGTGATGTCATCTGGTGCAATTTGCAATTACATCACAAAAGCAACATATATCATGCAATATTCTAATTTCTACCATTAGTATGCGTACATATATTAGTATACGATTAATTTAGCCATGCAAAATGCAAATCCCACGTGTAATTCTTTTGTTAATACAATTGGTGAGTTATCACTTCAAACGGATTAATAATATTACAATTAATAGATTATTCGGATTAATATAAACATACAGAATGGGGGGGTATACACAATTTTGTACTATCCACTCCAGCATTAACACATATCCTGCCCAAAGGCGCTGCACCGTTTTCTTACCTTGGTAAGCACTACCTCTTCAAATAAACCCTTCTTTAAGTCATTCTTGGGATTTTTAATACCACCCTTCTTCTGTGTGTCACTATTGAAGGACAGATAGCCCTCTTAATTCAACAGTCCCTACTCACCTTAGCGGACACTGGTTCACCCTTCCTCTTCACCCTTTCTCTTGACTAATGGGTCCCTTGCTTACTTTCGCCTCATTCCAACTTCTCATTTTCCTTTCATTAACTTAAGCCTTCGCCCCCTTTTTTCCTTTCTGTGGGTCTCCTTCCTTCTCAGACTCCTTTTCTGCTCCGTTCTCTCCACAAACCACCCAGCACAGTAAGATGTCATATTTTTTGTTGCACATTACTAACTTAAGACATTACAATTGCGTTGTAATTAATATAGCTTACATCTATTGTATGATTTCAACAGCCCTGAAGAAGCCCATGTCTGGGCGAAACGCGTTGGCTGCATTGAACTTTGAGCACATCACGAATAAAAACAACTAAGGAATATAAGCAACAATGTGGACTCATTAGTTTTTCACACTTCATGTATATACTGCAGAGGTCTTCCAATATATTGCCTCTCATATCCCTGTGAATGTTATTGTAATTTATGGTCATATGGCATCTGGCCATCTGAGGTGGGCAATATTTCACCACTTTTCAGTGACTTGTCTTGGCAGTGCAGTCCTCCATAACCCAGCTGCTTGTTTCATGTTTCAATATCCAAAGAGGACCCTGGCCTAATTTTGGAGGTCTCCCCAGGCTTATAAACTGAAAGTGTCACTTCCTTGTGACTTCTTCTTGACAGGGCAACAAAATGCATACGCCTCTCTATCCTAGCAGCATCTTCTGTTAATTGGCGGTGAATAATATCAACTTTGCCTTGAAAGAAAGTGGCTAACTCGTTGCACTGATGTTGAGAAAAAGAGAGTGGAGGCAGAATGTCGCTAGGAGCCAAGAGATCTTTCACTACTGTAAAGAGAGTCGTCTGACAGTGTTGAGAGCTAGGAATCTTCTCAGTAAAGTACATGGCATGCGCCGATTTACAGAGAGCATGATATTTTTTCTGCTCCGCCACATAGTCGGACTTAGCCTCAACAGCATAAAGTTTCCTCCACTGTCTTTCGAGGGTTTTACATTGTTTCTTTTCTTGTCAGCGGGTGTCAGTAAGCCAACATGCAGGAGTATGAATTCTGCACGTCAGTTTAGAGGTGGGTAGCAAGATGATATTAGTGGCCACAGAAAGCCACTGGTGCACAGGGTCGGATTGAGAGATAAAGGTGGGCATTGTATTAGGAGACAGCTAATTTAACTCAAACATGTTAAATTTGGAACAGTTCCTGGCTCTAGGTTTCAGAACAGGCCAAGAGAAGGGGGCGGAGGAGACCCTAATTCTGAAAGGCGCTGTAAAATGATCCAATCATCAGAATTGAAGAGGAGGAGCGACAGTCAAGGCTTTTAAGTTAGAAGAAATGAGGGTCAAAAGCTGCCCTGCAGTATGAGTGGGTGCAGAGTTGAGAAGATTGAGATTGAGAGTGCCTGGGTCATCTATGAATGCTGAAGCTATATTGTTATTAGCATCCTCAAGGTGGAGATTGATATCACCCCGCAAAGTAAAATTGGCTGACCGCAGAATATGGGGAGCCAATAAGTCAGGAAGAGCTGAACACCAATCACTGGGGTACCCAGGGGGACAGTAAAGCAGTGACCCAGTCAATGTAAATTTAGATGTAAAGGAAAGGTAAATAACAGGGCTTCACAGTTAGGGATCTGGAAATTCTCTATTTCACATTTAAAATCCTTTTTAAAAATGATGGCAATACCTCCACCAATTCTTTGAGGTCAGGGAGAAATTTGGCAGGAAGTGCTGAAATAACATCTTTCTGTAAGAAGCTTCGGGACTATAGTCAAAAAGATAACTAAATAAATGCAGCTGGTGAGAGTGTCAGGACTAAAAACCTAAAACCTAAAAATTAGCAATGTACTAAACCCACTTTAGTGATTAGTAATTTTCTACTGACTCACAAAGTGGGTTTAGCAGTGAATAAGGAATCGCTATTAAGAAGTGGCGTTTTGCAGGCATCACTACCAAAGAGGAATTCCTATCCATATGTATCAATGGTTTAGGACCCAAAAAGCAGTCATAAATAATCGTAACAATTCCTACCCCCAGGTTGGAGTAGTAATCCATTTGCAGAAGGGAAAGGGTTTCCCTTACTCCTAGTGAATAATAAAAACAAGTTTGTTTGGGAGTAGGCAGTGTTCCATGGGACTACCTGGAAACTCTCAAACAAACTGAAATTAAAAGTCAGCATATCTTTTTAAATACAGTCTGGTTTAACAAAAATGTTACTTTATTGACAGGTAATCACAGACATGGTTGTCCACTAACCCCAGTGGGCTACCATCCTTGTAATGACCTCCATTCGTAGTGAGTTAAAATGTGCCCATTACCTCACTAATATTCATGAGGTATGTCAGATTGCAATGCATTATGATGCCGACTTTTATGAACTGCATTATTAGTAAATAGGACAGTTCTTAAAATTATTTACTAGTAACACATTTTGCAGCGAATAAATAGCACATCTAGCCCTTAATTAGATCTAGGTTCATTCAGCAAGTGTTGCACTTAATGGGAAGCCTTTATTTCAAGATGTGTTCTGAATCCCACAAATAGTCCCTACCAGCTGCTGCTGCTACTGGAAGCAGTGCACCACATGCATTGCAATTGAAATAGCATATATGAGGTGGTTTATGCACCAAGTGGTGCAATGATCAGGGTGAAATCCTAATTTGGGCTGATCCAAGATGTGAATGGCAATGGTTTGAATCAGGAGCAAAAGGAGCTAACCAAAAGCAACCACTAACTTAATGGAACGTGCTCAATGCTGACGGTTTGTATATTTATTCAAAACCTAAGGTCTTGGAGATGTCATAGGTGCAAAATGGTGTTCATGCTGTACAGCAGTCCAGCACTTTCAATCATTGATAGATGGCAAGTCGCATGCATTGGCCCATGATGCTGTCTCACCAATGCAGAAGCTTGTATTTAGTAAATGTGCAAAGTTATCTCAGTATTTAATGAGGTTTCATAACTACTCAGATTCATCGGTGACTTTTGCTTTCCAGGCCCTTCTATTGTTAGATATTATATTGGTGTAAAATGTCATCATAAAGGCCTATTATGTGTATAGAAAAGCTGTATGTCTTCTGACTATAGTGCAGTGTATTACATTTGTGATGAACTAACATGTATATGTTTCCATTCCAGCACTTCCCTGTGGTGAGAACAGCCACTATGAGGCCTGTGGGAACGCCTGTCCAGCCAGCTGCTCTGACAGAGCTGCCCCTGCCACCTGTACTCGACCCTGCGTGGAGACCTGCCAGTGTAATGATGGCTATGTTCTTAATGTCGACAAATGTGTCCCTGTGGAAAGCTGTGGCTGCACTTTCAATGGCCTCTACTACAAACCCAATGAGGAATTCTGGAACGATAACAACTGCCAAGTGCGCTGTAAGTGCGACCCAACCCTTGGCATGGTGGTCTGCAAGAACACCAAATGCAAAGACAGCGAAAAATGCATGCTGGTCAATGGAGTTCGAGGCTGCATCCCAGTCAGCTACTCCACCTGTACCGGCAGTGGAGATCCTCACTACACCACCTTTGATGGATATAGATACGATTTCATGGGCACCTGCGTCTATCAGCTGGTTGGCCTCGTCTCCACGGATCCCTCTCTCACTGCCTTCACAGTCACAGTTGAGAATGACAACCGAGGAAGCAAGACAGTTTCATACACCAAAGTGGTGACACTGGTGGCCTATGGCTTCACCATAACCCTCAGCAGAGACTTTCCTTACAAGGCCTTGGTAGGTATCAAACAGTGACCAGGCAGGGGACGGCTAAGGTACATGGTGGATGTGATGCAACTTTATCCTGTTCAAACAGTAAAGCACTTATCACTCAAATTCATCATGTGATAAATGAAAAAGTGGGAGCATGCTACATTAAATCTTGTTTTGTATTACAGTCATCTATATTGAAGTCCTAAACATTAGAAGAGTATCATCCATGTGAGGAATTAAGGAACACTTATTGTTCATAATAGACTGCATTATACATATGCAATACCAACTTGAGACAAATTTGTTTGTAGGACAACCATAATCCCCAAAATCAGTGGTGCAGGAATAATTATCATAGTGGGGGAGGGGGCCGCCATCAAAGTTTATTTATTGATTTATTTGCTAGATTGGATATGACTATTCATCAAAAAGTAAAACAAGCATTGGCAATGACAATATGTCTCACTTTAATATGGTGCATTCATACAAGAATACATCTCACATTGCAGTCATACATGCATTTCAACCTAGATTCACACACAACTCTCATCCTTAACTCTTATAAATACACCTCCCCCAACACAACATAGGCATAATGCTCACTCTGGACGCACATGGGCACATCTACTAACACTCACTTGTGTGGACACACAGATTACACTCGCACATCAATCAATTGGCACTCTCACACTGCTACCCTGCACTCACAAAGGCAGGCACAATTCTTACCCTGCTCCCTTCTCTCAGCACCTAGGGCCTCATTTACAAGAAACTGACGCATAAGCATTGATGCATCAGTTTCCTTGTACCTGTGTCAAATGCCCTTGCGATACCATGGATGCACTATATTTACAATACAAGGCTCCACGGAGCAAGGATTAACAGATGCATCATTCTGACGCTTCAGTTGGCAAAAAAGTGATGCATTGCTGGAGTTGGTCGTCAGAACACATAGACAAGTCCCGTTGTAAAAGTCCTGCGTTAATCCTTAAGCCTGGTCTGAACATGCATAGGGATTTTGACACAGTCAAATCATAGAGTGACACAGTAAACATTTTGCAAATATCACTGCACCACGTCTATGTGGCTTTTTGCATGGGAACACCTGCCCTGCTTGCATTATTAGTATAGGGTAGTTATTCTTGTGACCAAATTTTGGCTTGACCAAAGTTGTATGAACCTTGGCAAAATTCCTCAGTTCCGTTATCTGCCCAAACTGTTACATGTTTTGAAACAGGCAGGACACCACAAAGTTCTATATAGAGTTCCCAACCCTTCCGTTCAGCACTCAGAAGCAATTCCATTCACAGTGCAGCCCTATGCAGGCCTCATCATTTATTCAGTAAAGAAAATCCCAACAATAGCTGACCATGTTGTATACAGGGGGATATAGAATGGACAGAATCCTAGAGTTGCTCCTTGCCTAGGATGGTAGCTGAGTCCATGGAGCCTCTGCAGGTGGAGAGGGGTGGTCACCTCTCTGTTTTATTGTCCTGGGTGTCAGGAGGGGAGGAGTAAGGCCAAAAGGGTTTTATAAGTGGTCATCTTCCAGGGCCAGGCATTTTTTGTGATTGGTGACCCACTTTAAATGAACGAACTCTAAATAATCTAAGTGTGTTGGGGCTGAAAACATCAACAGGACAGCTCTAGCTTTCGCAGGATGGGTGTTGGCTTTTCAAGGAATTCACTGTTGACACCTGGATTGCCCGTAAACTAACCCAACCTATATAATCAATCCACAAAGAGTGCCACTGTCATTATTATGTTGAATGGATTGTGTTATTTTTATTTTTAAGGGCCCTCACATGCTGCAACTGCACGTATTTGTGGAACTTGGTATGAGAAAATTGATACTGCCCCTGCAAGTCCCCTGATGCAAGTTTTCGAGTACCCACCCACACATCACCAAGGGAAATGATGCCTATCCTATCCCACTTCCCCAAACCCTCCAGCCTTGTAGTGTGGTGCACGAATGTCACCTGCTGGTGGGGAATCATCCCCGTAAACCTATGATGCCAGTCATAGAGCTAAGCACCGCCTGGCAGCACAACAGTGCCACCTGAGTGGTCTCTGGAAGGTAGCAATGTATCAGGCCTCATGGAGTGGGCCCAAGCTCCCATCAAACCAAGCAAGGTCAGTTCCATGTGATAAGTCTGGTCATCCCCACCCCGTTGAAACTATCGTTAATCACCACCAGCTGCAAGACTAGGCAGTAACAATACAAATCAGCCATATATATCCCTCCATCAAAGGGGGATTGTCGGCAGTAAACGAGGGCCCCACAGGAGAGACCATTCGCCTAAAGGATCATGGAGGTATGGGTTTGGCACTAGTACCTGGGAATTGGATGAGGAAAGTTCGAAAAGACAAAAAGAAAGAGGGGTAAAATCATCATTTTTAAATATAGCCACCCTTCCCAAGACATGCATTCTGGTGGCCAGGAGGGTCAGTTTAGCCTCCACACATGGTATGGTAGGCATGCAAGATAGATGACTAGATAGTGAAAAGAGAGCTGGTGGATTTGAATCACCATGCGCCAAGAGCAGACACTCGAGTCACAGGAAATGGGAATCAGAAGGGATTTGGACTTATTCACCCAGAGATCTGAGGGCTCCTAAAAAAATTGCAAGGATTCCTAAAGACCTTGAGCATGAGGTTTGCCGATTTGCTAAGAAAAGCAAAATGTCCACATAAAATGCAATCCCATCGTCACCTACCCATCCCTGCACCCAAGGGTCACACCAAATCAGGTGTGCCAAAGGCACAATAACAAGGGCAAATAAAAGGGGGCAGAGGGGACAACCTTGCCAGGCACCACTACAGACAGGGAAGGAGTTGGCAATAAATCTATTGACCTGAACCTGGGCAGTCAGCTGAGTGTATAAAAGGCCAATAAGGGTGCGAAAACACAGCAATCAAGCGGGACCAGTCAACTATGTCAAGAGCCTTACACTAGGAGTAGGGCCAAAGAGCCCCGAAGACAAGGGCCCGCTCATGCAAACTCCCCCCAGTGCCCCTGATGAGGGGGACCAACTTGGAGGCAACCTCCCTGGTGGCCAACCAATAAACAAGTTTCCCTGACTTGTCCCCAAGTTCATAAACCCTCTGTGTCGACACCCTCAAACACTGATGGGCTTCTTTCAGTGAGATTTTCTGCATGTGAGTGCATATCCAAGCTAACTGATGGTCAAAATATGTAGAGGGCCACTGCTGCAACTGCCGTTCCAGAGTGAGGATCTCGGCCTACAGAATTTTAACCTACTTAGTTACTGTTTCTCCCTGCCTCAAATATAGTCCTTACCAAACCCCAATGGGCAGGCATGCTGGCCGCCCATAAGGTACCAGCCGATTCCACAGTGCCCCAATTGATCTCAAACTAGGAGCGTATCCCAGATTTAATATATTTGGAACAACTTTGATCAGCAAGGTACCAAGCATTGACTCCCCACATCGGATGTGGCGCAGCACCGGGACAATCAAAGTGGAGCAGAAGAGGGGCATGTTCTGAGGTCCCCTAGGGCAGTGCCTCAATCCCTGACTCCCAGCAGACCTTCCCAGCTGGGAACCATAGCAGGTCACATAGTTTATGGGTCAATGAAGTGTGAGTATAGACAATGTTATGGGGATGCCCCATCCTCCGAGCATCATGCAGGCCCATGGAATCTGCCCAGGCTGACAGCTGATGGGAGCGTGCCAGGCCTCCCAGCCATGGTGGGCCAGAGGCATCGATCCCTGGGATTGCATTAAAATCCTCTCCCACATTGACGCCTTGTGAAACACCCAACAGGAGGGATGCAAGAGAGCACAGCATTACAAGGAGTTGAGGTGGTGAGACATAACTTGACAGAAAGGTGCAGTTCCTACCTTCTAGCTGACCCTCTATCCCCACGTACGTCTCCTGGGGGTCCACATGGGAGGCAGGCACCACTTATGGAACCCCTTTATCTAATAAAATAGCCACTCCTCTGTGCCTGTGGTAAACCCTGCATAATAGACTCTGTTGTATCCATAGAGACGAAGGAAGGGACAATGGACACCCAATAAATGTGCTTCCTGAAACATAACAATTGCAGGCTGGAACCACCTAATATAGTGCAGAGCAGCAAATCTTTTAATGAAATCTAACAAGCCGTTCACATTTCAAGACAATAACTAGTTCCAGAGGAGCAGAGAAACAGGTGGCCCTGACCCAGGTACTGGAACATGGGTGGGCCTAGCTGAGTCACAATATAAGTGGCGCTGGAATCGTTGGCTCAGAAAGAGTTCATCTGGGAATGCCCAACTGTGTCAGTGCTCTGTGTCTGTGTGATGCATATTCAAGCAAGCCGGAAACAACAAAACAACCCAAATCCACCTTCATCCCCCCCAACCCATACTTCTACCTCGTAGGTATCTCTCGCCTAGCCCTAATTATATAACATTGGCTAAACAATGCCAGAGGCCGGCAGCCCCCAGTTTCCTCTTTTCTGTAGCATCTTGGTGCCTGACAGCAGTTACATTGTCATATGTGTTAAGTAAGTGCCATAGGGGCAATATTCAAGAACAAACTCAGTACAACCAAAAGTACAAAACAGAGACACAAATTATCCTCTTGTGCCCCTTGGCAGTGCTCTGAAGTCCATCAGCAGGCCTGCACAGATTGTCACGTAGGGGCACTGAGGGCTGCATTCTGAGACCCAAACCATCTGATCCAGAGGAACCCCGGTGGCTGTGGGTTCATGAGCGAGTCTTATGGGAGCAAGCTCCTTTTCATCTGGGTGACTTGTGGGAAAGATGTGGAGCACTACCCCCTACCTGCAGTCCAGGCTCTCCAGATCCATATTCCTGCCTGAGCACCCTCCTCTTCACCGCCCACTTCCAAGCCTGCTCCGGAGTGTCAAAGAAGTAGGTGGCAGAATTGAAAATCACTTTCAACCTCCCAGGCCAAATGTTTCTGTTTGACCTCTTTGAAAGAGCATCTATGTTGCGAAAGTCCTGGTGAGATATGGCCTCCCTAACAATAGCATCTCTGTCTTGATAGTTGAGAATCCACACAACCATCAGATGGGCTGCGGCACAGGGCAGAGTTCGGTGGGCAAAGGACCTGTGCTCCTGCTCCAGGATGAACCACAGCGACAACTTGCCAGGACAAAACAGGAGTGTAGCCACTCCTCCAGAAAGCGCTACTTGTCAGCTGCGTCAATCCCCTCAGGAAAACCAACAAACCAAAAGTTATTCCTAAGTGATCCTTTTTTCTGCATCCTCAGCCCGCTCCTCAAGCAATGCCATTGTCTAGAGTTATTTGTAAACCTTAAGGTTGAGTGTGCCCCAGTGGCAGCCGGTAAGTTTTGGAGGGAGGGGCGGGTGAGACACGCACACACAGGCACACACACACACAAACACATCCACTCGCAACACACTTTACCAAACATTCATACATACATACATGCACGCACCAAACATTAATTTAAAAGAAAACAAAACACACTTACCTACAGCCAGCTCTGCCTTCCCTCATTGGCTGATTTAAGATCGGCCAATTTGGAAGGCGGCAGTCCCAACGTCATCACAGAGTGGGGTGGGGTCAGTGAGACTGCTGGCCTCACCCCAATCTGTGATGAAGTGTCACAGATTGACCATCGAACCTGGGTGCTTCAGGGCTTAAAACTGAAGCGCCCAGGTGCGAGGCAATCAGTGAGGCTACCCCTCATCACTGAGGGGAGGGCCTCGAGGACCTTTTCTAAGCTGAGATAGTCACGCCCACAGTAGCTGTGGCCTCCTCAGTCCAGCAAAGTTCAGCTCAAGCAGCCAGGAGCCTGCACATTTTGCCCGTGTGTGGCTCCTGACTGCTTGAACTGAAAGTGAACTGTGTCTGACAGGCTGACATTTGTGCAGCCTGACAGACACTGCTCATGAGGGGCAAAAGGTGGAGGGGTGTGGCCCCTCAGCCCCAATGGACCGGCCGTGCCTGGTGTGGCCATTTCCACTGAGTACTCCCGGGTCTCTGCCTCAGTTACCCGCCCGGCTACATTCCCGAGATCTTGGCGCAGAAAGGAAACATCCACTTGAACCTCACCCACCTTAGTCTCCACCGCTTCCCTTGAGTCTTGGATTGCCTTAAGTATCATTGCAAGATCAGAGTGGCTGGAAGACTTCTGTGTCACCAGGAGCCCATCAGTGACACCTGTTGCAATGATGTGGTGTACTGGAGGATCACCGAAGGCAGAGGCTCATCATGCCCCTTGGCCTGGCCATGCCCCTCCAGACCGATGTGGTGTACTGGTCCATCACCGAAGGCAAAACCTTTTCATGCCCCATGGTCGGGCAATGCCCCTCCAGACTCATTAGCACGCACAACAACCAGGGCAACTGCGTCTTCATGGAGAGGATGAGCTGCCTAGATCCAGGTGATAAAATGAAAGCAGCAGGACAGGTTGCAAGCACAAGCCCCCAGTTCACAGCCAAAGTTCAGGAGTGAGAAGTCCCTTCCAAAGAGGCCTGGGTCCCAGGTCGCAGGCAGCATATATCCCAGTGTTAATTGCAGGACATGGACCTGGATCCGTGGGGAGGTCCCACCAGATAAGTACCAGGTCACCCCATAGGAGTTTACAGCACAGAGGGGGGCCAGGCCTGGGGCCGCCAATGACGGGGAGGGAAGGCTGACACAATCAGCTCCCACACCACCATGAGGAGGGCAACAAGTATGCAGGGGAAAAGGATAGCCGGGTTGCCACCAGATGCAGCCCATTTACAGACCCACTGGGCCTGGAATTACAATACTTCACAGGAACGGGTACAAACACTCCTGTTTGCCTGCCCCGGGGTGTTGTCTCAAGCAACCAGACACTGGCACTCAGTCCACTGAACCTAGCTTCGGGGGGCACAATCCTCAGCGCCTCCAACAGTGGTAGTCCATCTCCTAGGCCACCAGGCCCCTTAATCGATGTCACCGGACCCGACCAGGCGCAGGGCACCAGTCCAGACCGCTTGTCTCCCACACCGACATCGCTTCTCCCCATCACAAGCTACAATCTGCAATGGAGTAAGGCCTCTCACCATCTCATCATGAAGGGGGAGAACAAGTCGCCCGCTGCACCCTAGAGCTGACCAGCGTGCGAAGGCCCTAAGATTTCCAGACAGCGCCCTCGCAGTGTGGACAGTGGCCGTCTGCCCCTCTCCTCGGCGAACCCGAGCCGGTCCACTGGCTTCCTTACCCCCAGCTGCCTCCAAATGCTGACTGCTAGATACAATCCCTCAGTCTCAAGAGCAGGCTTCCTTATTGGACCAGACTGTGCAGCATCTGATTTGTCAATAGGGGCCCGACATTCACATGCAGTTTTCTACACGGCCTGCCATACACGGCCTGCGCCGTGAGCCCCCACCGGCAGCCTATGAGGAGGGGTTCGAAGACAGTTGTTAGACTAATGATTTTAGAGTATTCGAGAGGAGGCCAGGAACAACTCTAATTTGCGACTGCCATCTTGGCAGCCGTAGCCACACCCTGCTGCTTTACATTTCAAAACACCAAGATGAACACATCTTACCACTCTTTCGGTTGTGATCCAGCTTTACTAGCCCATAGACCTTTCCAAAGACACAGAATGACACTGAGTGAGCGAGCTCTCTTAACTGGGGGTGAAGGGGTGAGAGAGGGTTTGCAATACATACAGAGACTTCAATTGATTGACTGCGAAGTGTGCCATGGAACAGCTCTCATCTACCATCCCCTTGAGAGGCGGACAACACTCTCCCTGCAGCCTCCCCAGATATGTATACTCCTTCATCATGTCTAGCTCCAATAGCCCTGTTCATGGTGTTCAACAGCTACAAGACCCCCCGCATCGCCCCTTTAATGAGGCTACTGCCTGCCGGTGGTCCCTCTGCAATACTGGGTTTTGCACACCATCTGCAAAATAAAGGAAGAAACGGCAGATTAGAAAGTGGAAGAAGCTGGGAGAGGTCAGAAGCAAGGAAGGTGCAATCATTGGGCAGCACCAGTGACACCGGAATCAACAACAGTAAAGAAGGACAAACATAGAATTCATGTAAGACTTCAATACCTCTGGGGGGGTCTCAGTGAGAAATATACAAAGGATGATTCGGTACCGTATGGTCAGTGCCCCTGGGGGGCGCAATGGAAAAGATATTTGCAAAATGAGCACTATTTCAAAGGAATCCCACAAAGTCTGTGGAAAGAAGACGAAGGAGGCGTGATTGTCTTCTTGTAGATTTAACCAAGTTCCAACAAATAGGACCACTGATACAAGAGTGGCACAGCATCCAACAGTCACAGCTTCAACTGCCCAAGCTCTCACCCTTCCAGAACCTCCCCACACAATTCCACTCCATGACGCCCAGAATGTACACATACATTCCAGACACAAGAGGGGAAAGCAAAGTAGGACCAGAAGGAAAAGGAGAAGGGTGAAATAGTAACCCACAACACATCCCCTACCCTTACAATAAAGGATGATTAAATTGCATGGGACAGAGATGCAAGAAACAGAACACATGAAGTCAAAAAATCACTTCACAACAATGAAAGAAAAAGTGGTAAGAACAAAGTAGACATCTCAAGATATATGATAATCTTTATGCCAATTCGGCCTACATCTCAACCTTCTACAAGTGCTAAAACCAGGAACACCGGAAGTGGCATTGCTATGGACTGGTTTGGAAACAGATTCACATGTCAGGTCAGATTCACGAGCATCAACTCCAGGTTCCCACTTGACCAACCTGGACATGCTCCATACTTCACCAGAGTCCAAAACAACCACATTTCTCCTGACTTCCTTAATGACAAAGGGCCCCATAAACCGCGGCCGCCCCTTTTTCAACAGACCAGGATTCCTGATCAATACTTCATCCCCCACACACCAATGTCTAAGGAATGTGGAGTTTCTCTGATTAAATCTGCGCTTATACTCTCCCTGATAGACACTCCTTCTCAAGTCTACCTGCTCATTCATCTTGAAATCATTCACATCCAACTTCAACCAGGCAGGACTCAGCTTGTCATGAGCCTTCCTTCCTCTTAGAATTGAGAAAGGAGAAACAGAAGTCAACCAATTTAGAGTGGTGCGATGAGCCCACCACGTCTCCCTGAGCATCTTCTTAAGAGAAGACCTAGTTTGCAAAGCCCTCTGGGCACAACTTTTAACCAACTTGTTCATGCTTTCCGCAAGACCATTGGCTTGTGGTGAGTACAACGCTGTCTTGAAATTAACTCTTTTAAAAATCTGCTCATCTCATGCGAGACAAATTGCACCCCATTATCTGTAATAAGCCATTTGGGAATGACTTCTCTTGAAAATTCCTCAGAAAGGAATTCGATAACAGTAATAGTATTGACGACAGACACACATTTAGTGACCACCCATTTAGAGGTGTAGTCCACCAATAACAATACATAACGCTCATCAGGAGGAAATAGCTCAAAAGGTCCAGCAATATCCAAGCCCAACTTGGACCACGGCTCAGAAGGAACATCTACCGGTGAAAGAGGTGCCACCCGAGTCTTCTTGCTTTTGTCACTGTTGGCACATTCCCAGCAGTCTTTTACAGCATCTTCCACCTGACGATCCATTGTTGGCCACCAGTACCATTCACGTACCCTGGCCTTGGTCAGATTCCTCCCCAAATGCCCTTCATGTGCCAAATTGATAATCTTCTCCCTAAGACCCTGAGGAGGTATCACACGATTACCTCTCAACAGTTTTTCATCAAAGACACTCAATTCATCCTTAACATTAAGAAAAGGCTTCAAGGACTCAGGTACTTCACTGTCCACTGTCCACAGGCCAACCCTTGACAGAATACTCCTTGAGCATCTCCAAATCTTTATCCTCATGAGAATTAAAAGACCACTCATCAGAACCAACAGCAGATTCATGCACCCATGCCACCAAGGAATTTTCCACTTCCACACCTGATTGCTGCAAAGGCAACCTTGAAAGGCAGTCAGCAATCGCATTCTTTGAACCTTGCACATATTCAACCACAAAATTGAATTCAATCAACCCTTCCATCCAGCGCTTGATCCTAGGTGAGATATTATCAGCCTCCCTGCAGGTGAAGATTTGACACAAAGGGCGATGATCAGATCTAATAACAATAGGTATCCCCCAAAGGTAAAACTTAAAGTGATGTATTGCCAAGAAAACCGCCAATGCCTCCCGCTCGATCACAGAGTAGCGCTCTTCTGCACCCTTGAGTGAACGAGACGCAAAGGCAATTACTCTGGATTCACCATCCACAACTTGTGATAGAACTGCCCCCAACCCAAGCATGCTAGCATCAGTGCACAACACAGTTTTCCTGCGAGCATCAAAATGCCCTAAAGTCGGCATACAACCAATTTTGCCCTTAATGGAGTCAAAGGCAGAAGAACAATCATCAGACCATGAAAATTGCACCCCCTTCTTGAGCAGCAACCTAAGGGGAGAAGCAATCACAGCAAAATTTGGAACAAATTTAGAACAAAACTTCGCAAGTCCTAAAAATGATCGTACCTGATCCTTGTTGATAGGTACTGGAGCCTTCACAATGCTCTCTGCCAGATCCAATTTAGGACTAATCCCTTCAGCAGAGATGGTATATCCCAAATAACTTACAGAAGACACCCCAAATTTACATTTTTCCTTCTTAATAACTAAGCCAGCTTCCTGTAGCCTCAGCAGAACCATCCATAAATGCTCATCATGTTCTTCTCGATCTTTCCCATACACAAGAATGTCGTCCTGGAAGATAAGAACCTCTGACAACCCTACCAGAACCTTATTCATGACCCTCTGGAAACATGCTGCGGCAGAAGCCAAGCCAAAAGGCATACGAACAAACCTGAAAGCCCCCAGAGGTGTCACAAAAGACGTCAAATGTCTCGAGTCTGGATGAAGTAGCACCTGATGGTATGCGGATGACAGATCCATGACACTAAAACATCTAGCATCCTTGATAAGAGCAAGAGTTTCAGAGATGTTGGGCAAAGGCTGTCTGTCAACCCAAATGTGCTTATTCAGACCGCGCAAGTCCACACACATGCGGATCCCTTTCCCACCATCCTTAGGAGCCAAAACAATGGGGGCCAACCATTCAGAACACTCAATTTCGTCAATGACCCCCATGACCAACAACTTCCTGCTTTAAAGGTTCCATCATCAAGTGAGGAACTTTCCTCACTTTGGAAACAAAAGGTTGAGCATTTTCTTTCAATACGATTCTATGTTCAAAGTTCTTCAGTAACCCTAACTCATCACTTAAAACTTTAGGAAAACACAAACTGACATCCTTGCCAGATAACACCTCTTGAGACAAAAGTAAAACTTTTTCAGGAGAATTGGGATTCAAAGTGATCCCCATGTCCCTCTGGTGCCTCCAGCCCAAAAGATTATCACCTCTCTTAGCCACATACACCTTCCCCACAGTTTCCCTGTCCTTATACTGAATTTTCCTGACCACATATCCCAAAACATCTATTCTGACACCCCCATAGCCCACAGGGTTGATGTCAGGAGGGAATAACTCAATCTTATCTAGACCAAAAACCGCATCCCAATTGGCATCACCAACCATCGTGTAGGGTGAACCAGAGTCAGCCAAAACGGGAAATTGTTGACCACCAATCAATACTTCGCACACGGGCATGTCTAAATCATCACCATCCACCAGTCCATTCTCCTTGACACTACATACAAACTTCTTCTCCTCTTCAACATAACGCACAACCTGATTGCCTTTGTACTGGCAAACTCTGGCATAATGGCCCTTTTTGCCACACTTATTACAAATTACAGACCTTGCAAAGCAGTTAGAACTATTGGGAAGATGCCTGTCACTACCACACCTAAAACACTTAAAACCAGGTCTGATATTCTTGAACCCACTCTGTTCAGAATTGGAAGTCTTGTAATTAAAAGTAGATTGTTCAGAGTCTTGAAACTTTTTATCCTTGTCACCAACATTTCCCTTGAACCCCACCTTACCTTCCCTAGAATCATCTTTCTTCAAATCATATTTTTTTATCTCATGAATTGCTTTTTCATCAACTGAAGCATCATTACTTTTCTCAGGTCTCATCTCTCGCACCCACATATTAGTGTTCTCCATACCCTCAACAATAGCTAGGGTTTCTTTAAGATCAGGATTCTTTGCAAGAAGCTTTTGCCGCACCTTCACATCGTTTGTACATCTTACAACTTGATCTCTGATCAAGGAGTCAGTCAGTTGCTCAAACTCGCAAGTGCGAGCTAACGTCTTCAAAGCAGCCACATAACTGGTAATTCTCTCATGCTTACCCTGAACCCTGCTAAAAAACTTATGACGTTCCAAAACCACATTAATTTTAGATCCAAAGTGCCTCTCAAGCATCATGATAGACATATCGTAAATATTCTCAGGCTCACCGTCCCCACGTCCAAGAACAATCTCATCCAATCCATCATACACATGTCTGCCCTCAACCCCCAAATTATGTAACAAAGTGGCTTGCTTGCGTACTGCTGAAAATTTTTCTCCCCCAATAGCTAATAAATACGAATCAAACAAAGGCTTCCATCTCTTCCACGGTAAGATGGGGTCACCCGATTCTGAAAGAAACTGTGGAGGTTGTGACATACCAGTAGCCATGGTGTGATAATAGTTACTTAAAAGCACAAAAAAAAAAAACTAAATCTAAACGTACAGTTAAGTTAACAAATGCACAATAATGCCCCACAATTGATAATGAGTGTATCACTGACCCACACCCACAAGAAAACAGTACTTCAGTAAGGAATGTTGATGATGATCACGGAGACATCATGAAGAAATGCCCCTTAAGACTCCACACGAAGAAATGTGCATGTCAAGAACTAAATAAAGAACAGTACCTCCGCAAGCAACGTTGATCATGAAGAAATATGAAGAAATGTACACATCACAAGCTAAATAAAGAAAAATAATAAATAAAAATGATGGTGCGCGCATCACCGCGCAAGTGCTGAACAAAAACAAGGATCCTTTAATGAAACGGAGGTGTGCGCGTCACCGCGCATGTGCTGGGCAACAACAAGGCTCCTCTAACGAAATGAAGGAGTGCGCGTCACCGCGCATGCACAGGGAAAGATTCAGCCCTCAGCGCGCGAGAAATCCAAGGAGAATCACTCCCCAACGTACATGTGTTGCACTGAAAGCTTAACGCTTAACGAAACAGTGGTGTGCGCATCACTGCGCATGCACAGAGGCTTCACTCATCAGCGCGCATGTCTGAAGGATCAGCTCCGAGCTCGCTGCTTCCTTACTGCCTCCAATGCGCATGCGCCAGCTCCAAATCCTCCCGCAACCCGAAAAGCGCTCCTTGTCACACAGGAACTCTGCCTCTCAGCCCGAAGCCTGCCTACAGCGTCACCTCCACCTCTGTAACTCCCGTACAGAAGAAACCACAAGGAAATCTCCACGCCAGGGATCCAGCGACCAACGGCAGCTCACGTCGTCAAGGCAACCAAGGTAGGCGACAACCGGAGTATAGCCGTTGTCAATCGTTCACTTTTCGAGGCAATATTATTCCTTCTGGAAAATGCAGTAGAACAGCAGGTTTTCTAGTAAGAATCGTCAATTCTTTTAGAAGAAGTAATCTTCATCTCACACGTCTGGGTTTGATGGGGAAACCAGTGGTCCTGACACCTGTCCCCACACAGGTTCAACTCGTCGCCAGTGTAAAGAAGACGAAGGAGGCGTGAAATCTTCTTGTAGATTTAATCAAGTTCCAACAAATAGGACCACTGATACGAGAGTGGCACAGCATCCAACAGTCACAGCTTCAACTGCCCAAGCTCTCACCCTTCCAGAACCTCCCCACACAATTCCACTCCATGACGCCCAGAATGTACACATACATTCCAGACAGAAGAGGGGAAAGCAAAGTAGGATCAGAAGGAAAAGGAGAAGGGTGAAATAGTAACCCACAACAGTCTGTCAAATTAAATCCTATTAACCAGATTCCCAACATGTGGGCGAGCCAAAGCCCTTCTCCTTCTTATCACATCATTTTCTGCCGACGTCTGCCCTGTCAAACCAGACCATAAAAATAAAACAAGTATTGACATATATATTAAAAATTTAAAAAATACTCATGAAAGAGTCAATTAAATCAAAACAGATTTAAAAAACTACATTTTGCACTTAGGATAGAAAAGGCATGGTATAATCTACAGCAAATGAGCAGTACACATTTCAGATGTCAACATATACTGCCACACATACAGCTTGGACTCTATAGATCTCAAGAGCCAAATGCACTGGACAGTTTCCACCTTGTCTAACAAATTTAATTATTGAAAAAACTTTGCGCTTCAGTAACTAGGGGGCCTATTTATGAGCCCTGGCGTTACTTTTGTGCCACCAGTGCGTCACTTTTCGTGACGCACCAGCAGCGTAAAAAGTGAGCCTTGTTGCACCATATTTACAAAGTGATGTATACCTCTGCGTCACATTATACCTGCGCCAGGTATAACGTATGCAGGGGGGGCCTTCCGACGCAAGAAAGGGTTGTAGAAGTGACGCAGTGAAATCTATAGGATTTCACTGCACCACTTCTAGGATGCAAATGCGTCAATATCTTACGCCTGCCTCATAGCAGGTGTAAGACTGATGCAGACCATTTCACATGGGACTTGCCATGTGTAATGACCCACTGCTGGAGTTGCGCCTAATGGAAGGTGTAAGACTGATGCAGGCACATTTCACATGGGACTTGCCATGTGTAATGACCCATTGCTGGAGTTGCGTCACTTTTGTGACACCCTCCAGTAATGCGTAATTTTTGCGCCTACAGATACATCAGAAATACTGACGTATCTGTAACTCCTTGCGACATGATGTGTCATACAGTAAATATGAAGCATCCTTGGTGTCGCAAGGAGAGCGCAATGAAAAGTGACGCATCGCTGTTTTCTCGCAGCGATGCGTCACTTTTCATAAATGAGGCCTAGGTACTTTGTAAAATCTGTTCAATTCAAGGTAGTCAAACTCACTTACTCCCACCCACCATATCCTAGCATAATTGTTTCTTCCATATTTTGTATGGGCATTAAACACTCGTAGCGTACTTTTTTCGCATGTATCTCTAGCCCATGGGTGTTACAACATAGGGTCAATCTTAGTGGATAATAAATTGTCTTCCGCAAAAAAGGAAGTGCTGGCACCTTGAAACTCTCCAGGAGAGGGAACCCTTTCATGCAATTGAGTAAAAAATCAGCACTGCTAACACTAAATATTCTTGCAAGTTCACCTTTTGCGGCCCATCTAAGCTATGCAAAGTTATTAGTATTTAGCCATCAAAGTATGTGTAATAGGCCGATAGGGATTCCCAAATCGCACAAAAGGGCCTTTGTTTTTCCTGTGGGGCCATGTTGAATGCAACACAGAGATCTAAAAAAGCAGCAAAAAAAACTTTGGGGCATATCAGCAGGGGCTGGCTAAATAATTATCGCCGCTTTAGTGCCCGTTTTTGGGCGAAAAGCGGCGATAATTATATTGCAATATCATCAAGGACACGCTAGCGTGTGTTTCCTTGATGTAGAGCCCGTTTTTTCACAGCCTCGCCTCGCATCGCTAATGAGATGCAAAAGAGGCGTGGCTGTGAAAACAACACATGTTAATATCGTGAAGGCAGCTTCGCGATATTAACAAGGAGGTGCAGCGATAAAAAAAATCGCGCTACTTCAGCCTTAACTCTGGAATTTAACACCTGTTAAATTCCTGACTAAGGCATACTTTTAATGGGATATGGATCATGCTGATAGGACCACAGGGTCCTATCAGCAATGTTATCGGTGTTTTCAATGGAACATCGCTGGAAAACCAGCGATGTTCCATTGAAAACACCGCTATCGCTGAAATATTATCGCCATAGCGCTATGCGTTGTAAATATAGCGTTATTATGGCAATAATATTCAGCGATAGCCGTTGATAATATGCCCCGTTCTTCCCTAAGGTCACCCACCTTCCATCTAATCAAAAGGAATTGAAAGACTTGGTCAATCGTACTTATTCCCATTCTAAAGCCAACCTGGAACTGCCTAAAAATGCCATTATTTGTTATCCAGGTTGTAAGCTTATGTAGTACTTGCCAGCAGACTATCTTTGTAAGCTGTCAATGAGACTGATTGGCTGTGAATTGCCTGTTTCAGAGCCTGACCCTTTCCCTGTATCAGGCATCTGAGACCCTGCTGCTTTGCTATTGGATAGTGTGTTAATGTGGGGAACTCAAACAATTGGTTCGGAAACAAAGAAATCAGCTATTTTGTTGCTAGGGAAATGTCTTACTTCATGATGTGTTCATGCTGCATGTAGAAGACTGTGAAAAAGAAATTGCGGCTCTATATACATCTTTATGGAGTGAGTTATACTTTGTGTTGACACTATGATCTGAGATATTGCCTTTGCCCATAATATCATATTGTTTAGACATTTTAATTTAATGCTGTAGTGTGGCGGATGATTTAAGATGTCATTAGTGATATCATCAAATATGTCATTGAACATGTCAGGAGTGATGTAATAATTGAGGTTATAAGCAGTGCTTAGCAATGGCACAAGTTAGAGTTATGTCAGTGAACTATAACTGGCGACTTTCAGTGGATTCTCACGTTTTAAACCTCAGAGTTTCGACTCACATATCTTACCTAATTATAATGTCCTTGTAACCTCTAGGTGTTTTTCAGTACATTTCTTAGCTTTTTTTGCTTTCAAGATATGAATTAGGGGCATATTTACAAACCCCTTGCGCCGCCGATGCATAAACTTCATTTGACTCACTGGCGGCACCGTGTGGTGCTCCATATTTACAAGGTCACGTAAAGCCTTGTAAATATGGCCCCTTTCACGCACCGCTTTGCTTCAAAGAGGCATTCCATGGGTGTTGCTGTGGGTGTTCCTATGCAACACCCATGGATCCTGCCGCATTCCCAGATTTACAACATTTGGTAGACCTGGGAATGCATCAGAATCCTACGCTTTGCCAGAGGAGGCGTAGGGAGGTGCAACAAGGAGAAATACTTTTATTTCTTCTCATTTTTTCGCTTTTCTATTCTGCAGCACGCACAGAAAGAGGAAAACACCTCTTGGGATTGTTTTTGTGCGGGAAGGTGTCCCTTCCTACACAAAAACAATTATCCCAACAACGTAGGCAGCCTTGCAACATGGTGCAAGAGTGCCTGCATTAGCGCATGGATGCCAATTGTGAGCCTGTGCAGGGGAGAGCTCAGGGTTACGTCATGGTATTATAAATGTGACGCATCCCTTTGCTTTGAAAATAACGCACCGCAGCCAAATGGGTTGCGATACCGCACTGCGTTACTTTCTTTTAAATAAGGCCCTTACTTTAAATCTACACCTAACAGCTGTACCCTTTAAGTTTTCAGTGAATTATTTTTTGTTGTTTTTCTTTTAAGATGTAAATGTTCTTTAGATGTAGACATATCTATAAATAATTTTAAAATTTATATTTTGTCAGTCGTTTTACCAAAAAGAGTTTTCCAAAGTAATGTGATTTCAATTGCTATGCACTATTCACATTAGTACTCTTCCAATGCATGGTCTGTAAAAAAATAATCATCTCTTAACATAATACAGGAAAGTTTTTTCTCCTACAATTACTGTTCTAGTATTGTAAATAAATTAGACATAATTGTCCATGCCACAAAGAAGAGAGCATTAGCATATACATTGATGAATTATGTATATATATAAATATATATATGTATACATATATGTTTGTGTGTGTGTATATATTAATATATACATATGTATATGTAAACAGTCACAATCCTGGCCCACCTCATTGCTGATGAGTTCTTCCAGGTACGGACCACACACGCGGAGAATAAATAGTCTTCAAAAAGTGCTTTAATAGTGCCAATAGAACACGGTCTGTATCAGGCTAGTGCCTGCCATGACGCGTTTCGGCCGTCAAAACTCGGCCTTGATCACATGATCACATATATAGAGAGGAACATTTTGCTCCTTAAATCCAAAACATAAAGCACTCATACTCCAGGAGTTTGCTTGTAAATGTGTCATTTTATGATGGGCAACGCGTTTCGACCAAATAGTCTTTAGCACAGTCTGAGTTGCTCGTTTGAATACTTCGCTTTATTGCAAAAAATAATACATAAACACAAAACAGGGACAACTCAGGTGGATGCACTAATGGATAGGGAGTACAGACTACAGTAGATGTAAACTAAGACAGATTCATATAGGAAAAACGATATTCTCGTACTGTAAATACATCTCAAAACATTATAATGGTAAATGGTGACTGGCAAGCACTAAAAATGTGCATTCTTGTGTGACATTCAAATAAATTCATCATAGTGTAAAGAAAAATAATAAGAGCTCACTTATTCTCTGTTGAAAGTTACAACCCATCTCATGAACAGTGTTTCCCCACAAGGAATTGGTCACAAAAATGCGTGCTGGTACTCTTGACCTCATTTCCACAAAATGTATATAAAATCATATGCCAACATACATTTCTTCCCTCTGATGGAGGTAACCTGTTACCAGTGTTTATCATACCTGGGTGGTGCCTCTTTTATTGACATTGATTATCCACAATCAAGGTCATGTGACCAAATATTCTATGAAGTAAATCACAAGGTGAACGTCTCAAAAACTACGCTCCCTATGCGACAAAATACTTCTAACATGGTCAACTGACCTGTTTTACCGGAGCTTACAATAAACCCCAAATTGCTGGTGTAACCCAACCCATTCTATGAAATTATATTTACAGAAAAACACATCTTAAAACAAAATACTATTTTTTGCAGCATATTATATTATACAGCCAGTACCCATCTGTTAAGAGACAGAATGCATCAGCATAATGCACTGTCACTGCTTGGCGACAAAACAAACCGCAGTGCAAGAATTCAAAGCATAAAACTGGAACACGGTGCATGGATGGGGAGGGGGGTTGAAATAACTGAAAGAAGCTGTATGGAAGGTGGCTACTGGTGATTGGGACTAATTGCAAGGAAAAAGGGAAATACTTCTTTGAAGGTTTTGACTGGAGACACTGTGAGCGAAAGAGAGGATTCTCAACCAGAAAAACAGTAAACATAGATATCTTTAGAAAGTGGTAGGGATTAGGGTTTCGGATAAGACAGGAACATGGTCTGATACTCATCCAATATGCACAAACAGTTCTTCATCCTTGTTCAAGCCTCTCGGGGATTTGCTGTAGAGGAGAATATGTATTTCAAGTCCAGCATCCTTAACTACCTCTCTCTGTTGCCCCTCTTGGGGTCACAGCGTTTTCTCAATACCAAAAAAAGACAGAGTGACAGGATGTTTCTCATGCTCAGAAAACCAATGCCTAGCCACTGAGTAGTTGGGGTCCCCATTCATGATGACTCTTAGATGCTCAAGGCTGCTTTGTTTGACTTGAAAAATAGTGCTGCCCATGTACATGCGACCACATGGGCACACCAAGACATAAGCACAATAATCACTGTTGCAATTGATAAATTTGCTAATGTGCTCAGTCTTACCAGTGGGCAGTGTTTACATTTTGACCTACTTACTTGTTTTACATGCTGTGTTGTGTCCACATTTATGGAAGCCTTGTTGTTCTTGCAGCCACCTCCCCGGTCTGCTCGCGTCCATGTAGCTCTTTACCACCATATCCTTCAAGGATCTAGCCTTGCGATCTGTTACCTGGTGATGAGAGTTATCTGGTTCCTTATAACAGGATCATTCTTCGCCGAGTGGCAATGTCTCTTAAGCTTCTCTCTGATGATGGGAGATTCAGACTTAAAAGTGGTAATCATCCTTACTTTCTTGCCTTCGTGATTATCCCTCTGCATTTAAATCAATAGGTTTTGTCTGGGAGCTCGGCTGCCTTGGCATTAGCTGTCTTAAGTACCTTGGAGGGATAACTCCTTGCCTTGCATTTGTTTGTAATCCTCTCTTCCTCTTCCCTATAGGCTTAGGGTGTACTGCAATTCTGCCTGGCTCTTAGGAAAATCCCAAAAGGGATGCTTCATATGAGCTTCTGTGGGTAGTGACTGTTTGCGGGTAGTATGCTATTGTCAGAAGTGGCCTTTCGAAATAGGCTGGTCTCCACTACCAGGGGCTTCCAACACTCTGTTGAACACATACGGAGACCGCTGATGGTTGCTTTGGCATTGCCTCCTCAAATAACGTATTCTTGCCAAATTGTTTGCTGTTAGAAGATGCCACCAACTCTCTGCATACAAATTCCGCAACTTATCTGCGAGAATTCTTTCTTTTCAACAGTTTTGACTCCTGGATCAAGGGGTCTTGGATCTTCACATGTAATATCTTGCTCTGAAGATGGTCTCATAGATTTACATCATAAGAGACCGCTACTTTGATACCCTAACCCATTTTCCTTTTAGTTTCTGTTAGGATGTAATCTGGGTATTTAGGGGCATATTTACAAGGGCGTTATCTCCACTTTTTTGGCTTAGAAAGCCAAAAATGCGGAGATAAAACCAGCGCTCTATTTACAAGAGGGTGCTAACATGCATAATCGCATGTTAGCACCTTTATTCCCAACGCCTCACTTTACATCTCCAATTAGATGCAAAGTGTGCGCTAGTGGGCGTTCCCCGGATGGACTACCTTGCAAATATCGCTGATGTTTACATCGTGATATTTACAAGGCAGCCCACATGATTTTAGCACTCATTAGATTTTGGTGAAAACTGCTGTTTTCGCTAAAATCTAACGTCTGCTAAAATCTTGACTTAGCCATCCCTAACATAGGGGGTGGATTATGCTGATACGACCCTGTGGGTCGTATCAGCAAGGTTATTGCCATTTTGCAGGGAACATCGCTGGAAAACCAGCGATGTTCCCTGCAAAAGGGCGATAACCTCGCTATCTCTGGAATTCTTTTCGCCCGAAACGCGCTGTTAATAACTTGCTACCAGGGCGATAAATTCCAGAGATAGCCTGCAATAATATTATTATTGCTAAGCACGGCCAGCGATAATTATCGATGGCCGTTGATAATATGCCCCTTAGTTCCTATGTTTAGGACAGTCTCCATACTGTATACTCTGGGCCTTATTCCGAGTTTGGAGGTCCTCATTTGGGACAGCCACCCAGCTGGTCCCAGGAGGACCGTCAAGCCCATGGGGCACCTGTCCAGCGACTTACGAGTTTAATGCAGGATGGGCGGGTGGTGCTGCGCCGGTATCATAGCAGTGGGTATTTTAGGCTCACAAGAGAGCCTATAGAACATACTGCCACCGCGAGAGAGCCTGCTTCATGTACGTGCACTGTGTGGCATCCACCACACAGTGCATGCACGAAAGTGAAATTGTAGGGGGGCGAAATATGTTCCCCCGCATGTACCCCATGGGCAGATTCACACACCCTGTTTAGAGTCACCTTATTAACATTTCTGCCACCCTTTTCATGGCGGGCCCCTGCTATGAAATGGGCAGTGAAAATGCAAGACGTAATATGCTCATCAGTGCCTACATCGTCACCACTAGCATATTCAGGCCCCTCTCAGCGCCATCTTTGCTGTGGGATCCTGGATCCCGGCGCCAGGGCGGTGGTGGTCAGACTGGCACCACGAGTACAGTGGCCCCAAGGACCACCGTACTCGTAATAATCCCCTCTGTGAAATGGGTTGTTGTGCATTGATAACTAGCGAAACCTAACTGTCATGGATTTTTCAGTTCTGTTATCATTGCTTTGGAAGTAGCTCTTTGTTTTGAACCCCTAAGTAAACCCTCATTCTACGAACAAAATCTAATGAATTAAGAAACACACCCGGTTGCGTTGATTGATTGATTTCTTTAAATAATACAGACTATGGTGCTTTGAATTGGTTTCTCGATGTCCTGATTAGACATCTAGCAATTAGTTGGAGAATTCTTTCTAAATATACTTCCAAATACATCTCTTGTAGGGTTAAGTACCTGACACTAGTGGGCCAGCAGCACTGCGTGTGTTATGTTATCTTGCTCTAGGAACCAGAAAAGCAAGAAACATTTCCTTTAACACGGAGTCTTTTGAAGCCTAACTTCACTCGAGATAATTTAAGAAATTACGGGGCATATTATCAAGCCAGGCGATAAACTTATCGCGCAGAAAACTGCCGCTAAAACGGCGATAATGGGCTTGATAATATGCTCTATGGAATTCCAATTGAAGCCCATGTTAGATGTCCTTCACATTTAACATGGGCTTCAATTGAAATTCCATAGAGCATATTATAAAGCCCATTATCGCCGTTTTAGCGGCAGTTTTCTGACGCTAAAGCGGCGATAAGTTTATCGCCTGGCTTGTTAATATGCCCCTACATTTGCCAGGTGTCAATATACTGTGAAACTAATGATTATACTTGGTTACATAAAATACAGTTTCCTTATAAATGTTAAGCTACTCATTAATACACAGATTAACATAGTTAGTCTACATTTTATGTGTATGAAATGTGCTGCTCCAACTGCATGTTTTGTACTTTGCTGTAGGTACCCGAGGGGTATTGTATCAATGTGTATAAATGAGAAACCTGAAAGTCATCTCTTTTCTTCCTTGTTCAGGTGAATGGCGTTCTCACAGCATTACCAGTGTACCTTCAAACCAACAAAATCCTGGTTTTCAGCAGCTGGGGACGTGCAACCATTAAGACCGATTTTGATATTAAAATTACATTTGATTGGAACAACTATGTTACAGTCACTCTGCCCAGCACTTATGCCAATGCGGTCGGTGGCCTGTGTGGAAATTACAACAAAGTTAGCAGTGATGACCTGACCATGAAGAACGGGGTCAAAGCTACTACAGTTGTCAACTTTGCTAACAGCTGGAAGGTCAGAGACGTACCTGGGTGTATACCAGAATGCACTGGGAATTGCCCATCGTGCACTGATGCTCAGAAACAGATCTACGCAAGTGAACAGTATTGTGGAGTTATCAACAAAGTCAATGGGCCATTCAGTAGCTGCTATGAAATCATTAACCCGGAACCCTTCTTCAGCAACTGTCTCTTTGATGCCTGTGTGTACAAAGGCCACTTCACAGTCGCTTGCAGCGCCATTGCTGCATATGTGACAGCATGTCAAGACGTTGGCATTCAAATACAAGAGTGGAGAACACCCTCATTGTGCAGTAAGTTTTACATGAATTTCTCATGTTTCAATTAACAGAGTACTTCCACCTTCTACACGATTGGTCCAAAGTTTAATCTTGACCTAGTTTTGTGATGAGAAACACACCCTTCCTTGTTTAACCATTACCAAAAAAGCAAATTTTTAACTTGTGGTCAACAGTTATAACTGAGATGTCTTTCTTATCATAAGAAAATTACTTTTCCAAAAATAATTGTTTTGATCAGAAGCACCACATTTTTCACAAATATGGTAAATTGAGTGTAAAACTAGTATTGCCCAAGGGATATCATCCATGTGCTTCATGCATTTGCCATGTTTTGGTGCCTCTGGTGTTCCTACAAACTCCTGGGTTGTTTTTTTCTATGTTACAATTCATAAGTTGTCCAACCCAATGACGACTGCAATGCTAGCACATGAAATAAGGGACAAACAGTTGACAAGCACACATTAGAGTGCAATTAGATGCAAGTGTGACCCACTAAATGGCTCCCACTCCAGTGACCATTATAAGGAATTTCATACATTTTAGATGGATTGGTTCAGCTGCCAGGTGTAGGCCTGTAGCAGCTAGGTTCCCTTCACTTCCATTAGTCCGCCAGTGTGCTATTGCTATTTTAATTTTAAAGATCATTGCTGAGTTAGGTGAGCGGTGGTAGAATTCTGTATGCATGTCTGTTGGAAGCTAGGTGTTCTAGACTACTAGGTGTCCTAGACTGCTCCAAAGATTAGAGGAGACAGGTATTCAGGGTACAGCTCTGCAATGGTTCATGAGCTTCCTACCGCAAAGAACCCAGACCATCAACCTAGGTCCGCTTAAATCATGCAGCCTAGAGCTCAACAAGGGCCTATGTCTTAGCCACACATTAGTTAACATCAATGTAGCCCTCCTTGCTACAACTATCAGATCCCGTGGATTCACACCTATCTCATATGCGGATGACACCCAAGTTCTTATCTGCTTTGATAAAGACCCCTCAATATGAAAGCCTGTTTTGCAAATGGGCTGAAATCTATCTCGTTTTGGATGACTGGGAACTTTCTTCAGTTACATGCAAGTAAAACCAAGATCATGCTCTGTGGTAGAGCACAAATGCTTTGGTCTCTGGATTGGTGGCACAGATTTAGGCACAGCACCTACCCCAAAATCTATAATAAAAAATGTGGGTTTATGCTTGGACCAGACTCTTACCATGAAAGATCAGGTAGTGGTTACCACTGGCACATGCTTTCATATGATGAGTCTACTATACAGAGTCTTTCTACTACTTCCACTTTCGATTTGCAAAACCCTAGTACAGGCACTAGTGATCAGCTGCCTGGACGATTTCAATGCTCTCCTTGCTGCTACAAATGAGTCTCTACTTGCCAAACTTCAGGTAGTCCAAAACACAGCAACTCACCTGATTCATAATATGCCGGCCTGGTCAGCCTCCTCTCCCCTTCAACAATCGCTTTATGGTTTCCAATCCACATTGGAATCATTTTCCAGATCTGCTCTTTATTGCATAAATCAGTGAACAGCAAAGGTTCCAGATACTTGGCTGAAAAATATATTCCATACCAGCCGAGCAGACCTTTAAGATCTATGGTTAAAGCTCTCCTTACTATTCCTCGAATTGAAAAAAACACGTCAGGAGGTAGAACATTCTCTAACTACTGGAATAAACTACCCTGTCTCATTTGGAAATGCACAGATCACCTGCTTTTCAGAAAGCGTCCCAAAACCAAGCTATTTCCATACTAGCTCTGCCCTGCCCATGTCCACTCCAGCGCTGAGATACCCCTTCCAGGGTGATTCAAGGGCCCTACAAGTTAAATTAACATAAAATAACATAACATATTCCACGTCACTGAGACACAGTGTCTCCGGTTGGTCGCAGTGTCTAGCCAGTCCAAGCGGGACCACCACCTCCAGGCAGGGTAAGTCTTGAAATACACTAGATTACCCTCTAGTAGCTTGGCGCGGAGCAGATAGGCCTAACTCTGAGAAGCAAGGTGTAAAGTAGTTGTGTAATACACTCACACAGTAACCCCCTGGAACGCCATAAAGAGACTCCACAAGGTGGTAGAAAAAAAAAGGCTCTTTATAAAAGCATCAAATGAATTCACAGGTGACAAGGATGTACTCCGTAAGTTTGGGAGTATCCGTGTTGCAGAGATCACTGAACAATTAAGAATAACAAGATCGGAGCTCCTTTAGGAGTGTTATGGTAAGGTTCAAGTCAGTGTCAAAATATTCCTGAGCGGCCGCGACTTGGGAACCCAAATGTAGTGTTGCATCGGCGTTGGCAGCTCCTGGAGGTGCGCGGCAGTGATGGGAGTCCCGCTGCCCAGCGCAGCCAGCAATTGTAACACCGAAGAAGAAATGGCCGCCCACTCCGGCAAAGAGAAAGTCAAAGAGTGCCTGCCGCAGGGCAGCCAAGTACCTGTTCTGTTGTCACGGGTGAGAGGGTGCGCGCACTTAGTCCTCCGGCTTCAGTGTGGTGTGTTGGGAGTGGGGTGCGAGTTCCACTAAGTGAAGGCTCCGTCCAGGTGATGCCGGTGTCCGTCTTTCAGTATGGGGCACAAGCAGAAGTCCCTCGGGTTCCTGTTCCTCAATGGCACTGGTTAAGTTGCCCGCGATGAGACAGGGGACAAGCGGGTAACGCCAGAAAGTCAAGCCGCCTCTCAGAGGGATAAGAGAACAAGTCGACAAGTCCTGGGGGACACTTAAGAGCTTCCTTAGTTGTTTCTTTTGCAGGGCAAAGATCAGCAGGTAGCAGGGCAACACAGCACAGCAGGACAGCAGTTCCTGGAAACAGTCAGTCACAGCAGAGCGACAATCCTCCTAGCGGAGCAGCCTTTGCTCCAGCAGAGATTCTTGCATGTCCAGTAGTGCAGTAGTGTACCAAAGATGTGTGGCCAGGGCCCTATTTTTTTATACCCTGGTACCAAGCTATTAGAAGGGGCAGAAGCTTCTGGAAGAGTCTTTGAGGTTCTGGGGTGTTCCCTGTCTCACCTGACCTGGCTCCTGGCTGTCTGCACTGACAAAGCAGGGTCGTTAAGCCTATTGTGGGGCAGCAGGGCCCATTCTATTCAAATGTAAGTGAGAATCACCACTCCCTCCAAGAAGGTAATCAGTATGCAGATGAAGGCAGCCCTTCCTGTGTTTGGGGAGTCTGCATGTGTGAGACTGTTACCCTGGGCCAGACGTGGATTGGGCAAACTACAGGTACACAGAGGTAAGTGAAGGGCAGAAAAAAATGTTCACGCTCTAAAAATGGCATTTCTGAGACAGTAATATCAAAACCCAATACACCACCACTAGAGAGGGTTCCTCACTACTATTCCAACCATACCAAACATGACATGTCTACTACTTCCCATTCAGGAGTTATCACTTAAAAAAATTATAAGGTAATTCCCAATGCTGGCCTATGGAGGGGTAGGCTTCACTGCGATGGCAGAGGCCTGCGGCAGGTATGCTAATGTCACAATGTTTTTAGGAGAGAGCACCCGCACCTTAGCCATGATCAGCAGTGGTAAAGTACCCAGAGTCCTAAGTCTAACAAAAATGTGCAGTTAAAGTGTGAGGCAAAAGGGCAAAAAGGTAGGGGGAGACCTCCCTAAGGCTGAGAGGTCCAACAACCACATAGAGGAACAAGCCGAAGGCAGAGTTACTTTATAAGGTTATGGAAGTCCAAGGTATCATGTAATATCCTTATCATGTACATAAGGGATTATTTTATCCCATGTAGTACATGGTCACACCATCACTTTTTCCAGAAACCACTTAAAGCCTTTGTGCATAAATCTTTCATATTAAAGAGAGAGAGCATGTTTTCAAACTAAAATTGGAATATCTAGTGCAAAATTGAACACATCAAACACCTGTTAGTTATTTGTTGCAAAAAGATACTAGAAACATTTCAATACCGTCAGTTTTAAAAGAATGCAGTTGCTCATACTGTATAGAAACATGCAGAAATATTTGTTTTGCTTTGAACCGCTGCTCCGTGACCTGAACTGCCTTTTACCTGGGCTGCTGGCTCTGGCATCAGGCACTGTGACATCAGAACTTGACTATAATAACTTATAATAATCGAGTTCAGATGTCTCTTTTTTATTTTCAGTGACTAAGTGCGTCACAAGTCGCTGATTATAAACAAATTAGAGACATGCATTTATACAGGGGTTGCAGAATCCCATGTGCTATAAAACAGGTACAGAGTTGTCAGTATTAATATATCACCCTAGGATCCTCCAATTTCATTTGCTTTCTGCATTCATGGAGCTTTGTGAACAGTAGCTTTTTGTGAACGGTCTTATACTGTATTCACAGTGTTTGAATTGCTCTGCTTTTACGAACAACATGATCTTCAAAACAATGTGAAAAATGTCTAGAGCGGTCATACTTTTAGAACTGCATTACATTCAACATCTACTTTGTGGCCAATGGCCTCTTTAGTGATTACTTTCTCATAGAAGCATCACCGGCTTATTATACCATATAACATTGCATTTGCAATTTAAGGGTGTGCAGTGTTATGATGTGTGCCTTTTCCATCTGATTCAATCCTGTTTTACTGTACATGTACGTATGATTCATGGATTACACCTAAAAGTCCTATGTACACACAACTCTGTGCTGAACATTTATACATTATTTTTACTTGGCTTGCCTTTTTACACTGTTTCTAGACTTACCACACACACCCTCTCTTTCATTGGCATTAGGCTGCTCAGCCACCTCAAAATGTAGGTCAAAGAAGCAGAAGGGACCGCTGCTTTGTGTTGCAGACTGAGCACCTTTGGTAATGGTTGCTAGCAACCAGGAACTTTCTCTCATTTAGAGAGCTCAGTGGCCTATGGACTTATCCACTCTGAAGAAACCAGTCTGACTGTGAGACAATCAGAAGGAGCGAATCCAACAGACTAAAGGAAGTTTTAGGGTACACACTGTCAGCACGGAACACACAACCTTAAAATCCAATTCATGAAGCATGTGAACAACTTGTTCAGTCAATTTGGGTCAGTGTCAGGTTAAAAGTATTTTTTTAAGAATGGCAGACAAGGGTTGTTGTTTCAATGTCTTATATAAAGAATTAACAGGCAAATGACATAGAGTATGACATGGGTATCTTTAGTAGCAATGCAAACAAATCATAAGTATGAAGAACTTAGTGCCATTCTGAGTGAAACCCAGCAGCGATTTGCCTCTAAGGGGAGGCGAAAAGGGGCCTCCTCCACATAGAAATCTACACGTCCTTTTATAGGACTTTTGGACAAAGACATCAATAGGGAACAAGCAATAAGAAGCATTTTTATTACAGAATACATTTGAAGATTCTCTCATGGTAGTACTACTAACAGAGTTTGTAGGTGTTCTCACAGCTAGTTTAGCAATCCAATTGATACATTATATGACGATAGCCCAAAATGTTGTTCGTTAGGTACAGAGCGAAAAATGGTGTCTGGGAACATTTCTCAGTTTATTAGTGCCGTTCCTTGTTTGGACCAAGAAGAGCAACAACACTTAACATGTGATATTCATGATGTTAACACAAGATGGAGGGCATTGTGGACACAACCTAATTTAGCATAAGGCCCAATTTGCGATGCATTTAATGTATAAGGAGATCATCTCTCTGGATACCACAGCCTCATTGTAGAACATTCCGACATTATATTATATTAACAGTAAAAATGGCAGGTTCACTATTGATTGGCAGCCGTAAAACTCCAAAAACATTTTCAATGCAAGTCATTAATACATACGTCTTCCAATAGTATAAGGCAGTGAAATATGTTGGTGATCGTTCAGGAGATTCACAACAGATGTGTGATGTCATGGTCACTCCTCTGAAATGTTTGGAATGATTGGAAAGAGTACAAATGGCTGTAACCAAATTGAAAACATTTTCTTAATTGGAATGGGCAAAACTAAGGAGAACAGTAGGCTGAAAAGGAAATTGATCAGGAAAAGAAAACTAGAAAGTGTTGTATGGCCAAACCCCGCATGCATTTACCCTGCATGCCTTCATGACGCAGGCACTACCCCGACTGCAGCGTTACCTCGTGTTACTTTAACACGCAAGTCATTACAGTGACTTGCTTTAGGGGGCGCTGGACTGTGGAATAGTATACATTACTATTCCACTCCAGGCTATGTAACAGTAGGTAAGGTGTTGGACTTAAAAATCAAACACCAGTCCAACAACGCACCCCCTACAGCAAGTCGTTTTAACAATTTGCATGGTAAAGTAACATGTGGTAACATTGCAGTTGGGTAGTGACTGCATTGTAAAGGCAGGGGGTTGTTATGACTGCGGGGTAAAAGATGTTTTCCCCCCAGAAAAATGCAAGGTAAAGGACCAGAGAAAAACATTAAATAACAGTTTTGCACAGAGTAGGGAGGATAGACATTAAGACAGACATTAAATCCCCAATTCTGAGTAGAGTGGATGGGGATGCACCATTTACTACAGTCAGTACATAGTAATATTAAGGTGTGAAGTATTAATGGAATGCTTAAAAACCTGTTAATTTGAGCTTTCTCTTGGAAAATGGGGAATTATACGAGGCATTTTTTACCAACGGAACTGATCAGAATTCAGAAAGGTTCAGTAAGAGGAATTATCACAGATATTGGAATTCAACACCTCACTCCCAATCGGGACCCACGCCGAATATGCAAATGAAAGTTTGTAATATACAATATATCACTTTTTCTCTGTGAACTTACAACATGCTGTCATACTGTCTCCATGTACTTACAACACAGTCGCAATATTTCTATGTAATTACAATATCTTAATATTTTCTCTGAGTGTTTACATCGTATTACTTGTTCTAAATGTATCCACAGAATACTATTACTTTTTCACAACATACTTACACCATGTCATTGTTTTCTAAACTTATGCTCATAATTCTTTCAATCAATTTACGCAATTTAATTATATCGGTGTACTTGGAGCATCATTTTTTCAGTGCAATTACTAAATATAAAATAATTTTCTCAATATACTTCAACGTTTTTACTTTTTGTCCATGCACTCACAATTTAAGATTATCTTTTTTCATTGTGCATAATGTATTTTTACTTACACATATATGTATGAATACTTCATTTTCTTAATATACTTAAAACATGTAATAACTTTCTAAAAAACATCTCACTTCATAATCTTACTTTTCAGTGATGTTTTTACATGGCGTTATCTTTTCTCAATGTGCTGATTGTATTTTCTTATCTTACACCATGTTTTTATTTTCTCTCAGCTCCTTCTTGCCCCGTGAATATGCACTATGAGCTATGTGGCAATGGATGCCCTGTCACCTGCTTTGGTCTTTCCGCTCCAGTAGGCTGCGATGCACCGTGCACAGAAGGATGCTTTTGTAACAATGGCTTTATCTTGAGTGGAGACAAATGTGTGCCAATCGCACAATGTGGGTGTGTGTATAATGAACAGTACTACAAGAGGGGGCAAGAGTTCTATCCAAGCAGTTCATGCAAGGAGCGCTGCACGTGTGTTGACAATGGAGTTGTGACCTGCATTAGTGTACTCTGTGATGCCAATGAACAGTGCAAGGTGGTGAACGGCATCCAGGGATGTCAGCCAATCAGCTTTGGAAAATGCGTTGCATCCGGAGATCCTCACTACATTTCATATGATGGCCTGTCCTTTGACTTCCAAGGCACCTGCACATACACACTCACCAAAGTAACTGATGATGGCTCAAGACTGCAGGCATTTTCAGTTGTAGCCGAAAATGAAAGTTTTGGTAAGGGCAATGTGGCAGTTACCAGGATGGTGGCCGTGTCTGTATATGGGTATACTATCATCATCGAAAGAGGGATACAGTGGAAAGTCAAGGTGAGTTTAAAACCGCATCAAAATAAGCTTTTAAGGTACCTTTCCATGTTTTAGTTCGCTTGTGATGTTAAAGACATGGACCAATCACATACACATCAGCCTGAACACTACCCTAAAAGTGAAAGTTCAGTCCAAACCACTAGTGCGCGTCCCCTATGAACAAAAGATAGACTGAATGCCAGCCTCATTTACATTGGTTAACCCAGACCTTTAGGAGGTGATTCATGTAAAAGATGACGACTATGAATAGAAATTTTGAAGGGGGGTGTTGGATCTGGTGTCCTTGGAGTGGTTTCACCTGACTTCAAGCAGGGTACAATTCCAACAATAGAATAAGCCATCAGGCCTGGTGTTAATGGTTGTATTAATGAGCACAATGCTTCGGTATTCCAACTGCAAAAACCTCATGTTATAACAATAAGACAGCGAGAGGATCGTGTTGTTATAAACAGAAGAAAAAGTTACTTTCCAGTAAGATTGCCTTGAGTTTTGTTTGTTGTCACTACCCCTTCAGGACATACTATAAACTCACAACGTCAAGCTTGCCCACGAGGAGCTAGATCCTCGAGTCTAAAGCATACCTGTCAGATGTAAGTGACCTCTCAGTTTATTTCATGCCACCTCCTCATCGCCAAAGAGCGGTCTAAAGACTGTACCATGGTGTTCGGGAACTACAATGGCACGTATATTAGACACGTTGACTAATTTTGAGTTTACTGAGGGCACCAGGGGATTTTACTCTAAGCCTGTAGACTTCAAATCCCTGAAATGGTAGTGGCCGAAGGTTTGACTCATTTTATGATCTCTGCCCGGGTAGCGTATTTTTACCATTGCGGATAAATATATCATGGAGGAAATACTCTGGTGCAGGAATGTTGCAGTGGAAACGCCACAAGTGTAGATTCATGCTGGCTGGCATTCTACATGGATATGTGAGCATAAGGTATGATCCCTTAGTCGGGACCCCATTATTAATACTTCCCTAGCAGTCTCCCTTACATGCAGAGAGTTATGCCTTGTATTCCTAGGGAAACCATATATACCTTTTCCTGATGACTCAGTACGATGTAAGTAGTTCTCTGAGTCAAGTTCAGTATACATAGAGGTGGACAAATCACTCTAAACTGATTTGCTGTTTTGCCACCAAGTCTGGTGGAGCCACCTCAAAACACTGAGGGGCTCAATGTACCCTAAGTGTACCCTGGTCAGAAGTGGGTAAGCTGCCAAAAGTTCACCCTGCCAGTACCAACGCTTAAAAATGAGTGCCGGAAGCCGCGTTGTGCATGATGTCAAGAACTCCACTTGTCATCACACAGACTGTACACTGATGAGCCAAAAGTAAAAATCAGGTCCAGTTTTCTAATTGTTTATCACTGTTGTTTTCTTTATTGACAGGTGGATGGAGAAATGAATAATTTACCACTAACCCTTAATGATGGCACAATATGGATCAACCAGGAGGGGATACACATTACTCTCCAGACTGATTTTGGTCTAACCGTACTTTACGACACAGTCTATTATGTGATGATCAGTGTCCCGAGCACCTACAAGGGGAAACTGGGAGGCCTGTGTGGCAACTTTAATGGAAATAACAAAGATGAGTTCCAGCTGCCAAATAAACAGATTACCACAAATGTGAATGATTTCGGTGCCTCGTGGAAAGTAACGATTGTCGGAGCCAAGTGCACTGATGACTGTGGGGGCTCGTGTCCTATCTGTGGCCCACCCCAGATAGCACCGTACTTGGGCCTGAATTCTTGTGGCATGATCACCAACAAAAATGGACCTTTCAAAAACTGCCATACCACAGTGAGCCCCACTGACTATTTCAACCACTGCACATACGACTTGTGTGCTGTGGAATTAGTTGGAGGAGGAGACATGCTTTGTAAGAGCCTCCAGGCATATGCCGCGGCATGCCAAGCTGCCGGTGTTACCATCGCACCATGGCGGACCGCCACATTCTGCCGTAAGTCATCTCAGTGGCTCATCATTGGAGTAAAAACCTGCTTGATGATTGAGAGCATGAAGCTGTATTTATCTATTATCTCTTCTGACAAAGTGTTATGTGGTTTTAACATGATGAAAATGTAGAAAAGTAAAAATAAAAAGCCTAGGACCATGAAAAGCTGTAAAGACATCTCAGAGACATAATAAAAGTTGTTTTGAGCAAAGATAAATTGTTACAGGCGTAGCAGTGGCAGAGCCCAAGGCAGATTCTGGTGACTGTCACCAAAATTTGCTCTTTCCGCATCAGGGGGCATATCAACAACAACTGGCGATAATTATCGCTGAGCGCACTTAGCGCTAGGATAATTATCGCCGGCTAGCGTGGATTTTTATCGCTGAGATAGTGTGCTATTAGCAACGCTTATCTCAATAGCGATAAAAATCCTCACGCTAACTGGCCAACGTGAGATTATCGCTGGAAGCCCAGCGATAATCTCACGTTAGCTTGTTGATAGGGACTCACAAACTTAGCCATGATATCCTTCTTCCATAGGATGTCATGGCTAAGTCAGTCCTGAAGCAGGTGTTAGGAAAGTAGCGATAACAGGTGTTAACGCTACTTCTCCTGACGCTATGCTTCATAGCGTGGGGCTTGATGATAGGAGAAATGCCGCTTAGCGACATTTCTCCTATCATGTCAGGTCAGGAATGCCCACTTTGCATCTCATTAGAGATGCAAAGCTGGGCGGTAGAAATACACACGCTAAAGCAAGGTTTCACGCATTAGCGTGACCTTGCTAATATAGCGATAAAATTATCACCGCTTTTAGGCCGAAAACGGACGCTAAAGCGGCGATAATTTTTTATCGCCTCGTTGGAAATATGCCCCCAGGTACGTTGCTGCACCTTGTGGTGAAGCCCAAAGCAGCAGACTGAAATTTCTGGTGAAGTCAAGTCCCGAAAATTCTCTTGGTATTAATAGTAGCAAATAAAAGAGGATATGGAACACATGGCAACATCTCTGGACGTGAGTATATCATACTGGTATTAGAGGCCAACGGAAAAGGGCATAATGAGTCTAAATAAAAACAAGGCATGGCAAAGCCAAAAGGTCTGTTGCTGGCTGCCAGCCTTTTTTACTTTAGCAATTTTTTAATTATTTATGGCGTGTATTTTGCAATACTTTATATTGTTTGATAAGCTGGAGAGCCCCCATCACTTAAAAAAAACAGTTTGAAGGTCAAAATATTTCTTGGTCTGCAAAAAGCACACATTACTAATTACTGTAGTAGTCCCTTGCAGCAAAGAAAGCTACTTTGTGTTTGGATGTACTCCTGTTAAAAAGGCAGCATGCCGTAACTCACAGAGAAGTAAGCCAAGATGTATGCTGGAGTTGGAGGACGAAAAATGTGTATGGCAGAGAAAAATACCAATAGATAAAGTGTGGCTGAAATTCACTATAAGTATGTTACACACATAATTTTAGTAACATCAAAAGGTATTGGATAACACCAGACCTAAAAAATCCAATTGGTCTGCCATTGGCCTCTGGGCTAGCCTCTTTGCTTATGGCTTTTTTCTAATATTTTAATACATCTTTATTACACATAAAGACAGATAGAGAGGGTTGTATAGAGAGGTAGCCATCCAGCGATAGACAGACAGACAGACAGACAAGACAGACAGACAGACAGATTGATTTCCATACATAGACAAGATTGCTTAGATGGAGATAGTTGCCTATATAGATATGTAGACAGGTTTGCAAAGATAGATAGATAGATAGATAGATAGATAGATAGATAGATAGATAGATAGATAGATAGATAGATAGATAGATAGATAGATAGATAGATAGATAGATAGATAGATAGATAGATAGATAGATAGATAGATAGATAGATAGATAGATAGATAGATAGATAGATAGATAGATAGATAGATAGATAGATAGATAGATAGATAGATAGATAGACAGACAGATACACAGAGCAGACAGAGATATAGACATACAGGAAATAGGAATAAACAGCAGTGTTACAATTAGTAATATAAATGTTAAGTGTCTATATCAGCACGACATACAAGAGCACTGTAAACAATCTATAAAGTAATACAAGCAGGACACACAGACTAAATTTGTTTACCAATAAAACTCTAGTCCTCAATTAAAATGCATACCAGCATGAAATACAAGAGTGCAGTTAAAAATGCTCTTCATTGAGCACATACTAAAAAAAACAAATGACAACTTCATTAATCGCCGGCTTCCCTTCTACCAACCCACTCAACAATCTCGCTCAGCATCACTCTCACTTGCATGCATACCCTGCATACACAGAAGCAGAACGTGTGGTCGATCATTTTCCTACCAAGAGCCCAAACCCTGGAATGACCTTGCCAACACATCAATGCCTCCTATTCACTTCTTGAATTCCGCAAAAAGCTGATTACCCGGCTATTCAATTAGTCTTCCTGTGGGACCATCAAGAATGCTTATACAAAGGTCCAACTTCACCACACACCCACACTCACTGATTAAGTGCCTGGATACCCTCACAGGTGACAAGCAGTGTTCTTCAAATCCACATTACATTACATTACTGTTGGACTTGGCCCTTTTTGCAGGGTTATCCCTAAACTTTTTGCTTCTTCCTCCTAATTTTTCTTGACCTGTTGTTGTTGGTTTGGGGACTCAGGGCACTTTACCACTGCTAATCATTACTAATGTGCATATGCTCTCTGTGTAAATTATGAACATGATTGATTATCCAAGTGTACTAAGTATTCCAGGGCTAGTAAATCAAATGCTACTATTGGGTCTGCAGCACTGATTGTGCCACCCACATGAGTAGCCCTGAAAAGATGTCTCAGGCCTGCCACTGCAGTGCCTGTGCGCAGTTTGCTAACTGCCATGTTGACCTGGCAAGTGCACCCACTTGCCAGGCCCTAACCTTCCCTTTTCTTACATATAGGACACCCCTATGGTAGGCCTAATAAACACCCCTGGGCAGGGTACTGTGTATGTGAAAAGTAGGACATGTACTGATGTGTGTAACATGTCCTGATAGTGAAATACTGCTGGTTTAGTTCTTCACTATTGAAAGGCTATCTTGCCCCATAGGACAGAATGGGAAATACTTTGTAACATTTTGGATAAGATAGAAATACAAAGAAGTTTAGGCTCTCTGAACTCAGAATTTAATAGCACATATTTTACTAAATATGGTTTTTAAACTGTGTGTTTGAAAATTGCACTTTAAGAATGTAGGCATTTTCTTGTTTAACCCTCCTGTGTGCCTCTGCCTGTTTGAGTATTGCATGTCTGGTTTTGGAGTGACAGGGGCTGGGGAGGTGCATTCTCTCATACAGCCACTAAGGGGGGGTGATGTGCATTCTGCCTTTCCTGAGTAAGTCAGGGATGGGATGAAGAGACCTGGGCTGCATTCAGAGTAGAGAGTAGGGGGATGAGTCCCCGCTAGCACCTGAATAGGCCTGGTCTGCATGTACAGTGGTGGGTGGAGATTTACCTTGCACCTGAATAGGGCCTGTCTGCCTTACACAATGCTGTATCCACCTCCTGCCAAGCAGCTGCAAAAGAGAGGACAGAATTGGTTTGGACTGGGCTCAGAGACCTTTGCACAAAGAAAACAAAGACATTTTGGGGTATAATTATTAAACCTAAAACCCCTGAACTTTAGACTACTTCTGGAATCAAGAGGAACCCTTGCCAGGGAGAAGAGCTGGGGAAACTGAGGAGAAGTACTGCCCTTGCTGTGTGTCTGGAGTTGGCCTGCAGTTGCTGTTTCTGCCAAAGAAAGGAGAAGGACTTTGCTGTGTGCCCTGCTTGAGGAAAGTTTCCAAAGGCTTGAGTAGAGCTTGCCTCTTGTTTTGAAGTCTCAGGAACATCACTCCCAGCTCCCCTGAACTTCCTTGCTGGGGGTTGTGACCTGCCAAGAAGTGCCTGTGACTGTGTTCGGCCTCTGGCGGTTGTTTCTGCTGCTGGGAGCTGGAAAGCAAAGCACTTGCTCTTGTTGTGACAGTTTTTCCGACGCAGCGCTGTGGTGTGAGAAGAAATTCCCTGAACTGCCAGGCCACTGCTGAAACCAACACAGCGCATGTTGCAGCTGCAAAAATCTCGCATCGAGGGATCGCGGTTGAAGAAATCACCGCAGCGCCGCATGATTTGCTGATGCATCCCAGATTGCCACACATCGTCCCTGTGCAGCAAGTTTTCCCCAACGCATATACCACGGATTGGAGTCATCTCAGAATTGACTCATCGCTTCCCCCTACAGACCGGACCCGATGCACCTCTCCCCTGTGTCCAGCAGGGAGCTGTCGCATCCCATCCACGAAGGTCACAGGAATCAATGCATCTCTGTTTTTCAATGATTCCCATCGCTGCGGCTGTTTGGCTTGGTGAATTTTGTCGCAACGACAGGTACTATGCAAGAAATCACGCAGCCGTACTTCTTTGGACTCAGTGGCTAAAACCTTTTGAAAGTCATTTTTCCTAATATTTGTATGTTGTATTTTTGTTGTTTTAGGTTTGTTAAGTTTAGATAAAGATAGTTTTTTTTTTTATAAACTGGTGTGGTGTCCATTTGTGGTGTTATCACTGTTACTTTGAGTGTTGGTACAAATACTTTACACATTGCCTTTGGGATAAGCCTGTCTGCTCGTGCCAAGCTACCAGGGGGGTGAGCAGGGGTTATCTAAAGTGCATATCCCCTTACCCTGACTAGAAGCAAGGGTCCCTATTTGGACCAAGGTACCTAAGTCTGCCAACTAGAGACCCCCATTTCTAACAATTACATTACAAAAAAATTAAATGGACACAATTTGGTTTGTCACCCTAAAAGGAATTTACAGTGCCATTAGCAGGAGACAGGAACTGACAAATCAGGAATGTGCCCTGTGATCAACACGTTGAGCTAGTAGAAATCCTCCTGCTATTTCATCAGACTCATCATCAACACAAAGTCAACACCAAAGTAATAAAGCGCAAATATAAACACTCGTACAGAAGAGAACTACATTGTATGCGGATGTGCTCCTTGTTATAGAGCAACATGCACTAACTCAAAGTGAAGTTATTCAGTGGCTGCAGTGTGCTGACTGACCCCCTGCTCCATGCTGTAGTCTGTAATGGGCAGAAGCAAATAGTGAATGATACGCTAAAAGCTCAATGGATAAAGACAGCTGGCTGAACGCCCCTTTAAGTAAGTATATTATACATATATGGTCATATTTATAAAGATGTGACACATTGCCGTGCTGCTATGCGAGATAGGGAAAAGGCAGGAATGTGCCATGTTTAACATTAAACAGCTCATTACTGCCTTTTCCCAGTTCTGGCACACAATGTGCTGCCTAGCGCCAACACAGGCACTCTTGCACCAGGGAAACAAGCTTTACAACGCAGTCCTTACATCGCACTACCTTTACATAGCAGTCATTACATCACAACATCCTTTACATTGCATGTCATTACAACGCAGCCATTTTATCGCATGTCACTACAATGCATGTCACTACAACGCAGGCATTACATCGCAAGTCATTACAATGCATACCATTACAATGCATAGTACCCTTACACTATCCAACACTTACCCTACTGTTGCACTCACTGGAGTTAGAATAGTAATTTTTACCCCTACACTATCCAACACTTACCCTACTGTTGCACTCACTGGAGTTAGAATAGTAATTTTTACCCCTACACTATCCAACACTTACCCTACTGTTGCACTCACTGGAGTTAGAATAGTAATTATTACCCCTATACTGTGCAACACTTACCTTAAATGCAATGTAATGGTATACATTGTAATGGTATGCGTTGTAAAGGTATAATGTGATGTAATGGAATGTGTTGTAAAGGTAGTTTCTGAAAATGCGATGTAATGACATGCGATGTAAAGGATGTTGCGATGTGAAAACTACGTTGTAAAGGCATGCGTTGTAAATATATGCGTTGTAACATCATACATTCCTTGCACCATGGTGCAGAAAGAGGCACCTTCCCTCACAAAAACAATCCCCATAAGCATTTTCCTTTTTCTATCTTCAGGTTGCAATTGCTGTACTGGAAGACAGGGATCCTGGAGGGTAGCAGCCTCTATATGATCTTTGTTGACTTAAAATCGGCATTCAATTTAGTACCAAGGGAGAAATTATGGGCTATCCTGTCAGACCTGGGCACCCCACCCCCCGTATCTTCGTCACAATCTGAAAAGATTACATGAACATAACTGTGCCCAAATTAGACATGGGAAAAACGGAGTACTCACTGATCGCATACCTATAGAGAGAGGTGTAAGACAAGGGTGTGTACTGGCCCCAACCCTCTTTTGTTAATGTATTAATGGCTTAGGGGAGGCCCTGACAGCAGGGAGGGATATAGATGCTCCAAAGTTGGCGAACCGCAAGGTACCAGCCCTGATGTTCGCCTACGATACCCTCCTGCTGTCAATGTCCCCTATGGGAATACAGAGGGCTTTGGATACTTTCCATTCATTCTGCAAGAGCAGAGGCCTGGAGTTAAGCACTCAGAAAACTAAATATATGGCTTTTAATGCAGGGTACTCTACACAACCCAATCCCCAATTAGATGGAGAATTTTTAGAGAAAGTTCCTATTTGTAAATACCTGGGACTGTCACTTACTGAGAAAATGAAGTCGGTGCACAAATAAAGAAGGTAAGTCTAAAATTGGACCAGACAACAGGGGGATTAGCAAAGTTGCAGAGGAAGTGTACACACAAAGTGATTGGGCCGATGTTGGAAATATATAAGGCCAAAGCCAGAGGGGCTGCTTTGTATGGGGCAGAAATCTGGGGCCATTGGCCATCTGACCATCTCTCTAAGATTGAGAATTCCTTTATCAGACAACTCCTGGGTCTCCCTAAAAGTACACCGCTCACACCTCTCTGAATGGGCCTTGGAGTGAGCCTGATTGCAGTAGAGGTTGCACTTAGACACTTGTTATATTGGCGTTGCCTATGGAGCACCACAGAATTAGCTGTGTACCGAGAGGAATTGAGGGAAGTGGTAAACCTACAGGGAGCAAGCAAAATTCCATGGCTGGCCCACATTAAGAACTCTCTAATTTCCATGGGAATGGGTGATTTATGGGCTAGTGCCGAAGATAGTTGCCCGTCAATACCTAGGAAGGCCCTGTCAAAGTTCTATAAGGAACACAATCTCACCCTACTACAGGGGAGTTCTGTGACTGGCACACTGACAACATCATTCTTAGAAGTAAAACTGCAATATAGGATAGAACCTGTCATTGATGACATACAGCCGAACCTTGCTAAACAGTTATATCTGCAGTTTAGGCATGGTACACTTCCCTTACATGCCTTTACAAATAAGTGGGGGGGGGGGGCAGTCTTACCAAGGGCTGCCCGACATGTAACAACATACCGGAGACTGACCTACATGCATTATTCTTCTGCCCGGCATATAAGAAAGCGAGACACCGTTGGTTACTGCAGTTGTGCAGAAACCTCGGAACATCTCATTGCGCACAGGCTTTCAGGATTTTTAAAGACAGGGCTAGCCCAATCAAATCAACCTACTCTCCCATTGTTATTCGTTGCCTTATAGATTAGATTTTATTATATCTTATGTGCCACAAATGTGTATTTTAAATATTTATTATATTTTTAATATTTTAGGAATTTATGAATAACATTTTAATGTGTATGTCCTTCAATAATGGAGAACTTGAATTGTTTGAACTGCGTCATATATGTTTCTTAATTGTGCTTTTATGACCTTGTTAGGCCGAAATAAAGAACTTTTGGCTTGACTTGACTAATAAAAATGCATCGAGGTGTTGCTGTGGAGTGAAAGGCCCTTTACAAAGGTGAACTGGACACCTTTCTGTTGCTTATTGCTGCATGTAGGTTTGAACTGGTACTAAGAGGCAAAAGCCTTTCAAAGTAAAAAATGTGCCACATTCAGCTGTATAATTTTCCTTTTATTGGTGCATAATTTAGTCAGTCTTGTCACATAATTCGGACCTTCTCTGCTGCATAATTCCATGGGCGCTGCTTATAGGGATTTAGCCAGCGCTCTTTGTTCTTTGGCCTGTTGTGTCATTCACATTTTTAGGTAGAACCCTGCAAGACCTGTTGTAATCTCTTCTGTGCGCTTTTTGCACTCCCACCAATTGCCATTGGTTGGTATCTGTGGCATTGAGATATGCTAGCCTGTTATTGGTATTTACCCTTATTGGTCCATCCTTCCTATATTTGTTCCCACCTCATGGCGATTTCACTATTGGTTTGTTTTGGTCGGCCACAGTTCCTTCACAGTGCATGATGGCTCTTCCTCCTGTTTGTATGTTTTTTTAATTATTATGTATATAAAACACGAATTTATAGAGCAGGTGGTTTTGCGCACGTCCTTGTTGCAGCCACACTACTCTGGCTTGTATTCCAAAGTTCTCTCCTCCAGCCTAGCTCAGGCTTTTGCTCTGACCTGTGCTCTCTCTGTCTCAAAGTGCCCTAGTAAACGAAGATGCTTGTACAGCGCCACAACATGAACCTCTGGGCGCTCGCTGTCCGAAGAGAAGCCAGGAAGTTGCTGCTGGCTCCGAAGGCAGCTGTAAACTGCCTTTCCCCAGGTTCTCCATTTCTCTTTGTCAGGTTCTTCTGTCTGTTCGGCTACTTCCTTGTTTTTACATCTTGTGGTATCGCTTGAACATGCTCTTTTGCCTTGGCACTGCAGTGCTGTCTGTGTTCTCCTGCCACCCCCACAAATTCAATTTCCCTCCCATGCATGTTAGGACTGGAGCAAATTAACTCAGAAACGTGGGGTCCGAGAATATCTGATGAGTTGCATCACGTTGTAGGAAAAAATGGGCTGCTTTTTAATATTCTTTGTTATACTTAGGGAGAAAAGCAGGCAAAATAATTTTGCTTTGTTTCACCTACTTAACTTTCAAGTTTCTTTGCAGGAGTTGGTATCTTCTTTTAGTGCTGCCACTTGCCACCCTTTTCTTTATCCCCAGCTGATGTAATACCTCTGTTTAGCCTTCTCTGAACCCATTCGCCTCTTCGTCTCCTTTTCCTTCATGTAAAAAACACAAGTCTTCATTTGGTTACCTTAATACCCAGCACCACTCTCTTTCAAACACCAGGCCATATAGTGCCCAATCTAATTCAGCACAAGGGAGTCTAGTTGCCAACTCAAAGTGGAGAGTTGTGGTGCAGCGGCCAGGCCAGCTGACTTGGGAGCACAAGGTTCACGGTTCGGCGGCAGCTCAGCACCGTGTGACTCTGAGCAATAGCTCACTTAATTTCCACTACGGCCCCCAGCGCCTTAAAACCCGTAAGGGTGAGTAGCTGCGCTATATAAAAACGGATTTACATTTTTTTTTTTACAAACCAGTACACCAAAGATAGGTAAATAGCAGAAATCATAAGTTTTTTATTAAACTCGTTAAAACAGTGATAAAGTTTAAAACAGAGGGGCATATCATCAACGGCCAGCAATAATTATCGCTGGCCATGCTTAGCGATAATTATATTATCGCAGGCTATCTCTGCAATTTATCGCCATCGTAGCGCGTTATTAACAGCGCGTTTCTCCAGGCCGATAAAAATTCCAGAGATAGCGAGGTTATCGCCCTTTTGCAGGGAACATCGCTGGTTTTCCAGCGATGTTCCCTGCAAAACGGCGATAACCTTGCTGATACGACCCACAGGGTCGTATCAGCATAATCCACCCCCTATGTTAGGGATGGCTGAGTCAGGATTTTAGCAGAAGTTAGATTTTGGCAAAAACGGCCGTTTTCGCCAAAATCTAATGTCTGCTAAAATCATGTGGGCTGCCTTGTATATATCGCGATGTAAACATCAGCGATATTCGCAAGGTAGTCCATCTAGGGAACGCCCAGTAACGCCCACTTTGCATCTCGTTGGAGATGCAAAGGGAGGCGTTGGGAAAAAGGGTGCTAACATGCGATTATGCATGTTAGCACCCTCTTGTAAATAGGGCGCTGGTTTTATCTCTGCTTTTTTGGCTTTGTAAGCCAGAAAAGCGGAGATAAAGCCCTTGTAAGTATGCCCCAGAGTTCCTTCACTCCTTAGAAAACACCGCACATACTTTATCTGCCTTACACAACCTTCGTCGTCATCACCTTCTTCGTCCCTAAAACCCGAACACTAACAAGACATGGGCACCCCTAAGTGCCTTAGTCGAGCGCACCACTTTCAGCTCTTGAGCAAATGTTTGACACCAAATACAGCACATCTTAGGGCGCCCCCAATCCCTATTTTCCCCCTTCTCTATTTCCACCTCCCTCCACCTACTCATTATCTCCAGTCTCTTAGCCTCCCTCCCCACTAAATCTTTCATCTAGCTTCCTCCTACATCACTCTCTCCCACCCTTCCTCTCCCCTCAATCCGGTCTCCCAAGTCCCTTCCCTCGCCTTTTTTATCCTTTCAGCCTTTCTCCACCCTCCTGTTTCTTTCTCGTTTCTCAATTAATGAGTCAACTAGTTTGCGCATTAGTGAGTTAAATGTGTGCAACAGAAAGCCGTGCTGTTTTCATAGCTCGCCATAAGGTTATATCTCGTAACACCATCAGGTGCATTATTCTCAGTTCCTATCAGACTAAGCGAGAGATCACATCTTAAAGTGTCATTAAATATGTGGCGCGTTCTTTCCTGAAACCAGCCTTTCTAAGCTTTCCAAAACAGGTGGGGTGAAAGGAAACGCATTTCACAAGTATACCATCATTTTTTGCTTAGGTGACAATTTCTAATCTTTTTACAACTTTCAAGTAAATAGTTATGTGGAAGGCCGGTAAACAAATGAATTAGCCGAAACATTTCTGGATCTTTACAAACGGCGCACCCCATCCCAGCCCCTCCCAAAAAAACCTCTGCAATATGAGTGTTTTGCTCACCAGGCCTCTCTTATCCTTATGTTAAAACGATTGCATTCTGAGCAGTGGAATGCAGTAACTAGTTAAGTGAATTGTCATGGAGGGACTTGCAGAGCTAATAAAAAATGCCAGCTTACTAAAAACCCTAAACTGTGCACATCTCTCTCACATTACTTCGTTCATCACGCTGCTAAGCATTGCATCCCATTTCACGATAATCGCACCTCTGTGTTATCATGCACCACATGGAAACACTTCCCACATAGAATCAAAACTAACAGAACATCCTTCCAACCACACACACACCCTACACAGTATGGGGGCATATGTACAAACCCCTATCGCCACAACAACGTCACTTTTACCGACGTTGTGGTGGCGATAGGGTTTCGCCTGATGTACAAGGCAGCGTAACGTGGCTTAACTCTGCCTTGTACATAAAGCCCCCTTTTACGCTATGCTTAGCGTGAAAGGGGTGGGCAGTGGGTGTTGCGGTAGGCGTTCCACCGCAACACCCATTCATTTTGGTGCTGCCCCCTATGTACAAGGGTGGCGCACATAGGAGGCAGAGCCAAAATTAAGACCAATTACCGTATACCTTTAAAGGACAGAGCACTGACCCAGGGCCAAGTTAGCAGAGCCCATTGCACTTTCATATTCAGAATCCACCAGCATCTGTCATTCAAAGATGGGCTGATCAGGGTAAAAAGCCTGACTTTCCTACAATGCATGAGTAAATTTACCAGATGACTCCATGTCCTGGGTTTAACCTTTACAAAATCATAGTAATATAATATATTTAATCCTGCTGATTTAGAAAGTACAAATTGACGAACGAACGAGGCTGCCAAATGACAGTCAAAACTGCAGCATTTAGACCTTGGTAACGAAGAGTTAATCTGGTATGTGTGACGAAACAGGGAGAAATGCATTATTTCTCCTCGTTTTAGCTTTTTACATGTGTGCTGCCTTGTACAGCACACATGGAAAAAGCAAAATGCAATGGTTTGGTTATGTACAGGAAGGTGTCCCTTCACTCCAATTAAGGCCACTCCACTTGACGCCACTCCACTCTACTCTGTTGCACTCAGTGTCACTTCACTAAACTTCATGCCACTCCACTCAATGCCACTTCACTCAAATTCACTCATCTCAATGCCACTCCATTCGATTCAATGTCACACCACTACACTCAATGCCACTCAATGCCACTCTACTACACCACATTCAGTACCACTGCACTCAGTGCCATCGAACTCCACTCAATGCCTCTCTGCTCATTGCTGCTCCACTAATTGCCACTTTCTTCAATGCCATGCCACTCAGTGCCACTCCATTCAATGCCACTTCACTCAATGGCACTTTGCTCAGTGCTACTAGGCTCAGTGCCACTCCAATCCATGCTACTCGACTCTGCCATTCCACTCAACTCCACTATCCTCCACTCAATAATACTTCACTCAAATCCACTCCACTCACTACCACTCCTCTCCACTTGATGCCAATCTGCTCTCTGCCACCCCACTCAATACCTCTCTACTCCGTGCCACTCCACTCCAACAAAGCCAATAGATATTACAAAGGTGAGACCTATTGGTTTTGCCAATACTTTTTCTTCTGCCCATTACATCATACCGCATGAGGCAGTGGATCAGTTCACTTCAGCCATTGGCTAACTTCATTGTAAGGGACAAAACTCTGCCCTTCCAGAAGCAGCTCACCCACACACAAAGCAGTTTCTTTCAAGGCTGAGGACTACTGTGGCAATGCGTGCTTTTTATGAACAACAGCATATGTTTACTTTAGGCCATTTTTTGGGAAAACAAATGCTGATGTGGTGCCCAGAAGCTCCCCAACAAAAAGGTTTTCAAAAAACTGACATATTGGTATTTGTCAATGTGTGTCTAAGGGATGGATATATATTTGTGTATCAGGTGACACACGTCGATATCAGGGGCAGGTGTCAGTGATGGTATTAATAATTCAGGAAAAGATATTCTGAAGAAGTATGACCAGATATGGTTTTGCAGGAGGATGGTAAAAATGATTTTACATTTTATTTTCGTTTTTGCCCTGCAGCTCTTACCTGTGGCCCCAGGAGCCGTTACTCGCTCTGCACGTCGACGTGTTCCCTCACCTGCGCTCTTCTCGCTGGAGGGTCCCAGTGCACCAAAGGGTGTTTTGAGGGATGTGAGTGTGATGATGGCTTCTTCTTTGACGGGAACAGCTGCGTGTCAATGAGCGACTGCGGCTGCGTGTACAACGGAAGGTATTTTAAGGTAAGTGCTGAACCTGGCATTGATGGTCACTTGGAGGAGATGTGCCCCACTGACTGGAGCTGCCAGCCTCTAATCCTGGTCTCAGCCGATCCATTGATCTCTCTGTTCCTAAAAAAGCATTTATTAAAGTATTAATAAAAGTATTAATTGAAAGTGGGAGTTTTTACACAAGAACTGAGACAATGTTCCTGTGCTACCCTGAATGCAAAATGTTATTAGTAAACTAAGAGGCAAGTTAATTTTCATGAATACCTGACCTAGATTCTCATTATAAATAGAAGAACTGTACAGGCTATAAAATCACACTCAAGTTTTTTTGTGCCAAACACATCCTGAAATTAAGTATTTCAAGATGCTCCCATACGTGATAATAAGACAAAATGTGTGCTCAGTGAAATAAAGTATTTGCCTGGGATTACACAATTTGTTCAAGTAGGGAAGCATCCCATATTTTTCAGTTTCACACTCTGCAATTCAGTCACTATATTGGTTTCTCTTAGTTCTTGGAGAATGAGATTAGAGTTTCAGAGACAGGGAATATCCACATTTTGTTTTGGCACTTTCACATACCAGAACCCTTGACCAAGGACAAAAGAGCACTTCAGATACAAACTACTTCACCTGTTCTTTTTTTCAGCGCACAGAGTTTTGCTTGGATTCACAAGATTTTGAGCCGAGGCTGGCATTCAAACCTGGCTCCCAAAGATACATGAACTGCAGCTTTAGCCACCAGGCCACATCAGCTACTATGAAACCTCAGCTAGTTTGAGGCTTGAGTTTCCCAGAGGACCCTGATCTGAGACAAAGCTAGGCATTTGTATCGAGCTTGGCTTGAGTTTTGAGTGGCACATCCACCTCTAACACATACCAGATCAACTCTTCGTTACCAAGGTCTAAATGCTGCAGTTTTGACTGTCATTTGGCAGCCTGTTCATTTGTCAATTTGTACTCTCTAAATCAGCAGGATTAAATATATTATATTACTCTGATTTTGTAAAGGTTAAACCCAGGACATGGAGTCATCTGGTAAACTTGCTCATGCATTGTAGGAAAGTCAGGCTTTTTTCCCTGATCAGCCCATCTTTGAATGACAGATGCTGGTGGTTACTGACTATGAAAGTGCAATGGGCTCTGCTAACTTGGCCCTGGGTCAGTGCTCTGTCCTTTAAAGGAATACAGTCATTGGTGTAATTCTAATTGGCCAAGACAACCTACCTGTAAGTCCCTAGTATATGGTAGAGCATGTAGGTTAGAGACCCACGTGGCCTTAATGCACCTAAGTGTGCACTGCTGTGGTGTATGGTGTCATTTTAGAGCCAGGCCTGCCTTTCAGGCTGGTTTAAAAAAAATACTATATCTACATTTGACTTTGGAAATAAAAGTAGCTCAAAAGGGCCAAAACTAGCTCTTTATGCTTAATAAGTCACTCCTAAGGTCTGTCCTAGGTGCCCCAATTGTAGGGTGCATTGTTATGAAAATCGGGGACTATATGAAATAAGTTTTATATGTTCTGATAGAGAACACAAGTGAAAAAAACATTTCCCTATTGCAGCACTGCTAGCCCCATAGGCAAGCATGGGAAGGATTTATTTACCTTAATAAAGGTTATCTTTAATTGGGAGCTAGCTAGCAAATTCATTCAAAGTATCAAAATAATGGTTACAATAAATACAACTTGCCAAAAAGCGGATTTATTATAACAATTACAGGAATGTAGTTTTAGAACTCACTATCCTGAGGTCACCTAAAGCAGCCCCGCAACAGCCTGAGCTAAGCTGCTCCCTGAGTAGGTTTGAGGAGGCCTGGGGCTGAAACAATATAGGTATTTGGTGGGAGGAGAATTGCTTCCTGAAGAAGCTAGCGGATGAATGGTGCTGGGGAGATAAGCTGGACTTCAAAGGCAAGGGAACAGATGTCACAGGACCAAGGCCAGCTCCCACTTCCTTGATCCCTAGCCAGATGGGAGCACCCCTAATTAGTTTAAGGCAGGCACCGGAAGGTGAGTGTAGTGAGTTGCTAATCACACCTTTGGGTTAGATTATACAGAAACACACACCAAGAACAGAATGTGTTAATTTTGATTTTAAAGGAACCAGTGCATTGTGGGTCAAAAATATGCCACACTTCGCAGAAAGTGGTCATAGAAGAGGGAGGTAACTTCACCCCTATTGGTTGCATTGTCACCCTCTAGATAGCCCAGAATGGAGGATTATTAGAACTGGGGGTCTCTAGTTAGCTGAGGTAGGTGCCTTAGCCCAAATAGGGACCCTTGCTTCTAAGTCAGGGAAAGAAAGGACACCTTCTCAGATAGCCCCTGCTCAACCCCTCGGTAGCTGGCACGAACAGCCAGGCTTATCTCCAAGGCAAATGTGTAAAGTATTTGCAACCACGCTCTCAGTAACACAGTGATAACACCACAAATGGACACCACACGACTCTCATAAAAACAATTATATGTTTATAAAGAAAAGATACGATGAGACCAAACGATAAAAATCCAACATATGCGTATTTGTAATATTTCACCTTGCCGGTAATTAGATCAGCACGCACTTGTAGGTTCTTGCAGTATTAATGAGCAATTCTCGATAATTTAATGCAGTCCTAATGCAATGCTATGCAGTTCGTAATGCAAGAATCAGGCAGTTTGTAATGCAAAAATAATGCAATTCGTAATGCAACAATCAGGCAGTTCATAATGCAAAAATAATGCGCTTCGTGATGCAACAATCAGGCAGTTCGTAATGCAAAAAAGAGGCACTTCGTAATGCAACAATCAGGCAGTTCGTCACACAAAAATAATGCACTTCGTAATGCAACAATCAGGCAGTTCGTAATGCAAAAATAATGTACTTCGGAACCGATCGCGGCACTCTGGACGGTCTCTATGCCACTCTTACTGACTCACGGTCAGTAATGCCACAATATGCCCCCAACACTGTTAGGTTGGAAAACAAAGTGCAGCTTCACACTCTGGCCCTGCTACTGCCACTCCTCGGCACGTACGGGCCGCGATACGGGCTTGAGCGGAGGCTCCCGCTACAAAGATGGGAAAGGTCGAGAGCATTTCTCTCGTAGCCCACACCCTGCCCCAGTCGGCGACGCACGCACGCTCTCTGAGCGTTACCTGAGGGGGTGCGTTCTCACACTCCTCTCCTCTCCTCGCGGCCTGAGCCTCCGTGCGACATCGTTGTTCTTGGGCAGTGGAACTCGGACCACCGACAGTGATGGTCCGAGGTATCTCCTTGGCAAAGACAGCCTCGGGCCGGCAGCGGTGACTTCTCACAGCTCCTCTGGGGACGCCGGTCCTGGCCGAAGACAATGACGATCGCAGCACTTCTGGTCACGCTGTCGATCGAAGCAGAGAACAAGACTGCTCCCGGACACACGAACACATGGCAATTCTCACGAAGGTTTCAGGCTGCAACAGGGCGCATGCACACTGCGTCGCTGAGACTCACTTGAGCTCCGGGTGTACACGATCACAGGGCAATCCTCACAAAGGTCTCAGACTGCACGAAGTACACGCACACAGCGTCGCTGTGACTCACTTGGACTCCGGGTGCACACGATCACAGGCAGTTCTTACGAAGGTCTCAGGCTGCATGAAGCACACGCACACAGCGTCGCAGAGACTCTGAGTTTCCATAACAGGGAGCCAGCTCTCCTCGGGCCCTTGGAGACATGTTACTTTAGGACGCAGCACACAGCAAAGTCCTTTCAAGCAGGGGTACACAGCACACAGCAAAGTCCCTTAGCCTCTCCTTAGTTAAATCAGCAAACTGCAGGCCAGCCCCAGAACACACAGCAAGGGTCAGTTCTTCTTTTCAGTCTCTTCAGATGTTCTTCCTTGGCAGAGGTTCCTCTTGACCGCAAAGTAGTTTTAATCCTTTTCAGTCTTGATCAGTCTAAAGTTCAGGGGTTTCAGCTCTCATAGTTATTCCCCTAAATGTCTTTGAAGTCTTTGTGCTCAGGGGGCACTAACCTCTGTCCAAACCAGTTCTGCATGTCTCCCTGCCAGAGACACCTTCTTCCTTCGATAGTTGGGATCTGAGTTCTCAATCACTCAGCAGGAGATGGAGCCATTGTTTTATGCCAGCATCCCACGCCTCTTCACCTCCAGGGACTACTCCTCCCCCCTACTCTCCAGATGCAGGTCAGCCATGGCTGTCTCACCTACTCCTCCCCTGGGTCAAGACATTCCCCAGATCCTATCACATTCAAATCCAGAGAGTCAATCCACAACCAGCCAGCGACACACAGAATTGTTAGAACAAAAACCCAGCCACTTCTAAAAGCGTAGTTTCTAAACACACAATTCAAAAAACACCTTCACAAAAAGATGTGTTATTAAATTGTGAGTTCAGGTACACTAAACATCACCTCTCCATCTCAAACCTATGGGAAGATAGGCTGGAAACATATTACACAGCCTCTCCCATTCTGTCCTATGGGCAAGATGGCCTTTCAAAAGTGAAAAACGAAATGGAGAGTATTTCACGGATGTATGACGTTACAACGCACACTATTACAACGCATGCACTTACAACACATTTTTTACAACGCATAATCCATTACAACGCATGACATTACAACGCATGACACTACAACGCATTTTTAAAAAATACCTTTACAACGCACTACCATTACAACGCATACTACCTTTACAACGCATACCATTACAACGCATAATATTAAATTACATTTAAGGTAAGTATTAGATAGTATAGGGGTAAAAATTACTATTCTAACTCCAGGGGGTGCAACAGTAGGGCAAGTGTTGGATAGTGTAGGGGTAAAAATTACTATTCTAACTCCAGGGGGTGCAACAGTAGGGTAAGTGTTGGATAGTGTAGGGGTAAAAATTACTATTCTAACTCCAGGGGGTGCAACAGTAGGGTAAGTGTTGGATAGTGTAGGGGTAAAAATTACTATTCTAACTCCAGGGGGTGTAACAGTAGGGAAAGTGTTGGATAGTATAGGGGTAAAAATTACTATTCTAACTCCAGGGGGTGCAACAGTAGGGTAAGTGTTGGATAGTATAGGGGTAAAAATTACTATTCTAACTCCAGGGGGTGCATCAGTAGGGTAAGTGTTGGATAGTATAGGGGTAAAAAATACTATTCTAACTCCAGGGGGTGCATCAGTAGGGTAAGTGTTGGATAGTATAGGGGTAAAAATTACTATTCTAACTCCAGGGGGTGCATCAGTAGGGTAAGTGTTGGATAGTATAGGGGTAAAAATTACTATTCTAACTCCAGGGGGTGCATCAGTAGGGTAAGTGTTGGATAGTATAGGGGTAAACATTGCTATTCTAACTCCAGGGGGTGCATCAGTAGGGTAAGTGTTGGATAGTATAGGGGTAAAAATTACTATTCTAACTCCAGGGGGTGCATCAGTAGGGTAAGTGTTGGATAGTATAGGGGTAAAAATTACTATTCTAACTCCAGGGGGTGCATCAGTAGGGTAAGTGTTGGATAGTATAGTGTAATATTATGCGTTGTAATGGTATGCGTTGTAATGGTAGTATGCGTTGTAATGGAATGCGTTGTAAAGGTAGTTTTTAAAAATGCGTTGTAGTGTCATGCGTTGTAATATCATGCGTTGTAATGGATTATGCGTTGTAAAAAATGCGTTGTAATGGTAGTGCGTTGTAAAAGTTGCGTTGTAAAGGTTGTTCCCCGTATTTCACTGTCAGGATATGGTACACACCTTAGTGCATGTCCTACCTTTCACATACACTGCACCCTGCCCAGGGGGTACCTTGGGCCTACCTTAGGCGTGTCTGATGTGCATAAAAAGGGAAGGGTAAGGCCTGGCAAGTGGGTGCACTTGTCAGGACAACATGGCAGTTAGCAAACTGCGCTCAGGCACTGCAGCGGCAAGCCTGATTTCTCTCTTTATGGCTACTTGTGTGGGTGGCACAATTAGTGCTGCAGGTCCACTAGTATCATTTGCATTACCAGCCCTGGCACACATAGTGCACTTTACTAGGGACTTTATTAGTAAGGCAAACATACCAGTTATGGACATCCAATTACCATAACACTTTATGCAGAGAGCATATGCACTTTAGCACTGATCAGCAGTAGTAAAGTGCCCAGAGAACTAAAACCAACAAAAACAGGTCAGAAACAATACAGGAGGGAGGCAAACAGTTCAGGGATGACCCTGCAAAAAGGGCCAAGTCCAACAAGGATAAATATGGGAGAGCTGCAGGAGTTCTTCAGAACACTGCTTGGAACAAAAGAAGAAAAAGGACTGCCTTGTTGGAGTCTTGGCCTGCACCACAGAAGGCGTCCACTCAAAAGAACTGCACCTGCTCAACGCTTCACAAAGAAACCATTGTGTCTGACCCAAAAGTTAAGGGAGTGGACTCCCTGATCAACAACAGGTACAACTGATCTGGAAGCAGTCACCTGCAGACCCAAAAATAGGATCACCCTAGCTGACCAGTTGGAACTAGATTTGTTGTGGTTACATTGTAGGAAATTGAGTCCTAGCCCCCTAAGACAATGCAGTGCCTCTGACCTCTTGGATTTATTAGTAGACACGTATTTACCCCACAGGAAACAAGAAACTGCAAGATCTGCAAAGAAAGAAACGTTTTGCAGAAAAGCTACAGGAAGAGGCGGCTCGACATTGAGAGTCAAGCCGCCGTCATCGACTCACGAATCAGCTTGACAGTGCTGGTTTGTCTCACTTTAAGCTTTAGGGCTCCTTACCATCGACTTTGAGGACAAAGACTTCCAGATACTCACCCAGATATCGCTCTCCAGCATGCCACTATTTTTAAATCAAACTTTGGATAAGAGAAGCCAGAGGACTGACAACAAGCCCATCGAGAAAAGATAAGCTCCAAGTAAAAGCTAAGGGCCTTATTACGATCTTGGCAAACAGATTACTTCGTCACAACAGTGACTGATGTCCCGCCCACCAAAATATAAATCTCATTTTATCCTATGGGATTTATATTTCGTTGGATGGAATATTCATCACCTTTTTGATGGAGTAACCTGACTGCCAAGATTGTAATCAGGCCCTAAGTTCGAAGGTAAACTTTTGACCAGGACCTAGCCCTGTCTGTGTGCAGTTCAACTATATCGCCGTGAGTTTAGCTTTAAGCTTGTTGGTGCTAGAATGCACAATTTATGTTAATAATTCATATATCCGGTTTGGTACATTGGATGTTTGTCATTTTGGTCTAATTTTAAAGATAATAATAGTGATATTAAATACTTTACACGTACCTTTCTCCTAACTGAAACCTGACTACTTTTTTGCCAAGTTGGGGTTGAGCAAGGATACATTTTTTGAGACTTGACTGAACCTATTAGTGATAGTGTTTAATGTCTATTTGACTCCCCTTGCGGCAATTGTAGAAAAATGGGGGGTGAAGGTTGTTTCGTACGCAGACGATACTCAACTTGTGTTCTCTTTTAAAGACCACAGCGAGATAGCCTTTGCCAATTTTAGACAGCGTCTCTTAAATATTTCATCATGGATGACGGACAGCTGCCTAAAGTTGAACACCAATAAGACGGAGGTCTTATTCTTTAATCAACCGATTCTTCCGTGGCCAGCTGAGTTAAATCCGCCTGCTACCTGTGTCCTCGGCTAGGAATTTGGGTTTCAGGTTTGACTCCAACTCACGGGCAAGGCACAAATTACACATGTCTCCTCTCAGTGCTTTTGGAAACTCAAGGCTCTGCGCAGATTTCTTCACTTCCTGCCGATGGATTGCAGGAAGTCAGTTGTGTATGCCTTAATTACCTCTCAACTCGACTATGCCAACAGCCTTTATATTGGTCTTCCGGAGTATCTGATGAGGAGACTAGAGCTCATTCAAAATGCGGCAGCCAGGCTGATCAGGAATGTGCCACTGTGACATCATATTACCCCCCATCTACGCAGCCTACATTGGCTACCAGTTAGGAGAAGAGTACAGTTTAAAGCCCTAGTATTTGCACATAGAGCAATAAGAGGGATGGGTCCTCATTATCTGAAGCGGAGACTTCAGAAATACCACCAAGCTAGGGCACTCAGATCTAATAGCTGTAACTTTCTGGGCATTCCTCGCTTTAGGAAGGTAATGACCGGCGGCCGTGCGTTCCCTGTTAAAACTGCTACATTATGGAATACTATGCTCAATCACCTGAGAAATTTAGATGCGGAAATCCCCTTTAGGCGAGCTCTCAAGACTTGGCTTTTCGGCTTGCCTTAGATACAGTGGTCCTCCCTGGTCTCTTCTTCTCTTAGATAGGATGCTAGCGCCGGGACACTTCCGCTGGAGGTAGCCGTGCGCTCTACAAGCTTTATTGATAATAATAATAATAATAATAATAGTGGTATCAGTCCTAGCTGAAGGTGAGTTCCCCCACTTACAAGTAATACACTTTCCTACGTTTGGTGCACAGTGGTGGGATCCAGAATTTGTGCTTAGTAACACCACTCCATATTTCAGTGTTTGAGTGGGACAATTGGAAATCCTCTAAATTGACAGTCTGCAAAAATTATTTTAGATTTTTATTGTGGACTAATATTATTTTTTTAAACAACATTTATTGATTTTGAATTTTGAATTGTGAGCATGGCCTGGGAGGCTGCCATACATAAAAGAACATAAGGAAGAAAGGCACGCTCAGTCCCACCCTACCGCTCACCCATGTTCTAGCCATAAGACAGATAGCAAGTCTAATTAGTAGATCACTTGTTCCCCACCTTCCTGGATGCAGCCCCGCTAGGGCCGACAAACGTTCCTCTACAGTGAGCTTACTCTCGAGAAAGTCGCAGTCTACAGACAAGATGGATTTAAGGAGAAAGGCATGCACAAAGTCTACTATCTGGTTCTGGGACAAAAACTCTCTTTAAGTGTACATGTCTTCAAAATAGGCAGCAAAACCGCAAGCTATCGCTCTGGGATCAGTGAGTAATATGCCCGACGGGCTCAATAGGAGGGATAGAGGATGAACAATAAGTACCTTGGCAAAGTCTATGTAGCATTTTACTCGACTTATCTTCCCATTGATAAGTCCGCTTATTGGCCCCCTGCCAGGACTGTTTGGCTTCTCCCAGCAGAGTCTGCTGATATTGTTACAGTAGGAGACCCAATTGTGTACACATCATCTGCCCATCACCCCGGCCACTCTGTGCATCCAGATCCGTCATTCGGGATTCAAGATCCACCAAGTCCTGTGCCTCATGCTGCTGCTCCCCTGTAGAGTAACTGATATTTGCCACCCTTGTAGTGTGGGCTTCAAAGACTCCCATAGAGTTGCCTGGGATCTTACTGAGCCAACGTTATGTGCAAAATATTCCTCAATGGAGCGCTCTATGTGAAATCAGTATTCTGGGTTTTGTAAATTTCAATGTGAAAGGCGCCAGCAGAAAGCCGGGCATCGACAGCTCACACGGAGTTGAATGGCCATTGAGAAGTGTTCGGAAATTTCCTGTTCCTGGACATGGTGTCAAAGACTATGCAACTAGGAATGTGGTTAAAGAAAATCCTCCAGGTGAAGAAAAAGGTATACCCCTCTGGATCAATGATACCTTATACATCAACCAGACCCAAAGCAGTTGCCAAAGTAGACGGGCGGTCCATGCTGACGCCACTGGCTTAGTGACCCACCAGGGAAGTTCGCCCCATAATCTTGTTATCAGGTCTACAAAAGACTCGATGAGGGGGAGGGGTATATTCTATGAAATGTGAGAGATTTTCCATAAAGCATTCCAGCTACGCCTGTATTATCTACCCTGCTGGTCCACCCACCTTTCAAAATGCTGGAATGAAACATTATTTTTGATCAGAATGCTTTCATCCCTGAATCCCCTTGTGAACCCAGAGTAAAAATATGAGTTGTGCCAAACTGGGCAAAATATGGCGCCTTGTTACCAAGGAGGTGGGTCTCCTGAAGTAGTAAAACATCTGCACTCACCATTCTAGCATGTTTTAGAACTGCCATGTGCTGAATATAGAGCTCACAGAGTAATTGTTTTGCTGACAGGAAGGATAATCTGTTGCCCTATCCTGATGTAATCTGGGAAGATCCTGATGGTTTAAGAATGGTCCGTAATATTGTCTTGGAGCAGGCCATGTTTAAGGATATTGTCCCTGTCATATAATTTAAGAGCTTTGCAATAACAGGCTGGGGACAAGCCCGGGAAGGAGAGGGCCACACTAAAGCTCTTTGGGCCAGCTTGATGACGAAGCAGGAGGACAGGGCCTCCGAGGGCATCATAGAACATAGCCATTGGTCCCTCACGCCCCTCAGGGAAGCCCACAACCCTTAAGTTTTTACAGTGAGCCCTGCCCTCCACATCCTCTACTCTCACCGTCAGCTCACAAGTCACAGCAGTAAGTTTGGTCACCATCTGTTATAAGGTATTAGCTCAGTCTTCCACACAAGAGACCCTCATTTTGGCTTCTGCAATGCACTTGACATCTTTCCTAAGATCATCTTTCCTGAAATTCCCCCAGCACTTTGAGACCCTCACGGGTGAGTAGCGCGCTTTATAAACCCCTGATAGATTGATTGATTGATTGGCAGAGCAAGTTAACATTGGTGCCCACAGCTACAATTTAGCATCTAGCTTAGCTTGCAACTGAGTAATACCTGCCAGGGGTGCAGCATTGTCTGGATTCTGACCATCCTGTCTGCATGCCACAGTGACAAAGGAGGGTCCACGAGTTGGATGTCTTTGTCTAGAGTGCTTTGTTTGGTGCTGAGGTGACCTTGTCTTTGGCCATGATGATGAGGGCAGCAGCGGCCACAGCAGCCCTGCCACTGCAGAATGCATCACCACAACTGACCCACCTGACCCCCGTTGCGACCTAGCACAGGACACAGCACAAGCAGTCACAACTCAAGGCATTCTTCATCTGCAGCAATATCAGACCCTCTACATAGGCCCAAGAGAAAGGCTAATAGGTCCAGGAGCAGAGTGGGGATCACTGCTGCAAACTACACCAAGCACTGGCCTGGCCACCTCCACCACGGGCATACCCTCCCCCAACACGATCTCCATATGGGGTCATATGCCAACACACTGGAAGGGCTATACTGGGACATCAAAAATTAGGCGCAGCAGGAGGATGAGAGAAAAGGCAAAACTCCCCACACCATCAGTCAACAAAGATGGCCTCTGAGGATCACTGCTCAAATTTTCTGGATCACAGTTCACCCCGGGGCCTGCAACCTCCTTACCAACATATGCTGCCTGTGTCTTGTGGGAGGCCTGGGGGCTGGTACAGGGGTCGAGTTTCGTCTCTCTCTGCACATGTGTCCAGGCCGCAGGGCATCAGTTGGGCCCAGGCTGCACCATGGGCCAACAAGAAATAGATGCCCCCAGCGGAGGAGTCCACAGCAGCCTATGTGCTCAGGAGGGAGGACTAAGGGAAAAATTTCACCGCACAATCAGACACCAGCAGCAGCCTCCGAAGCCTGCCGCTCAAGCCGTTTGTGCCATGATTACCCCGGGGGCCTGCCACCTCCTTGCCAGCACCTGTCACTTGTCTTGTCGGAGGTAATGAGGTCAGTGCAGGGGTTAAGTCTCACCTCCTTTGGCACATGTAGCTAGGCTGCGGGGTGTCAACCAGCCCCAGGTCACACCACACGCCCAGATGAGGCAGTTGTCTCAAGCAGAGGGTTCCAAGGCATTCCCCATACTCAGGAGTAGGGGAGTCGTGGGAGAAATGGGGGGTCACAATGGTGCAATCCATGACCGCACCCTCAATTCCTGCAAACCAGGGCCCATCTCAATGCAGGTCATGTCTCCTGCCCTCGCCCTCACCCCATCGGCCAACCCTCAAATTGGACTAATAAAGCATTCATTTTCTTTAAAAATTCTAAATTACCCTAACCTCAATTTTTGCAAAGTTTTTGTTTTTAACTCCAAGGGATATAATGGAACCTGATCTAGCTAGCCTACTGACTCTCCAAGTAGCAGAGCTTAGTGACCTGTGTAGGGCTAGGGGATTACCATCGCCCTCTAATTTTAGGAATACAGTGCTCATAAAGGCCCTTATGGCCTGGAAAGAAGCCCAGCTAGAGGATCAATACTCTAACATAGAGGTGGCTCCAGAGGTAGAAGGACAGGGGAGGAAGACTCCCTAGACTTTAGCGATGAGGAAGCAGAACACCTTTCCACACACAAAGTGATCAGCGCCAAGTCTAGAGCTAGTGGGGAAGAGAATCCACCGGAGGTGAGCCAGATCGTTCCTTAGGGAAAGAGAGCATGAGGCACAGCTGGCTTATATAGCCCTAGAACCAGACAAGTTGGCCCCACCAAAGATCAAATTGGCACGTGAGAAGCTGAGAATCACAAGGGGTTGTAGAGAGAAGAGACAGAAGTGTCCTGGGGTAGTGGGTTTGACGCAAGACTACCCATGGGGATTGTCTCTAAGTACTAGGAGGGTAGCAACATGGACAAATGGCTTACAGCTTTTTAGAGGGCCCTTAAGATGAGGAGGGTGAGCTCTCAGTACTGAAGTTCACCCCTGTAGAAACTGGTCATAGCAGAGGAAGGTAACTTTACTCCAATTGGTTGCGGTAACCCCTCCCCCCCCTCTTGGCAGCCCAAAATGAAGGATAAATATGGGAGAGCTGCACTAGCTCTTCAGAACACTGCCTGGAACAAAAGGAGAAGAAGGACTGCCTTGCTAGACACAGGAGGCTTGCACTCAGAAGGACTGGGACTGCTGCTCTCTCAGGGCTCCACAGAGAAAGGACTGTGCCTGACCCAAAGGAAAAGATGGGGACTCCTTGATCAGCAACATGTACAACAGAGCTGGAAGAAGTCAACTGCAAGCACAAAGAGAAGATCACCCGATCAGACCATTTGCAACTGGATTTGTCCTGGCTTTTCTGCAAAGTTTTGCAGAAAAGCTCCGGGAGTAGACTGGCTCAACGTCGAGAGTCAATCCATGGTCATCGATTCATGAATCAGCCTGACCACACTGTTTGTCCTGCTGAAAGCTCTGGATCTCATTGCCGTCGACGTCAAGTACAAAGAATTCAAGAGACTCACCAATGCATCGTGCAGCAGCAGGCCACCATACCGAATTGATTTTTGCATCCGAGAAGGCTGATGACCCACCAAAGAGCCCATTGATGAGAAAAAAATTCCAAGAAAATGGCTAAGGTTCTGATTTAGATCTTGGCGGACAGATTACTCTGTCACAACAGTGATGGAGATCCCATCAAATGAAATATAAATCCCAATATATCCTATGGGATTTACATTTCGGTGGATGGGATATCTGTCAATGTTGGGATAGAGTAACCCATCCGCCAAGATCTACATTAGGCACTTAGTCTGAAGGTAAACTTTAGACCGAGGCCTGGCACTTAGCCTATCGGACCCAGGCTCCATCGCGGTGGGCCTAAAACGTTTACTTTGTCCTAGCTCAGCATGAACAGATTGCTGCCAGTGGGGCTTTCAGCTTTTTTAAACTAGAATGCAGTTATTGATTTAATCTTTAAAAAGTCATATATCTGTCTCTCTACAATGGATTTTTGACATTTGGGTGTCATTTTAAAGATAAAAGTTTGCTTTATATTTGTGAATTGGTTTTGGATTTTTATTGTTTTGTATCCTTTATTTATTTACTGTGTTGGTGCTCTTAAATGCTTTACACATACCTGTCTCCTAAATTAAGCCAGACTGCTTGTTTGCCAAGCTACCAAGGGTTGAGCAAGGAAAATTTATTGACACTTGACTGAACCTGATAGTGATTATGATATTATAATTAGCTGAAGCTACATATCCCAACTACTAATAATCCACTTTCCTACATGCATCAATTTGCGTTAGACATTTCCTAACTATGGCACGCTGCTCCTTGTCCTAGGAGAACACCTTAACTTATGAGGTTGTAGGAGAGGGTTTTAAGCCTGAGGTCATTGAAGCAAATACTGTCTATGCTTCTCTGTGACAGTGCCAGTGTGCTGGGACCATGCTTATCAGTTCTGTAGAGTAACATCGGGTGACTATCACCCTGAATACTTGATTTGAAGCAGTGATTTCAGGTGGAAACAACCGGCACTAATTTTAAGGAACATGCACTTATTTTTATTCATCAGACATTGACTGAGAAAGAGAGGAAAAACACAAAAGGGGGATGCGGGAGGGAAAGAAAGACATAAACCAGTAACAAAGAAAGAAAGGAGGGATGAAAAAGAACCTGAAACAGTGAGGTAAAGGGACAGGGAGTGTCTGCTGGTGGAGGCATGAGGTGGAATCAAGACTACATGGCAGGGATATTCAGAACCCCCGGCATTCAACAAGCAAATTTTAAACCTAACCTATTGTGGTAAATTAAAGATGTATTTATATGTATCTATACTTCTTCCACTACAGAACCCTGATGTCCTCTTGCCATCATTGCTCTGAGGTCCAATATACCCTCCTATGACCTGATGCCCTTCTCTGTTCTGTAGCACTGTGAGCTTCTATATTTCTTCCAAAGCAGAACCCCAGTTTTTGTAATGGGGCCGTCAGCATACCCTTATGCTCGGCACAGCAGGGTTCTGTATGCCTTGCTTGCAGACCCTAAGTGCCTGCATATTGCCTGGCGCCCTCCCCTTTCTTTCAAAACTGTAAGGTTCCTTGCCTTCTACCCCAGAATCCTAGGGTTAGATGTAGCAAGGGTTTTCCGGTTCGCAAACGGCCCGTTTGCAAACGGGAAAAAGCCTTTTGGGATGTATCATCCCAAAAGGCCATTGCAAAATAAGGAATCCCAAAATTTGCGATTCCCTATTTTGCAAATGCATTTAAGAAATCGCAAATTGCGATTCCTTAAATGCAATTTTTGAAGCACCCAAAATTTGCGATCTGGCCTCAAGGAATCGCAAATTACCACCAACTTCAAGTTGGTGGTAATTTGCAACTTCCTGGAAAAATGCCCTTTTTGTCATTTTTCTAAGTGCCATGTGCGCACATGCATATTTCAGGGGTGCAACAGGGTGTCCTTTTGGCACCCATGAATTTGCATGCGCAATTTGCGAGTATCTATAAATTGCGCATGCAATTCCCATTCATTTTTATGGGCCTCTTGGCCCATAGAAATGAATGGGAAGCCAGTCCTTATTTGCGACTCACAGTTTGCGAGTCATAAATAAGGAATGCGTAGGAATCACTATTTTATTTGCGAAACCTACATACATTGCATTTTGCGAGTACTTAATAGCGAATCGGTAAGATTGTCTATTAAGGACTCGCAAAATGCAATGTTGATACATCTGCCCCCTAGTGTCCGCATGTAGGCTATCGTCCTCCGTTTTCTATCAGATTTCTAAGGTTCTATAAGTCTTCGGATCAAGAACTGCAGTTTTCTTATATAGATTCTGACTCAGAACCCTAGTGTCTATACATGGGCGGGCGAGTCATCCTTTCCTTTAGTTCTGTAGGATTCTAAATGTTTTCCGTTCCTGAACTCCAGTGTCCGCATGAGGTTGGAAAGCCTCCCCTTTCCCTCAAAACAGCAAGATTACGAAGGTCTTCCATTCCAGAAACCCACTGTCTGCATCAGGGCCTACGGCCTCCCCTATGCCTCAGCACTGTGAAGTTCTAAATGTTTTCCTTTCTATAAACTGTGGGTTCGCTTCAGAGCCAATGGCCTCCCCTTTCTCGCAGCACCCTCGGCACCATCAGTGCACGCATATGTGTGGACAGCCTCTCCCTTCCCTCAGCACTGTAACATACTTAATGATTTCCATACCAGGAACTCAGTGTTGGCATGAGGGTGATGGCCTTCTCTTTCCCTCAGCACTGTCAGGTTCTAAATGTCCTTCGTTCCAGAAACCCAGTTTCAGCATAAGGACTAATGGCCTTCTGTTTTCCTCAGTGATGTAAGGTCCGATATATCTTCTGTTCCAGAATCCAAGTGTCACTCTTTGACTGAAGACCCCCTCCGCTTCCTTAAGCGCTTTAAGGTGCTTTATGTCTTCTATTCCAAAACCCTTGTGTTAGTATATGGACTGACAACCCCACCCTCCTTTCCCTCAGCGCTGAAAGGTTCTATATGTCCTTCATTCCAGATTCTTGGAGTCAGCGTATGAGCTGACAACCCCCTGTTTCCCTCAGCGCTGTTAGGTCCTGTTTATCTTTAGTTCAGAGCCCCAGTGTCAGCGTATGAGCTGACAACGCCTTGTTTCCCTCAGCGCTGTTAGGTCCTGTTTATCTTTAGTACAGAGCCCCAGTGTCAGCATGTGGACAGAGAACCCCTGTTTCCCTCAGCGCTGTTAGGTCCTGTGTATCTTTAGTTCAGAGCCCCAGTGTCAGCGTATGAGCTGACAATGCCTTGTTTCTTTCAGCACTGTAAGATTCTATTGTTTTTCCTTCCAGAAACCCAGTGTCAGCATGTGGACAGAGAACCCTTGTTTCCCTCACCGCTGAAGGTCCAATATATCTTCGGTTCAGACCCCCGGTGTTTCGTTTCTTCTCGCTTTTGCTGTTTTCATGTGTGCTTCGTTCTGCAGCACACATGAAAACAGCAAAAGGCCAATGATTGTGTATGTACAGGAAGGTCCTCCTTCCTGCACCTAAACAATATTTATTGTTAAATGCCGATTTGCAACTTTTATGTGTGCTGCATTAAGCAGCACACGACAAAGTTACAAAACGGTGTTTAAAGATTGTTTATGTGCTAGAAGGAGGATCTTCCAACACATACATTTTTTTCCCCTGTACGCATGCATCCTTGCTCTATGGTGCAAGGGTGGCTGCATTGGCACAAGACGGCTAAGTGTAGTGCCAGCGCAGGGGGAAACACAGGGCTGCACCCTGCTATTGTAAATAGGGTGCAGCCCTGCATTTTGGAACTGGCGGAGTGAGACGTTAAGCCAGGAAGCCTAACACCTCACTCTGCCACTTCCCTTTAAAATATGCCCCTATATATCTTCTGTTTAGAACCCCAGTGCCAGCATATGGGCAGACGAGCCCTGATTACCTTAGTACTGTGGGGCCCTATATCTTCGGTACAGAACCCTGGTGTCTGCATATGGGGCAGACAACCCCCATTCCATCAAACCTGTAAGGTCCTATATATCTTCTGTTCAGAACCCCAATGTCAGTGTATGGGCAGACAACCCCTGTTTCCAGCAGTGCTGTAAGGTCCTATATAGCTTCTGTTCAGAATCCCAGTGTCATTATATGGACTGACAACCTGCTGTTTCACTCAGCACTGTCAGGTCCTATGTATCTTCTGTTCCAGGACATGGTATCAGCATATGGACTGACAACCCGCTGTGTCACTCAGCACTGTAAGGTCCTATATATTTTCCGTTCAGAATCCCAGTGTCATCATATAGGCAGACGACCCCCGTTTCCCTCAGCGCTGTAAGGTCCTATATGTCCTAGAACCACGGTGTCATCAATTGGACAGATGACCCTCGTTTTCCGCTGCGCGGTAAGTTCCTATATATCTTCTGTTCAGAACCCCGGTGTCAGTGTATGGGCAGACAACCCCCGTTTCCAGCAGTGCTGTAAGGTCCTATATAGCTTCTGTTCAGAATCCCAGTGTCATTATATGAACTGACGACCGGCTGTTTCCTTTAGCGCTGTAGGGTCCTATATTTTTCTTTTCCAGAACCCCCGGTGTTCATATGGGCTGATGACCTCCGGTTTCCCTCAGTCTTTCAAGGTCCTACACAGCTTCTGTTTCTATATATTCACACAACAGACACAGGGTATGGGGCAACAATGACTGCACCTATCCATTAGTTGGGTTATAATCACTTTCTTTTCAGGGTGCCAAGGACCTGAGGCTCAATACCCCTACTCCCCCCATGGGAAACCACATAATTTTATAACCAAACAAAGGATCCAGCACTCCACTCAATATCAGAATAGGATACAGGTCATAATTAACAAAGTTTCAAATCAAAACAGCAGGTCTTGTGTGACTTTTCTTTATTCAAAATCTTCTTTAAAAGGAAACCGTAGCCAACACATTTCGTCCCTAAGAACTTCTTCAGGGCCGATATATTTCCAAAGAATCTGTTACTATTTCCATAAGTTTGAATGCTTGCGATACGTCATTCTCACCCAGAAGCCTCCTATTTCACAAAACTGAATTACGTTAATAATCGTTATTTATCCCCAAGGTCAGGAGCAGTATTTGTATTATGTTTGGTTCCAACTTCCATTAGTGGTAGAGGTACAGCATTTAGACTATCGTGATAAGTGAGTCAACGAAGATTAACGCCTGTATAGCAACCATCATGTTGGTTTTCCTTCTGTTTCTAAACCCTGATGTCAGCATATGGAGTGACAACCTCTTTTGCTCAGCACTATACAGATGGGTAATGGGAGCTGTGTTTGCACCACAAGTTGTAATGTTGATGGAATGATGAAATGGTTACCATGTCAGGTTCTCTGAGGCTTTTAAAGGCTGACATGCAAATACAAGTGTGAGCTCAGGTTGCTCAGATGAAGAGCCTTCAGGTAATCCACCAGTCCTGTTAAGATGCCCCAACTACATTTTCTAGCCAAGTGGAAAATGCAAGCAGATCACATCCTAAAGTAATCAGCAGAACATGTGGAGTTTTGTTAAAGTTTTGACTGGGCAAGGTGTTTTCTACTTTGTGGGATTTTTTTAGCTTCTTTCATGAGGGCAATCAAAGCAATTGGAATGCAAAGCCAACACGGCAGGTCTGAAGTGGATAGGTTGTCTTTAAAGGGGTGTTTGTTAAGCGCGACTACTTACCGTAAGGGTCTCAAGGTGCTGGGGGGTGGGGGGGTCACAGGTTCCAGTCCATCAAGGAGGGGATCTGTGGAAGAGCCAGGTTTTGAGGTTTCTTGCAAAGATGGGGAGCGATGTTATCTGTCTGAGGTGGAGCGGAAGGTCGTTCCATGCTCTGGACGCGCGGAAGGGGATGATGCGGATGCAAGTTGATTGCTGGAGGGGCACCAATCAGTTATTTTACATATATGTGCAGTGCACGAGATGAATCTCAGTATGGGGAAGTGGGACAATGGAGCCCAAATGAGCTGTTTTCTGACATTGTGCTGTTGTCTCTTCCAGGTGAATGAAGTAGTTGTCTCAAATGACTGCAGCCAGAAATGCAGATGCAGAGCATTCGGAGGGATACTTTGTGAGGAGCTCTCTTGTGGAACGAATGAGCTGTGCATGCTCAGACAAGGGGTGCGAGGATGCTTCACCAACGAAGGGATATGCACCATGGACCCAGGGGTCCAGTTCAGCTCCTTCGATGGCATGTCAGCAATTCTGATGTCACTGAAGGGGGCTTATGTGGTGACCTCACTCTGCGATGACGCATCCACAGTCTGGTTCCGAGCAGTGGTGGATTTTCAGATCTGCAGTGCAGAGGCTGCAAACTTGGCCTCACGTGTCCATATATTTTTCCAGGATAAAATCGTAACGATGTCTGCGAGCAAGAGGGCTTGGGTAAGTACATGTCCTAACTATCAGCTTTCATTGACGGACAACCTACCTAATATTTGTTTGGACCCTACCTAGCGTTTATTTAGCATCTTATGCTGTCTTCTTATATGACATCACTCCCATAACACCTTCTCTTGTGTTACACTTGTTGCAACTGATATGGTGAAGCTCTTTTGTTTCCCCCTGTAGTCTATGCATCAGCTACCGCCTCTGTCACTGCTGACATTAAGAGACTCTGTGAATCCACTTGGATGCCCTTATCTTTGCTTCCTTTTGCTCTGATCTCAAGTTTCATGACTTCTCCCACTTCACACACTGCCTATAATTATTCTCTCTACTGCTCCTATCTTCTTTCTTTTGATCCAGACACCTCCTGTCCATTTTCTAATTCCTAAGAATGAATGTCTCCTCTCTACTAACCCTTTTCTCTTCTCACTCTTCTCCAAATTTGTCATGGTTTTGCATGTGACTTTGGCTAACCATCTAAAATGGCCATGGTTCTTCATCCTTGAACAAAGACTACTGTGCTTTTCCAGTCAGGGCCCGTCAGTAACACGGCTAACCCTGGTCACCCATGACTAACGATGTATAAGCTGTCTCTATCCATGGTTTATCCATTAACATCAGAGTTGAAAATTATCTTTTTATCTGTGAAGGTATATAAAAGTAAGATAACATGCAGTCATATAGTGAAGTCTTAATTGTGTAACTGCAAACAACCAAAACTGTTTTTTGAGATGTTCAATGTGCTTGGAATTTTGCAGTGAATCATATACCTGCTCTCTCAATTCAGTTCAAATAGAAGTGGTCAGACAAGAGAATTGTCACAAACACCCTCTTTCGTCTAATGTCTCGTATAACGTCTAGTAACAAAGGTGTGGCTTAAAGTGTGACTACTTGTGGAAAAAGGGGTAGCAAGTTGATCTCGTCCTAGGAGCAGGAATCGAAGTGTCAGTCTGATGTTCAACCAGTGTGGGGCTTTGCCACAGGGACTGTCACTAGGCTCCAGCAGGATTTGTCAACAGGGTGAGGGTGAAAGCTTACCATGTGGAGGTTCTTTATAACTTTTTATTGCTCCATAGGAAACAAAATAAAGCTACATTTGAGCTAATGTCAAATGGCAGCACACAGATGCAGGGCACCCTAGTTGCATTACATCACCATATATGATAAATCCAAGAAGAAATAGAGAAGTAGAAGGTTTTTGTGGCTGTCAGTAAGGTGTTTCTACACAAAACGCAGCTGTGATTAACCAATCACAGACAAAATAGGGGTCAATGACTATAAAATGGAAGACTTGGATCATTGGCAATGCAAAGACCCCTGGGAATTAAAGAAAGGCTTCGGTGCAAAAAAGTCAGAGGTTTGCTAGGTGTTCCACTTCAAATTTTTTATCTGAAGGGTCAGTTGTTCATTCTGATAATGACATTGAAAGGGCCCACATATATCTATTTAGCCAGAATCCTCATCAACCATACTCACAGGCTAGATTCTGCAACATACTGAGCTTTTCAGCAGATGAAATGCTGTCTATGGTTCAATAGGGAAACCACCCATTAGATTTGGCTTTCCGGCAGCAATAGCTTATAGAGGAGGTTTGACTTAGCTCCCTTTTGCCATTGCCCATTAGGACTATTATTCACATTCTCCATCTACCCACAGCTACCCTTAAGAGAGATTGGCAGGAGATGACCCCCCTGGAGTCACCATCCTTATCCTTTCTGCCACTGTTTAAAAAAAATATAGAAAAAGCCATATTACAATGTTTCACACTGTGCCTGTTTGCAAAAGTTTGCAAGGGTGAGTAGGAAGGTAATAGAGTTTGCCATAAAGTCACCACTGTGATGCACCACACAGTGGCCCTCCAAGTGGCTGTTAACTGTGGCACAGGTGGTGAAATTTGAGACTACAGCATCATATAAGGTGTGGCACCCTAAGGAATTTGAGATTCACTCTGCACTAGGAGACACTTGGGCAGTACTTGCATCATAGCGGATGTCTTGCAATGAAGATGTAGTGATCATATCTTGACACTGCCCTGTGCACTAGTCAGTACTGAGCTGTGTTTGACTCTGGTGCCATTTCTGGACACGGGTTCTTTTTGTATGACTATTCCACAAATCAGTCTGGAGTTGTGTTAGACCTGTCGGCCTTAGAGTGATCTCCTCCCAAACCGTTTAACTTTGCTCCCCACTTTTTGCTGAAATTCGTTTTTGATGGCTCCTGGAGTCTATCCACCTTACCTCTGCTAACCAGTGCTAATGTGCCTTTGCTCTCTCCCTTAAACATGGTAAAATTGTATTACACCTGATTTAATATACTTACAAATCTCTTGTACAGTGGAATAACTTATACCCAGGGCCTGTAAATTAAATGCTGCTAGTGGGCCTGTAGCACTTCTTGTGCCGCCCACTTAAGTAGACCCTTTAAACGTGTCCCAGGACTGCTTGCCTGAATGCAATTTGAGCTGCCATGTCAAATTGGGAACATAACCTCCTTATTTACAGCATATAAGTCACTTCTAAGGTAGCCCAAAGGGCGGAGTACATTTTCATAAAAAGATTGGACGTGTCCTTTTAAGATTTACATGTCGTGGTAGTGAAAAACTCCTTACTTCGTTTTTCACTACTTTGAGACCTACCTCTCCCATAGGATAACATCAGCTTGCCTTATTAAATGTAATAGGTTCTAACTTTTAATTGAGAACAGATCTCCATTTTGTGTTTAGTGTCTGAAAATTGTAATTAAAAATCCTCTTTAATGGTAAAGTTGGATTTTAGGCTACAATTTTGAAATTGCCACTTTTAGAAAGTTGCCATTTTCCTGCCCTATCTGGTTACTGCTGCTTGTACCTGGGTTACATGTCTGGGTTTAGTTGGCAGTTGGACTTTGTTTATTTCTTTCAGACAGCCACACAACAGGGGACATAGGTGTGCCTGGGTAGGCCATCAACTGGCTGGATGGAGGGGGCGCAGCAGGGCAAAGTTCAACAGGCGCTTGAATTGATTGTGCTCTACCTTCACACAAAGGACTCCGGATATAAAAATGGGACCTTCAGAACTGCTCTTCAGTTCAATTTCTTGACCTGCGGAACGACTCTCAGAGTGGCTTACTGTGTACTCTACAAGACTGCTTTGCTGCACCTGGTAGGACTGCTTCACTGCCTGGGGCCTGCCTTGAACCCTATGAGGCTTGCCCTGCTGCTTGAGCCCTATTTCCTCACTTGAACCCAGGACTACCAGAGTGGCTGCAAGGGATAGTTGGCTGGCTTCCTGATTAGAACCTCAGGAACAGAAAAGGCTCCCACCATCTTTAACCAGTGCCTGGATGCAGCCTTAGTGAGTACAAATCTCCAAGTGGTGCACCTCCTGCCCTAGTCGCTTGATGGTGGTGCAAAAGTTGCCCAGATAGCCAAAATCAAAAACACAGGACTTTATGTTTGGTAAAGAACTACTCTAAGAACCAAGAGAAGACTGGGACCAATCTGCTCATCTATCCATCCAAGGTGCATCACCGGTGGGCCTGACCTCACTGCAGCTGCTGCTATGTTCTTCTCCACAGCAGCAAATTCTGTTCAGCGGTCTTTTGCCAAAGGAATATATGGCCTCCTGAAACTCTTGTCGACTGAAGTCCGAATGTAGAACTCTTCACCGTTACGTAGACTAGCGGCTTCCCGGCGACGATGCCTCTGCCTCAGACACCGCTTGCAGCCTTGACCCACTAAACCATAACTTCTCGGAACACTTTTCTTTGAAATTTCTTATAAGAACTGTTAGATTTGGGGGTCTCTAGTTGGCATAGGTAGGTACCTGTGACAAATAGGGACCCTTGCGTCTAGTCAGGGTAAGGGGCTACACTCCTAAAATAACCCCTGCTCACCCCCTTGGTAGCTTGGCATGAGCAGGCAGGCTTATCTCAGAGGCAGTGTGTAAAGCATTTGTGAACACATATAGCAATACAGTGAAAACACTACAAATGGACACCACACAGGTTGTATTATAAAAATAAGTATTTTTATATAGACTTAACACAAGACCAAACGACAAAAAAATCCACAGTACTGTACTCAAAAAGTCTCTCAAACGTTATAAAGTAGCTCAGTTCTCTCAAGTTGTAAATGCAACACTACATCTCAATGTACCTTAGATGCATAGCGCAAAGAAAATAAAAGGGTTGCAGGGAAGGTGATGCGTCGGTTCCTTACACGCAGGGGAGTGGATGCGTTAGTTCCTTACTACTGCGCTGGGGAGTTGATGCTCGCTTCCTTACTGTGTGGGGAGTTGATGCATCGGTTTCTTACTGCTCTCCGGTGTGAAGCGAAATGCTGGTACCTTGATGCGATACTCTTCTCCGGTGCAATGCATCAAAATTGGGTCTTGGTTGCATAACAATCAATCAATCAATCATGGAATTTATACCGCGCGCTACTCACCCGGAAGGGTCTCAAGGCGCTTGGGGGAGGGGGTCTGCTACTGCTCGAACAGCCAGGTCTTGAGCTGTTTCCTGAAGGCGAGGTGGTCCTGGGTCAGCCGCAGGTGGATGGGCAGGGAGTTCCATGTCTTGGCCGCCAGGTAGGAGAAGGATCTTCCTCCGCTGGTGGCTCTCTGGATGCGAGGTACGGCGGCGACGGCGAGGTGCGTGGATCGTAGCTGGCGGGTGGGCGTGTAGAAGGTCAGGCGGTCGTTGAGGTACTTGGGGCCCAGGTCGTGGAGGGATTTGTGTGCGTGGGTGAGGAGTCTGAACGTGATCCTCTTGTTGACGGGGAGCCAGTGCAGGTCTCTCAGGTGGCTCGAGATGTGGCTGCGTCGGGGGACGTCCAGGATGAGTCGGGCGGAGGCGTTCTGGATACGTTGGAGTCTTTTCTGAAGCTTGGCTGTGGTTCCGGCGTAGAGGGTGTTTCCGGAGTCTAGTCGGCTGGTGATGAGGGCCTGGGTGACCGTCTTCCTGGTTTCGGTCGGGATCCACCGGAAGATTTTGCGGAGCATGCGGAGGGTGTGGAAGCAATGCAATGCAACACCGTTGGTGTGATGAGTGCACGCCCGACGTCCAAGCGGCGACTCAATGATCTTTGGAGCCGCGACAGGCCCTGCGACGCGCTTCTCCAGTGATGAGACGATAACCTCTGTGGCAGCGTCCCGCTTCTCTGGCGATGCGATGATGGCAGCAGCGGCCCGCTTCCTCGGCGATGCGATGACAGCGGCTGCGACACGCTTCTCGTTGCGTCGCGCTTCCAGCTCCCAGTGACACGCAGTCTCTCAGAAGGCCCAGCACAACAGCAAGCACTTCAATTCCCAGCAAGGGAATTCAGGGGGAAGCTGGTTGGTGAAGTCTTGTATCCCTTGGACTTCAGGCAGGAGGCAAGCTCTAGTTCAAGCCCTTGGAGATTCTTCATCAAGTTGATAGAAAGCACACTCAGTCCTTTTATCCTCTCTTTGGTAATGAAGAAACCACTGCAGGCAAACCCCCAAACACACAGTACAGGGGTAGTCTCCTCCTTAAGCTTCCTGGTTCTCCTCCTCAGCAAAGGTTTGTCTTGATTTCCAGAAGTGATCTAACGTTCTTGTGTCTGGGTCCCAATATTTATACTCCTTTTCTCTTTGTTCTCTGAAGGCAGAGAGGCCTTTGCATAGTCCAAACCAGTTCTGGTCAGTCCTGGAGCACTTTCTTGACATGTCTCCTACTTTCCTTTCACAGTGCAGGGCAGGGACATCAGACACACCACAGGAGGTGGAGCCAGCATTGTGGATGGAAGGCCCAGCCCTATTCAGGTCCCAGGTGCCACCCCTCCCACCCATCTAGATGCAGATCTCTCTAATCTGCCTTGTGCGGACTCACCCTGTCTCCTGGAATCCCCCAGCCCCTGTTACTCAAACTCCAGACAAGGAATACACAGCCTAGCAGAGGCAGGTTTGGATGGTTAGACAAGAAAATGCCTACTTTTTAAAAGTGGCAGTTTCAAACACAGAATGTTAAAACCAACTTCACTAAAAGATGTATGAGTTCAGGCATACTAAACTCGAATTTCTACCATGTTCCCTGAGTCAGTTAGGATTATAAAATGGAATAATCAAACTGCCCATTCTGGCCTATGGAGAACAGGTAGCCTTGCAATAATGAAAAAGGAAAATGGCTGTAATTCACTATTAGGACATGCCACACACACCAGGGCATGTCCTACCTTTTACCTACAATGCCCCCTGCCCGTGGGCCTACCATAGGGGTGACTAATATGTATAAAAGGGAAGGTTTAGTGACTGGCAAGTGGGTGCACTTGCCCAGTCAGCATGGCAGTACCAGACTGCACACAGGTTGTGCAACGGCAGACCTGAGACACACTTTACAAGCTGCTCCGGTGAGTGGCACAATCAGTGCTGCAAGCCCACCAGCAGCATTGGTTACAAGACCTGGGCACACGCAGTGCACTGTACTAGGGTCTGACAAGTAAACCAATAAAGTCAATCATGGAGTCACTAATCCATACATCAATTTACCATAGGGAGCACTTGCACTGTGAAATGAAAGTAGGAGACATGTCAACAAAGTGCTCCAGGACTGACCAGAACTGACTGTCTACCCGTGTCTTGATTTCATAGCTGTAACCTATACGATTCTTGTATCATGGTCACTGCTATTCATTTTTTATCATTCACACATCACTCTCACTTTAAGGGGCAGCAGCTGGTGCTGTGCTGTCTTCCCCTGCTCCTGTTTGTTTATCTCCCTCAAGTAAACTCATGATCGCCTATTCCTACTCTTTGTGAATAGCTAGTTGTCCTGGCAAAATGCTCTCATGATCGCCTGTTCCGAATCTTGTAAATAACTTGTTAGCCTTGTAAAGCACTCTGATACCCTAACAGGGCACGTTCCTGCTCTATAAAACACTAAAATATATAAATAAATATACCAAGACCTGCGGGACCTATAGAACCATTTCTTTGTTAAATATTGATGTTAAATTGATCACCTGTATCTTAGCGCACTGCCTGAACCCACTTATGCCATGTTGGATAGGGCCGGACTAGGCCGGATTTACTCCACCGTGCAAAGTGGTGATAATACCAAGCACCTTCTCCACATTCTGGTCAAGATCTATAGGATTCGGAGATAAGCATTGATCACGTCCACTGGACCTATCTCTTCGCGACCTTACTCCAGTTTGTCTTTGGAAGCAAATTTTGCTGATGGATCAGCTGCATCAACAGCGAACCCAGGGCATCATTGAGGGTCAATGGTCTTTCTTCCCCCACCTTTCCAATATCTCGGAACACATGACAGGGGTGCCATCTGTTCCCTCTTCTCTTCACCTTAAATATGCATCCCTTGGCACAGAGTTTTTGGAAGAACCCCTACTTCGCTAGTGTCGCATTTTGGGGAGACCAACATCTTATCAGCCTTTATGCAGATGATGTCATCTTGTCTATAACCAACCTTGTATCCTCACTCCCTGAGCTTGTCTCCCAACTTCAACTATCCAGCGAAGTCTCTGGTTTTAAAATAAATATACAGAAATTGCAGATTTTGAACCTCTCCATCATTCCTGCACGCAAATCTGCCCTGCATGCTCAATTTCTGTTTGAATGGGCAAAGGACTCCATTTACTATCTCGTAATCAAACTTGCCAAGTTTCTCTCTACGACTCTGGCCTATAACTATTGTGCTCTCATATTTCAGACATGTGGGGGGCTGGACGCATGGAGATGGTGCCATCTGTCTTGAACTGGACAAATAGTAGCATCAAAAATGTCTATACTCCTTCATATTTACTATGTGTTCCAGGCGCTCTTACTGACCCCTCCTTCTAAGGCCTTGTACTCCTAGCAACTAGAGATAAATACATTTTTACGGGATGGCAAAAGACCTCGCCTCCATCAAAACATACTTTATCATCAAAAAAGGGATGTAGGCATTGCTGTCACCTACAGTGGTCCGCTATTTTCAAGCGATGCAACTCCATTTTTTGGTGAAATGGAACCGTTCACTTTTGTACAACCATTGGTCCTCTATGTACCAAGCATCTGGAAAGAGGTTTGATTACCATGTAAACATAGAGCCTGGGGCTTATGCTCCTCACTAGTAATGACCTGAACGATACAATGGCGGTATGATCTGGCCTTACAACGTTCCCATCTCTGATGACGCCGATCTTAGCCAACCTTGATTACCCTCCGAGGCTGGCACTGGGGATGTTTAGACGGAGGCAGGACGCAGTCTGCAAAAGAATAGGATTTATTTTTTCCTGGAATGGGCTAATTCCCTTTGACCAGTTACAAGCTGACTATTCTCTTACGTCAGCAGAGCATATTCAGTATTTAGAGCTTTGGCACTGGGTGACCTCCCAGTGATTCAGGACGGGAGCAGGGTGTCCTCTGACCCCATTTGAGAAATGGTTACTGCTTACAACAGGTATCAAACATCTTATATCTGAACTCACACCTTGTTTGCCAGGAAAACTGCCCCTGTAAAAACTAAGGGTCAGACTCGCTGGGAGACACAACTTGGTCCGGCTCTTACCACTAAAGAATGAGAAGACATTTTTTATGGAGCTCACCACAAAGCACACAATATGGCCAGTACTGAAACTGCTTATAAGATAGTCTCCTATCGGTATCTGACACCAGTGCGAACCCACAAATGGAATTTGGGGCACTCTGTGGAATGTTGGCTAGGATGCGGAAATCCAGGGATTCTTTTGCATCTCTTATGGCACTGACGAAACTTACCAGATGCTGGGACCAAATCCTTTCTGGCATCATCACCGCTTTTCATACCTCTATCTCTAGGTTTCTGTGATACACTATCATAGGACTCCTGAACCCTCAGACTTATTCCCTATGTTCCAACCGGGGTAGACAAATGGCGCTAGCCTTGGGCGCTGCTCACCAAGTGATACTGTCCCTTTGGGGAACGAATAGAATTCCTTACCATACTTCTTGGATACACAAACTATGGTTTATCCTGGGGATGGAGAAACTGTCCTTAGAATTGGACCCCAAATCTACTTACTATGCAGACAGATGGGCCCTCTTCATCCAAATGTTATCCTCTGAATTTAGAGAAGTGACATGCCCCTCCTACCTGCGATTACTTCATCTGGTTCCTCTGGTTCCTCATAGCCAAGAAATACTTAGTACGGAGGAGCAGGGTTGGGTGGGGAATGGTTATGGGATGTTTAGTTTAATACAGTTTTTATGTTATTCTTGCCTGAATAACTCTGCTGGACCAAGTGTTGTAGGCAATCTTCCGATTTCATCGGATCATATTTTATTCTGCTGCTGGCCACTGGTTGTAGGTGAATAGCTGTGTACTACATTCACTAAGCTCAATAAACAGAATGGTTCCATAAAAGGGGATGTAGTCTATCGGCTAGGGCAGTCGACCTCAAATCGGGGGAACCAGGTTCGAGTGTCGGCAAGGACGCTCAACATCCTGTGATTCTGGGCAAATCACGTAATCTCCCTGTGCCTAACAAAAACAAAATTGAATGTGTCCTTATGTAACGCAACTGGTGCTCATGTAAAGCGCTCTGATACCCAATATCTCGGGTCAAGTTTGTGCTACATAAACCCCCAATCAAAAAAAAAACTCTACTTTTCTCAGTTCATTAATACTGGTTGTGTGCTGGATAAACACTTTATGAATTGTCTACAAGTTAAGCCTGACTGCTTTGTGCCAAGCTATCAGAGGGTTAAGCACAGGTTAATTTAGTAACTTTTGTGTTTCACCCTGCCAGGGATTGTGGCTGTTGCTTGGTTGAACAAGGGTCACCCTGCCCCCACTTAACCAACAACCCAGTTTTTGACATGTTGTCTGTATTGTAGCTGGAGGGGTCCTACTCTTGCGTTTCAGACTGGCATCTTTCTACTGGAGCAGACAAATGGTGATTTGCATATGAGTAGATTTCTAGAGCGGCATAGTAGGGAAGGCAAGAACCCAAATTCTGCTTGAGTAATTACCAGTGGCTAGGATTAATTCATGTACTCCAACCATCACTTTTTTGTCTTACTAAGTGCTCCTGGTGGTGATGCCGGGAACATCAAATTGTGGCTCTGTCTTGTACGATAGAAGTTAGGGAGATGTGCTTGTTTCTGGTGCTGCTCCTCGACACTGATTCTTTGTGTGATGGCAGAGTGTTTTGATGATCTACCTCCTGCATATGTTTTCACCTCCCATAAACACTGGGACAGAGCAGAAAACTGGGCAGGCAAAGTCCTCATGGAAGTACCAACAGTCCACACCAGACTTCTACCCCCAATATTCACTCTGTTGTTTCTTCTTCGCAACTGCCCACCACGTAATCAGTTCCACTCCAAATTGGTAATCATTTTTGGGTTACAGCCAAAACTGAATGGAAATTGCCCCGGATTGACTCACTTCCAGTATTATTTCAAACTGAACCACTCTTCTCTGTGATTGGTTCATGTCTTATTGTTGGTGCCCTCTGTCATTTCACTTCAGGTCAAGAACCAAGAGCTCCTGGAGCATTGAAGAGTGAGCTGCAGACCTAGTGGACTGGGAGTGGGGGGGGTGTGGAGTAAATCAGTTTGATAAAAGGTGATGTGGGAAGGAATGGGTTCGGATAGCCATCCTGAAAACACATAAGAGTTTGGAAGACACACATGATCTTGTTCCACAGATGCTGCTTGTGATCACGCCCATCCATCTTTTTCCTCTGCCTACTTTTTTTCTGTATTCTGGAACTTAGACATGTTTGTATCCCTACAAACCAGAACTACTGTACTCCTTTGACTTTTGGGAATCTCCTGCTGTAGATGGAAAGACATCATGTGCTGTGTTGACTGTCTCTTCCAGTGCGTGCAAATACATTGAGATCTTTGTTATTTTCTTACTGATTCAATTTCCTGACTTTAAATTTACGACACTTTACTCTTAGTGACAAACTTATCTTGAACACTGGATATTGCTCACTTACCTATTCCCATCATTAGTTTTCATTTTTAGGTCGAGCATTCAAGACCTCTTGCATATACTTTAGTAGATACTTATATGTGTATGTACTTGGTGGGCTCTGGAGATCAGCTCTATGACTTGTCTGCTTCCCCTTAGGGACTTTTTTTCCCTGTTCAAATGCCTCTATTTAAATGTCCTGACAGAAAATGACCAGCAGAGGTCAGTAAAATACCAGAATTACTGTCTACTGGAGGACTTTTTTCTGGCAACTGCCTCTATTTAACTTTCTTGATAGAAAACGACCAGCAGAGGTCAGTAAAATACTAGAATCACTTTAGCATTCTATAGATTCTAGTCTATAGAAATTGTCTTCCACGAGCACCCGTAAACACTAATATTTTTTTCATATCTTGTATTTTCAGTGATATGACCACCGAAGGCCCTGATTTTATATTAAAAACAGAGCTTTGGACTATACCATTTCCCACTGGAAGGCAATATTTCCCCCCATGTGTTCCCATGCCTGGCGTGTCACGCCGTTTGGTGCTTACTTTCCCTCCATGATAAAGAACAGTAGATGTTTCAGCACCCAGGCTAATGTGCTGCATAGCTGAATACATATAATGTCCCAAAGGCGAGACCGATTGCATTGTTTTTTTTGCTTCCACTGTTTCTCTCATCAACGGCAATCAGAGATACTCTCTATTTGCCGCTGATGATAATGTTTTACCTTATAGTGGGCGGCGGGGGAGGAGCGCCTGCACTGCCACTGCCAAGGACGCATCTCTTCAATTTATGTAATGCCTATACTGCCTGTGTGTGTGTGTGTGTGTGCATGTGTGTGAACATTTATTTGATTCTACTGCCTATCCTGCAGCACATTTGTATGTAAGAAAGCTGCCATTTCTATGAATTATCTGTTCTACTTTGCTTAGCAACTTCCTTTACTCTCATTGAAAATCATCAAGCAGTGCAGGGAGACCCTCCTACCATCGTTGCTAGAAATAATGAATCTTGCCATCAGAGACGGCATCTTCCCTCTGGAGTGGAAGAAGGCAGTAGTGAAACCCCTGTTAAAGAAGGCCTCTCTCGATCCGGAGGTCTTAAAAAATTTCCGTCCTATTTCGCTGCTTCCGGCTCCAGCGAAGATGCTTGAGGCACATCTTAACAAGCATCTCGCTGTCTTTGTGGAGAGCTCTGGCTGCCTGGACTCCTCCCAGCATGGATTCAGGAGGGAACACAGTACCGAGTCAGCCCTCACCATCGTGCTTGATAAAATCCGCACGACAGTCGATGGGGGCCAGACCACCCTCCTGGTCCTACTAGATCTAACTGCGGCCTTCGATACCCTCTCCCCCTCAGTACTTACATCGCGCCTGAGGGATGTGGGGGTGAAGGACGCAGCCCTAGATCTACTGACTTCTTTCCTTGATGGGAGGGAACAAAGAGTCAAGCTGGGGGAGTTCCTATCTCCATCCCGACTTGTGCTATGTGGGGTCCCCCAAGGGTCGGCGCTTAGCCCGACCCTATTCAACATCTACGTGACCCCACTAGCCAGACTAATAAGAACTTTCGGGATGGAGGTAGTTTCTTATGCAGATGACACCCAAATACTCGTCTCTCTCTCCCATTCAGATGTGCAAACCGCCTCCAAGTTTAGATCTTGTATGGAGGCGGTTGGTCATTGGATGATTCAGAACTCTCTTAAACTGAATGGGGAGAAGACTGAGGTGATGGTGTTTGGAGGGAAAGAAAACATCTGGTCAGCCAATTGGTGGCCTGACTCGCTGGGAAAGTGTCCTTCCCCCACTACATCTGCTAAGAATCTCGGGGTGATGATAGACCCTGCCCTTGACATGAACAAACAGGTGAGTAGAACCATCTCCACCTGCTGGGGCTTGATCTACACTCTTCGAAGGATTAGGAAATACTTTTCCTTGCAGTCCAGAAAGCAAATAGCTGTCGCACTCATTGGTTCACGCTTAGACTACTGTAATGCGCTGTATGCGGGGCTAAACAGGAGCCTCCTGCAGCGCTTACAGGTAGTTCAAAATGCCACAGCTAGATTTGTTCTGGATATTCCCAGACGCTCTTCGGCCACGACGGCCAGGAAAACGCTGCATTGGCTACCGGTAGAACATCGAATACGGTTCAAAGTCTTATGCATGACATATAGAGCCATTGCAAAAAACAGCGACTCGGGAGTTGGTTCCATCATCTCTCACTACACTCCTGGAAGGAACTTGCGTTCCTCCGGGAAATCGCTTCTGACAGCTCCCCGCATACGAAGAGCTAAGTGGGGTGGCAGGGCCTTTTCCACTCTGGCCCCCAAATGGTGGAATGACCTTCCTCTGGACCTCAGATCCCTACCCTCCCTACAGAAATTCCGTAGTGCCCTCAAAACTTGCCTCTTTCGGCAAGCATATATGTAAGGATGTTTGCTTCAATTCTGATCGTATTGTTAGGCGCCTTGATACCTGCGGGTTATTGTTTTGCGCGTTATAAATTTTTATCAATCAATCAATCAATCTGTGGTCTGCTCTGTACCTGTTCTTTGAATATGAAGAAGCATATACTGCTTTTGCTCATAATCAGCGGTGGCTCCTCTGTTTGAGCGGAGGAGCGTCACATCACTGAAATGCCCCAGGAGAGAAAAATAAAATGGTAATGAAGTTAATTCATTACCACTTTTTTTTCTTCACCCCGTCCCAAACAGAGCGTTAGGATGGGTACAGGGCTGCTGCTGACTGGCAAGAGCAGATCGAGCAGGGTACTTTCAGTTTAAAGTGTGCATGTCTTTTTGGCCGGCCATCTTGCGCTAGCCAGCCACACATGCGTATTTTAAACCTCTCTAACACAGCTGTCTAATGCAGCTGTCTTAAGACAGCTGGGTTAAAGAAAGTCAATGCCTTCATAGCTCTGTGAAAAGCCAAGTGAGGCTGCTCCCACCAATTCTAGCACTGCTCTCATGTTGGTGAGAGCAGTGCTAGGATTGGTTTAGGAGTTTAGAGCCTGCCTCAAGGAGGGAAGACTATTGAGGAGGAAGTTGAGAAGTGTTCGCAAGTAAGTACTTTTAATTTCTTTTCTTTTTTTTCAATGTCCAACCCGCCCTACCACCCTCAGGACATGCCACCCACCACTGGTGTTTCTTTTGTGTGTATGCAGGCAAATTGCAGGATTGCAGCTGATCCTGTACGAGTTACATGTGAAAGCAGTTCTTAATTTCCCGTGCTCTGCACCTTAATTCCCTGCAATTGGGTTTATGACAGTCTGCCACATGGTGGCGCTGTCTGGCTAATTTGGGTATCAGCACAACACAGCTGCTTATTAGTTCAGTTTACATTTACAATGACTAATACCGACCTCCCAAGTAATTCTTATAGCTTTGGGAGCCAGTAATAGTATGAGTTGTCACACTTGTAGGAGTGTGATGTTAATAGCTGTGTTTGTACTGTTATTGGCAGCTGGCGGGGGTAATGTGTGGTGCAAGCTGCAGTGGCCTCCCGAGGAGAGCTCCTGCACTTATTCTTTTACAAATTAAGCACTGTAAAGAAAAGTTTGAACAGCAGCTACCAGTGCCAGACTTGTTCCAATTGAGGAAAATATATACAGCTACTTACGGGGTCTGACTGGCCTTTACGTCACTCTGGCAGTGCCTGAAGGGCTGGTCTGAAAAGTAAAAGTGTGGACCTGTTTCTTTGCTGTTTGTGGACCTGTTTTATTGTCATATGGGCTGTTTTACCGCTGATGTCCCTTAAATTACCACAAACATTGCCTGCAAGAACACATTAATTCGGACATACCTCACAAAATGCCTCTATAGCTCGGTATTACAGGTTAAAAATAGTCCCAATTTGGAAATGTGGGCCACATTTTAGCTATTTGATTTGCTAATGGGGGACCACTTTTATTTTTAAGTTTTCTGTCCCAGCCAGACCCTGATACTTTATATACTTTATATGCTGTGTATTTACCATGCTGATTCAATGCAAGCAAATCTCATAGACTTCCTTTTTTCAGGGTATATCTTTTGTGTTGGGAAAACTTGCATAGCTTATGCTGTACAGCACTTAATGAGTGAACAGAGGAAGAGTTGTCAGTGCTATATCAATTGTGAATGTAAGGGAAGGTTTCTCTTCTGCTACCAAAATGTCTCTGATGTATGCCATTCATGTACTCAAACTTCCACCAAGCTATCTCATTCACACACTCGCCTATTCAAAAAAGCACACAAGCAAGCTTACTGCTAAGTCGAGCATCCAGTGATGTGCAAAGACTGCTCAAATCGTGGAATGAATTGCGGACCCGATCAGAAATACTAACCGAAGGGAGCCTGTGCAATCTCATGATTTGTGGAATGAACAACATGACCAGGGCTTTGCCTGTGGGAATTTCTGTAAGGGTAACAAAATATGCCATCTTGGAAAAAAATTCTACTACTACCCAAATGGCAGTATATAGCCACCATTAGAAATGTATAATATCCATGATGGTATGACAGGGATAGGTGGTATGGGCAAGATTAGTAAATAACCCGATAGGAGGCCTTATTTGGAGAACATGAAGGACAGGTCTGAACATAGTCATGCACATCCTTGGACAAGTTAGGCCATCAAAACCATTGCTAACAGTTTGCTAAAGTGTTTTGGATTCCTGGATGACCCGCTAATGGAGTTTCATGTCAACAGGTCTCATTCCTTCGTGGGAACGTATAAGTTTGAAGAATTCAAAAATGTCAGCGCACAACATATGAAGTATAGGAAAACTGCTATGTAAATAAATGTTGACAAAATTCACTACCAATATAAAACAATTAGTGCGTGCAAACGAGAGAAGGTAGCCAACCTTGAACAAAACACTAGAAAGCAGGTGAAACAACACCTGTATACCGGATGCACAGGTGTGTTAGAAAATGACAACTAATAAACAATGTATACGAAACAGAACAAACTGTCATCATTGGAGAAAAAAAACATTAAGCATCACATATTATGATTAAACAAAAATTGTGCTCTTTTAATTGTTGAGCTATGAACAATCAAGTTACGATACAATGACATTTTTGTTGAACAGAAATAGTGCTAAGGACCTTGAGAGAACATGTAAGTAATAAATCTCAGTTAATTTGAGAAGAAGCATCAACATAACAATTGTGTCACAGAAGAGATTGACGTTACTGTGATCCATGGCCAATTCATTTCGGGATTACCCAGAACCCCTTCTTCAGGGGCCTGTGTTGAAAAAGTTAAAAAAGAAGAAATGCACATAGTTTTGTAACATATAATATATGAAGATGATAAAGTTAGAAAGGGATTCTGGGTAATCCCGAAATGCATTGGCCATGGATCACAGTAACGTCAATCTCTTCTGTGACACAATTGTTATGTTGATGCTTCTTCTCAAATTAACTGAGATTTATTACTTACATGTTCTCTCAAGGTCCTTAGCACTATTTCTGTTCAACAAAAATGTCATTGTATCGTAACTTGATTGTTCATAGCTCAACAATTAAAAGAGCACAATTTTTGTTTAATCATAATATGTGATGCTTAATGTTTTTTTTCTCCAATGATGACAGTTTGTTCTGTTTGGTGTACATTGTTTATTAGTTTTAATTTTCTAACACAGCTGTGCATCCGGTATACAGGTGTTGTTTCACCTGCTTTCTAGTAACATATAAGTTTGAACCATGATAAGAATGCCCATTGTGTACATGATAGTCCTTACCAGCCGCTCAGGAGTTTATTTCTTCTGGATTCAAACTATTCCTGACGTTATCTAAGAAAGAGTACTGGTTGCAAAGACCTATGATGTTTTCTGAGTCTACAATGTTCTGTGGTGCCTGACCCCGAGTGTCTTGATCTGAGTAACCACATCTATATAGGAAATCAGACTTAACCTGTTGAGTGCCCGGTCAATAGGTGATGACGAAATTGAATTCACTAAAAAATGATAAAGACCTATCTTGCCTATGGGTCCAGTCCTTCAGAGACCATAGGAATTGAAGATTTTTATGGTCAGTGTAGATCGCGATGACATGCTGTGCCCTTAATAGGTTGGGTCACCATTCTTAAAAGCGCAATTTAATTGCTAACATCTCTCATTCTGCAACTGTGTAAATTTGTTCCATCGGCAACATCTTTTAGAAGAAAGGCAACTGGATGTATTTGTCCAGTAGTTCTGTCATGCTGCGATAAAATACCTCCCACAGCCAAATGGGAGGCATCGGCATCTAAAAGGTAAGGCTGCGTGGGGTCTGGATGTCTAAGTACAGGGGCTGTGGTGAATCTTTCCTTAAGTAAATTTAAGGCATCATTGGCCTCAAGAGACAACTTCTAAAGTTACCTTCTTTCGTAAAAGTCTAGTGATGGGACTCACAAAGTCAGAAAAGTGTCTGAGAAATCAGTGAGAAAAGTTTAAGAAACCCAAGAAGCTCTGTACTTTCTTAACCGTGGTCGGGGCTGACCAATCTAGAATCGCCTGGACCTTTCTTTTATCCATGGTTACCCATTCTGGAGACAAGATATATGCCAAAAACTTAACGGACTCTGTATGGAATGTAGAACTTGGCAACAAGAGCATGTTCTTAGAGTCATTGCAAGACTTTCCTGACATATTTTCTATGTTTAGTCATGTTTTGTGAATAGAGCACAATGTCATCAATATATAAGACCACACAAACATCCAGCAAATCTCGCAGCACCTCAGTTGAAGTCCTGGAAAGACTCTGGGGGCATTATACAACCCAAAAAGCATGACTTGTTTATTCAAAAACCCGGAACTTAGTTTGCAAAGATGGTTTTACACTTGTCACCTTTTTTGACGCAGACAAGGTGGTAAGCACCAAGCAAATGCATATTAATGTACACAGTGGAGTTCAGCACCTGATCCATCATGTCTGGGATCAGTGCAATGGATACCTATTCTTAACGGTTACCTTGTTTAAGGCCAATTGTCGAGCAAGCCTGCAAATCGCCATCACTCTTTGAAACAAAGATGAGCGCCTATGATGTTGGAGAAGTGGAATGTTGTCTAAAGCATGTCATCTAGGTGTTTCTTAAGGCTCAGAAAGAGCATAACAGCGACTGCAGGGTAGTGCAGTGCCCAGAATCAAGTCAATACGACACTCACATTCCCTATAGGAAGCTGGTTCAAGGACCCCGGTTCTAAGGCTGCGCAAGTCAAGGGATGGGGTGCACCCTGTGCTTATCTATAGCAATTGGTTTTACAGTAATGGGACCCCAAGGTGACAAGGTGGAGGGACCAATCAATGAAAGGGTTATGCAACTGAAGCCAAGGGATCACTAACATAGTGCCAAATGTAGGTGTAAGATCAAAGATTAAAGTCTTTGCATCCCCATTCACAAACAGTATAGATCATGGAATAGTTTGTTAGATGAACTTCCCAGAAGAGAGCTACGAGCCATCCACTGCTCTATCATGCTCTGGTACCTTTTTCCTAACCCTTGGTAAGTGTAAAGAACTGGCCAAGGCTAAGCCGAAGAAATTTCCGGTAGCTCTGGAATCTATCAATCAATCAATCAAGAAATTTGTATAGCGCACTACTCACCCGGAAGGGTCTCAAGGCGCTTGGGGGAGGGGGGCTGCTACTGCTCGAACAGCCAGGTCTTGAGCTGCCTCCTGAAGGCGAGGTGGTCCCGGGTCAGTCGCAGGTGCACGGGCAGGGAGTTCCATGTCTTAGCCGCCAGGTAGGAGAAGGATCTTCCTCCGGCGGTGGTTCTCTGGATGCGAGGGACGACGGCGAGGGCGAGGTTCGCGGATCGTAGCTGGCGGGTGGGCGTGTAGAAGGTCAGTCGGTCGTTGAGGTATCTTGGGCCCAGGTCGTGGAGGGATTTGTGTGCGTGGGTGAGGAGTCTGAACGTGATCCTCTTGTTGACAGGGATCCAGTGCAGGTCTCTTAGGTGGCTCGAGATGTGGCAGCGTCGGGGGACGTCCAGGATGAGTCGGGCAGAGGCGTTCTGGATACGTTGAAGTCGTTTCTGAAGCTTGGCTGTTGTACCGGCGTAGAGGGTGTTTCCGTAGTCTAGTCTGCTGGTGACGAGGGCCTGGGTGACCGTCTTCCTGGTCTCGATCGGGATCCATCGGAAGATCTTGCGGAGCATGCGAAGGTTGTGGAAGCAAGCTGAGGAGACGGCGTTGACTTGTCTGGTCATCGATAGGGAGGAGTCCAGGATGACGCCCAAGTTGCGTGCGTGGTCCGTTGGTTTGGGTGCGGTGCCTAGTGCCGGGGGCCACCAGGAGTCGTCCCATGCGGAGGGCGATGGTCCCAGGATGAGGACTTCTGTCTTGTCCGTGTTCAGCTTCAGGCGGCTGATGTTCATCCAATCGGCGACGTCTTTCATTCCTTCGTGTAGGCTGGCTCTGGCGGTGTCGGGGTCTCTGGTGAGGGAGAGAATCAGTTGGGTGTCGTCGGCGTAGGAAATGATGTTGAGGTTGTGTTGGCGTGCGATGGCAGCGAGGGGTTTCATGTAGACGTTGAAGAGGGTGGGGCTGAGCGATGATCCTTGCGGGACGCCGCAGATGACTTCAGAGCGGAACGGAGGGAGGCGTACTCTCTGTGTTCTGCCGGAGAGGTAGGAGATGATCCATTCCAGGGCATTTCCTTGGATGCCAGTGTCGTTAAGGCGTTGGACTAGGGTGCGGTGGCAGACGGTGTCAAATGCTGCGGAGAGGTCTAGGAGGATGAGTGCCGCTGTTTCGCCGTTGTCGAGCAGGGCTCGGATGTCGTCGGTGGCTGCGATGAGGGCGGTCTCGGTGCTGTGGTTCGCTCTGAATCTGGACTGCGATGGGTCGAGGGATCCGTTCGTCTCGAGGAAGGCGGCTAGTTGCTTGTTGACGATCTTCTCGATGACCTTGGCGGGGAAGGGAAGGAGCGAGATGGGGCGGAAGTTCTTGAGGTCGGTCGGGTCCGCTGTTGGTTTCTTCAGCAGTGCGCTGAGCTCGGCGTGCTTCCAGCTCTCCGGGAAGGTGGCTGTGTCGAAGGAGGTGTTGATGATGTTTCGGAGGTAGGGTGCGATGGTAGCGGCGGCCTTGTTGAAGACATGGTGGGGGCACGGGTCGGTCGGCGATCCGGAGTGGATGGTGTTCATCATGCGTGCCGTGTCTTCGGGGGTCACCTTGGTCCATGTCTGGAGGGTGGCAGCAAGGTGTGTAGGTTCGACCGATGGGTGCGGGGGTGGAGCGCCGAAGCTGATGTGGATGTCGGCGATCTTGCGGTGGAAGTACGAGGCGAGGGAGTCGCAGAGGTCCTGCGAGGGAGTGATGTCGTTGTTGCCGGTGCTGGGGTTGGAGAACTCTTTGACGATGTTGAAGAGCTCCTTGCTGTCATGGGCGTTCTTGTCCAGTCGCTCCTTCAGGGATGTCTTCTTGGTGGTGCGGATGAGCTGGTGGTGTCTCCGGGTGGCGAGTTTGAGGGCGGTCATGTTGTCGGCTGTTTTGTCGAGGAGCCAGGCCTTCTCGAGGGTGCGGCAGGTCTTCTTAGAGTCCTTGAGTTCGTCGGTGAACCAGGGAGCCTTCTTGCTTCTGGGTCTGGTGGATGGGTTCTTCATCGGGGCGAGGTCATCGGCACAGGAGGTCAGCCACTGCGTGAGGTCGAGGGCAGCTGTGTTAGAGTCCGTTGTTCTGCCTGGTGGGTTCTGGCTGAGGGAGGTGGTGAGCTGGTCGACTGTGATCTTGCTCCAGTGTCTGTGGGGAACCTGCTTCGGGTGGTGGTGGATCGTGTTCTTTTGGAAGCTGAAGTGGACGCAGCTGTGGTCAGTCCAGTGAAGTCCGGTGGAGTGGCTGAAGGTGACGTGCTTGCTGGATGAGAAGAGGGGGTCGAGCGTGTGGCCGGCGTAGTGGGTGGGGGTGTTGACCAGTTGCTGGAGTCCGAGGTTGGCGAGGTTGTCCAGCAGGGCGGTGGTGTTGCGGTCGTTGTTGTTCTCCAGGTGGAAGTTGAGGTCTCCTAGGAGGATGTAGTCGGCGGAGTGGAGGGCGTGAGGGCTGATGAAGTCCGTGATGTCTTCGCAGAACTGTGTGCGCGGTCCAGGAGGTCTGTAGATGAGGGTGCCTCTGAGGGTGGTCTTGGGGTCAGTGTGAATCTGGAAGTGCAGGTATTCGGCGGCATTGAGTGTGTCGATGGAGTCAGTCGAGATGCGGATGGTACTTTTGTGTACGATGGCGATGCCCCCTCCGGTCTGGTTGAAGCGATCCTTCCTGATGATCTTGTAGCCGTCCGGGATGGCTATGGCGATGTCGGGGGCTGAGGAGGCGTTCATCCAGGTTTCTGTGAGGAAGGCGATGTCTGGAGATGCGGTGTCGAGGAGGTTCCAGAGTTCCACGGCGTGTCTGTGGACGGAGCGGGTGTTAAGCAGGATGCACTTCAGGTGGTTGCTGTTGTCCGTCTTGGTGGGTGCGGTGCCGGTGCGGAGGCAGGAGAATTTGCAGGATCGGCAGGCGAAGGGTCCATGGGTGTGTCGCGGGGATGCTTGGTGGCACCCGGGGGTTCGGGCGGTGTTGAGTGCGATGAGTGTGGCGGCATCGTAGGTCCTGCGGGGCGGGTGGCGGACGCGGGGGCCAGGGGGTCTGGCGCTGGGCGCGGTCCAGGTGCGGACGGGCGCAGACGGGCTTACCTTTGGCGCACCTTCGGCGCTCAATCGGCGCTCCCGCTGCGCGCGTCCGCTGCGCGGTCGCTGAGGGGGCGTCATAAGTAGGAGCCGGTAGGGAGGGTCAGGCGGGAGGCGGGAGGCGGGATGACCAATGGGCGAGCAGGGGAGGCGGGGCTCCGGGGCAGCGGCGGGAAAAACAAGGAAGTGACCGGGGCAGCGGGGCCGGTGAGACGTGAGGAGCGGGAAGGCGGAAGAAGCGGAAGGCGGACTGTGGGCAGAAGCGGAGGGCTGCGGAGAAGAAGAGGTCAGCGGTATCCGTCAGCGGTCTGGCAGCGGGTGAGGCAGCAGGTGAGGCAGCAGGCAGGCGAGCGGCAGAGCAGCGAGGAAGGAGCGACCGCCTGTGAGGACACAGGGGTCACAGTGAGTGTAGCGACGGGGACCCCTTAAGTAGGAGCCGGTAGGGAGGGTCAGGCGGGAGGCGGGAGGCGGGATGACCAATGGGCGAGCAGGGGAGGCGGGGCTCCGGGGCAGCGGCGGGAAAAACAAGGAAGTGACCGGGGCAGCGGGGCCGGTGAGACGTGAGGAGCGGGAAGGCGGAAGAAGCGGAAGGCGGACTGTGGGCAGAAGCAGAGGGCTGCGGAGAAGAAGAGGTCAGCGGTAGCCGTCAGCGGTCTGGCAGCGGGTAAGGCAGCAGGTGAGGCAGCAAGCAGGCGAGCGGCAGAGCAGCGAGGAAGGAGCGACCGCCTGTGAGGACACAGGGGTCACCTACAAGCATGGGCATGACTTGCTTCTGTTGGGATGACATGACAGAGGTGACTGAAATTGATAGGTGTTGTCGAACCTTAGGTGAAGTACTAGCCAGGTAATGGGGAATCGGTTCAAATGATTGACCCCTGGGCTCTCTAGTTTTCCTGCACCAGGTTTGATGTCAAGACGCGAGTCTTCCTAGTTCCAAAAGGTCTGGCAGAGCATTCTTGTGCAAAATATCCTGCTTTACCACAATACAAACACAGGTTAAATGTATTTCTACATTATTCTTCCTAAGCGGTCACGGGACCATGCATGTCCCCAATCACAAGGGTTCTGAACTGTCCTAACTCTTAGACTTAGGGGGATATTCACAAAGAAACCCTAGAAGGCTAACAACATGCTCAGTCACTTTAGAAATGCAGGGCTGCACCATATTTACAAGAATATGGTGGAGCTCTGCTTTTCCCCCTGTGTTTCCCCCTGCACTAGCGTTACACTTAGCTGCCTAGGGCCAACACAGGCACCCTTGCACTATGGTGCAGGGGTGCCTGCATTAAGGGGAGTGATTGTTCATGTGTTAAATGGCGTTTTGTAAATTCTATGTGTGCTGCTTAATGCAGCACACATGGAAATTGCAAAACGGCATTTTTATTAATGATGGTGTGGAGGAAGGGACACCTTCCTTCACATAAACAATCATTGGTGATATGCTGTTTCCATGTGTGCTGCACAATGCAGCACACATGAAAACAGCAAAAACGAGGAGCAATCAAACATTTTTCCTAGTTGCTCCAAGGTAAGATCAGGTTTTCCATGATCTTAATTTTTCACAGCCTAATATTTACTCTGCCCTTGTAAATATGTAGCAGCATCAAAATCAATGGGTGTGGCGGTGGAACGCCCACAGCAACACCAATTGCTCTCCCCTTTCATGCTATAGCGTGAAAGGGTGTCTTATTTACAAGGCAGTGTTAAGCCACATTAAGTGGCTTAACACTGCCTTGTAAAAAAGGGAAGCCCCGGTTGTGGTGGCAATAGGGGCTTGGAAATATGCTCCTCAGTCTCTTTCCACTCTGACTGCACAACCAGCAGTCTGGGTTTCCCTAAGAACGGGTTTCTTTCCATTTATTTAGCCAACGGTCAAGTCTGACAAATAAATCAATGAACTCAGAACAATCTGAGGGTAAATCTACAATGTGCGCCAGAGAATCCTTTAAGTCATCCCTCAACCCTCTATAAAAGAGGGAAGTTCTTTTTTCCTCAGGTCACTGGGTCTCCTTAACAAATTTACCAAAGGCAGCAATATAAGTAAGGAGATCCTTCTTTCCCTGACTTAGGTTTAACAACTCTTTGTCACTGGACTGGACAAAGGTGTGCTTAGCAAAGGGATGGAACATCATTTCTCTAAACCTTCCAAAATCATGTAAAACTGGGTAGTTTGTTTCAATAAGTAGAATAGCCCAGCTGGCAGCTGTGGCCCCAAGATAGGATATGATAAAGGCAATTCTGCCAGAATCAGAGGGAGAGGCTGCTAGTTTATAAACGAAATGTGAATAGCACTGACTCCAGAAGGCATGAAACTTATTACTATCCCCCAAAACCACCCACTCCATGGTACAATGAGTATTTGTATAGTAAAATAAAAAGAAAAGTAATCAGAGTATGGTGCACGTCCTATACTAAGGAGGACAAGAAAAACTTTTAAAACACCTTAAGGCACTACCAAAAAACCTGAAGCGAGGCTAAAGTTTCATTTTATATGAAGAAAATTGAGGCAACCCAAAATAGCCCTAAAACTCTTTTTAATTTAGTCAAAACCTCTTTGACCCTACCAGTATTGCACCAGTCATCCCCATCTCACAATCCAGCGTGAGGAAATAGCCAATTTTTTGTGTGGAAAAAGGGGCCAATATACAGTCTACCTTTTTGGTGGCAGATCAGTCTGGCTGTACAGGCCCACTCTTAATTGGGAACAGTCTGCTGCATAGGTTTCAGCCCTTGGATGTGTACCATGGAGTCCATTAAATTAGGATTGACATTGGATCCTTGTCTTCTGAAGGTGCTTGGCAGGCTCTTCCATCCTGTTTTGATGCAGTTCACCCAAGCCCTGAGCTCATCTCTGTCGGAGGGCATTGTCCCTAAAGCGTGGAAAATGGCCTTGATCAATCCTGTGTTGAAAAATGAAATCTGGACCCACTTACTTGGTCCAACTATAGACCCTTATCTCTGCTTCCTGTTTTCACAAAAGTGTTGGAGAAACATGTAAACCACAACTTACTGGGTACACAGAACTCAGTAGCCTGTACCACCCCTCTCAACAATCTAAGTTTCAGGCTGGTCGTAGCACCTAATCAGCTCTTCTCTGTGTTGCTTGGTTCCTGAGGTAACAGGTGGATAATGGTGGAGCCGCTGCACTGATTTTGTTTAATCTCAGTGCAGCCCTTGACACTGTAAACCATTCCATTCTCCTCCAAAGACTAGATATAGGAAGCTGGCTCTGTATATACTCTACCAAAGTGAGGTATGGTGTGTGTTTTTGTATACAAATATTCTTATAGTTATTTTATTTCCTAGAATCAAGCAAGCCTGGCACAGCTAGGTTGATGAATACTTTGCAGTAAATATACAGTTTGGAATGCAGTTGTAAATGTACTTTGAAATGGTTACAGTTTGAATTACTGGTAATGTATTACTGTGGAATGCTGTACATATACTTTGCATTGATTTTGCAGTAAAAATTACAGTGTGATCTGCCTAGATTTCACACTGGGACATTTCCTAGAGAAGAGGTAAGTAAAGTCAGTTTTCCATGCAAATCAACTCCACACTTAGAACATTTTTCAGAGAAAAACAGTCAATAGGTTCCTACAGAGAGAAATTATGTTCACGGTTACCAGGTAAGTAACGATCTTTGGAGTTGAGCTTCTGGGGTTAGAACAAGGGTTCCCCCAGTGTTAAGGATGCACTCTCGTTACACCCTCAGCGGCACTAGGGCGGCCAGGTGCAGAGTGCTGAGGCCCAATGTTATCCAATGGAAGAAAGGAGGCCTGCGGTTGGTGGCTGCTGGAAGACAGGCCACTTAGTGTGGGAGCAAAGCTCCTGGACTTTAGCTCAGGGCAAATAGGGAAACAAAGTAGCACCAAAGGTGCACCCTCAGCAGCACTAGGGCGGCCGGGTGCAGTGTGGTGTTTCGACGTCGGGCGCCCTGTTAGTTTCAATGGGGAACATCCGGTTTGCAAAGGCACTGCAGGCTTGGGGACAAAGGTCTTCTGGGTGCGACCACCACCTCGAGAGGTAAGTTGGGAAGTTAGGGGTTGGTTAGACACCATTGGTTTGGGCACACAATGCCGGGGACAGGGGTGCCTTTTGTGGTCGGATCTTCTTACCAGCTCTCGGTCGCGGTTGGGGGGACCTCCTGGATCTAGGCGGCTGGAGACTTGAGGTAGGTCAGGGTCGCCGGATCTCGGGTCAGGATTGCCAGGGTGACCTCCTCGTGATGCTTGCCCACTCGAGCTCGGGCCGTGGTCGGCGGGTGCAGAGTGGGGCAGATCCGCGGTGTCTGGCTGGAGCCAAACGTTGTAGATGAACAAATCCGGTGTTCACGGGAGACAAAGTCTTTGTACTTGAAAGCAGGCAGGTCCTCCGGGGTTTTCGAGGTTGCTGGCTGCAGGACACACCGGGATTTCACAGGAGCAGGTTCGAGGGGGAGACAGGCCAGTAGGGTTGGGGCCAAGTCAGTGTGCGTCATCCTCTTGTTAGCTGCTGCATGGCTGTTCGGTCCTTCTTCTTCTTCTTCTTGTAGTTTCGTCTTGTCTGAGGAAGCAAGGTACGGGGGTGCCCCTAAATACAAGATTTAGGGGTGTTACAGGAAGGGAAAAGGCAGGGACCAATTGGTCCCTTCCCTGGTGTGGGTACACCCCCTATTATGCTACCCTCCAGTGGGAGGGGGGCATGGGCCTGTCCCTGGTTGGCTGAGTCCCCCCATCTTCAAGATGGGCTGGACTGAGATTTGTGCTTCACCTCGCCTCCCCCCCCCGAGGGTTGGAGTTGGCAGAGGTGGGCACACCTCTCTTCCTCATTTGTTTTTCCCGCCGGTTCTCCCACCCAAAGTGGGGGTCAGAAGCAATGGGGACCAGTTACTGAGAGCAGCAAGTGGCCTGGGGAAGCTCACAAAGGTGGCAAGCCTTTCAAGCTTCCCCTTCATGAACCCTGCCCGTCCTGGGGGAGGAGGCTTGGTACCTCATCCCAGGATGTGCATTGTTTCAGGCTTAAGAGAGCAGCAGGCTCTCGACCCAGGGGTCCAGAATCATGTCTGATGGTGGCAGCTGAAAGCAGCCACTCAGCCTGGACACTAGTAGTGAGTTTGTTTTCAGGTTGCAGCTCTAAGATGCCCTCTGTGTGCAATTTATATTAAATCCCTCACTGACATCAGTGTGGGTTTAATGTGCTGAGAAGTTTGTAACCAAACTTCTCAGTTTTAAGTGTAGCCATTATGGTGCTGTGGAGTTCGTAATGACAAACTCCCAGCACCATATACTCTTAATGGCAGCACTGCACTTACAATGTCTAAGAATGGACTTAGACACTGTAGGGGTACAGGGCTCAAGCACTTGTACCCTCACCTCTGGTATGGTGCACCCAGTTAGAGGGCTGACTGATCTATGCCAGAGCAGTGGGTTGTAGGCATGGTACACAGGGATGTGTGCCATGTCGACTCTTCACTTTGTTCTACACCAAGATACACAGCCTGCAAAGGCAGTGTGTGGGTGGAGGGGTACAGGAACTCTAGGGGTGGCACAATAAGTGATGCTGCCCTTAAAGGCCTTCTCTGGTCACAGTGCTCTGGGTACCTGTGGTACCATTTATCAGGGGGTGAGCTGTGGCCAGAGATGCCAATTGGGTTTAGGCTTCAATGCAGTTTTAGGGAAAGAAAATAGGACCTGGGTACCTAATTAGCAGGGGCCCAGGGCACACTCAGTCAAAGTACATCAGCAATTCAGCAAATAGTGGGGGCAACCATGCAGAAAGAGGGCACTTTCTCACACTAGAGGCCCTGGGAATTAAAGATATGGCCCTGTCCTGGTTAAAATCTTTTGTGCAGCACCGAACCTTTCAGGTGCACACTACCCAACACAGGTCAAAAACCCACTCTTGATGTCAGGTGTACCTCAGGGATCCATTTTGAGTCCCTTGCTCTTCAACCTTTATGAACATCTATTAGATGAGACAGTAGAAAACTGTGCCCGCACTCTTTTTTTGTATGCAGATGATACACAAAATATGGTATTTCTGTCATCTCAGAACAATCAGAGGCCCTTAACTCTTGTCTCTCTCAAGTCTCACTATGGATGTGTGCTAACTGAAACTGAACAGAGACAAGCTGGAGGTCTTGTTAGTGGGTAATCTCTCCAATCCTTGGGGAACTCAGATGTGGCCCACACCTATGGGCCTCCCAACCCCCGAGCCCCATGCCAGTAGTGAAGAACTTAAGAATGTGGTGAGATGACAAACTTACCATGAGCCAACAGATTAATATGGTGGCAGCTACATGCTTTAGGATCTTGAAATGGATCTGAAAGAACCTTCAATGTCTCTATATGTCTGCCCAGAGAACTGTAGTCCTAACCCCGGTTATTTCTAGGCTAGACAATGGGAATATTATATGCCTCCAAATTGTGCAAAATGCAGCTGCATGCCTCTTGCTTCACTCTCCTAAGTTTACCTCCACTGCCAATATGCTAAGGAACTTAATGTAGATGCCCACTGAAGGGCAGGTGCATTTGAAGGCATTGTGTTATATGAACAAATGCCTGACAAACACTGGTCTTCATTACCTTAAACCTTTGGTTTCTCAGTGTGTTTGTTGTGCTCTAGCCATCTCAGTATGGCTGTAATTCCGAAAATTAGGAAATCTCATCAAGGAGGCAGAGTGTTCTCCTTTCTGGGACCAAAACTTTGAAATGAGCCACACTGAGAGAATGTTGCTCACTCTCCCTGTTTGTCAAATTGTTAAAACCTTGGCTGTTCTCATCCTCTGATCCTTCCTAATGGCTTTATATTTCTGAGATTGTTCCTGGATCAACCCACTTCTGTATTGAGCTGAGTGCCGGGAAATCTTTAATTAGGCATCCATGCTCTTTACAAAAAATGTGTAGTAATAATAATGATAAAAAACATTGAGGTGGGGCCAAAGACACTGGTACTGGAGTAGTCACCGTGACATGAGCAGGATTAGCATTTCCGTTAGCGGAAGCTTTTGCTTGAATTCTCAAAGTGTGAGGGCTGCAAGGCAGGACCTGCACTATTGGGAACCCCCTGCCCCTCCCTCAAAGAACCATGGTAGGTGGTGAGGGCGGCATCGAACCAGTTCATCCTTAAGCAATACATTTTCCTGTTGCATGGACTCAACTTCATGCTGTACATCTCCCAAGTCCCTTGCTAGATCTGAAACACTCGGGTGTCCTCAGACAGGGCCTGCGCCATGTCCTGGTTGTACAACTTGTCGTCCATATCGTTGGCACAATCGGACCTTGTGAGGCTTGGTCTTCTCTCATGCACTCACCTGATTCCAACTGCAAAGACAATTATGGAACTAATGCTGGACCTGCTATCCTCAAAGGGATGGCCCCATTCAAGGAATCACTTCTCTCTAAACAAAGAGCAGCCCTTGGGAGAAGAGGGGTTGGGACAAAATAAGTAAAGAGAGACTTGCTCTACTGATTCCAGTCAGCAACTGTGTGGCACTTCATTAAATGGAGACCATCTGATTCTGCTAGGTAGATGTGGACAGGAGCATGACCTCTGATTTTGCATAGACGCAATGCACTGAAAACAACAGGAAGAGGTAATTGCCATCAATACACTACATGACTCTCAAACAATGAATTTGCAATAATGTCTGTAACCTCCGCTCAGCCGACTTCACCCTGGCTGAAATCCCATGCATCTGGAGAGCCAGAATGGGAGGAAGCGCCTTCTCCTACATCACGGCCAAGACCTGGAACAAACTCTCCCTCAACATCAGACGAACCCCAACACTGCAAGCATTCAGGAAGAGCCTCAAGACCTGGCTTTTCTGGATGATGCAGAGCTGCCCGATATCCCCTGTCAGAGCCTTGAGACCCTCACAGGTGAGTAGTGTGCTTCACGAATCCCTGATTGATTGATTGATTGATTGATTGATTGATTGATTGATTGATTGATTGATTGATAAGTAGTACATATGAGTTTTCTTGTTAGTGCGCTGTTGTTGACCAAAGAAATATGGTTTCAAGTATGAATTAACTTTATACCAAATATATAATATTCAATCTGTCGATGCACTGTATTGTAGTTGTTAATCTTGTATAATAACAGATGTTCAAAACATTTTATGCACTAATGACTCAACCTTAGGTAAAGATTTATCAATGTTTTCTTTGTGAAAATGACAGCCCTGATATAGCACATTTTTTGTGAAAGACATGTTGGCTCTTGAATTTTTGTGCAGTGAATTGGAGATCAGATACAGGGAGTAAATTAAACTGTTCCTTTGGAGAAATACAAGGACTAAATCCTATTTGTGATAAAGCTAATTTGGTAGTGTATAAATGAGCTTTGGAGACCCTTTCAAAAGATATTGATTCCAATTGGCTTGATATAGTCTCTGAATCTGTACAAATGCTTGTGTCTACATGGAAGCTAATGACCTCATAACTCCCTCAGGCGCTATATGAAGTTCTACATAGCTCATCTTTGAAGAACCGTAAAGTCTGATTGTGGGCGAGTAGGCTTCTTCACAACTGAGTGAAGTAAAAGCATAACTTCTGTCTTCACTTATGGACTAAAAGCCTCCTCTCCTAGAAATGTAAAATCTCATGTTCCACTAACTGTCTCTTATCTATTTCTAGATTTTCCTTTATGTTGTTCAAGAAGTGCAAGCACAAGCAGACACTCCCATTCTTAAATGCACTAAGCTTTAGATGCTTCATCGAGGTCTATCTGCTGCAAACTAACAGAATCCTTTCATTATTTCAGCTGAATGGACGAGAGGTCAGCTTCCCAGCACAAATATCAGAACTCTTGTCGATTGACATTAACGACATTGCTGTGGTGCTTAAATTTGCATCAAAGATCACAATTCAGTTCAGCACAAGTGGGTCAGTCACAGTGACAGTCACTCCAGATATGGCTAACAGCTTGTGTGGAGCATGTGGAAACTTCAATGGAGACAAATTTGATGATTTGAAGCTTGCAAATGGAAATATAGCCAGTGCAGTTACAGATGCGATAATTTCCTGGAAGGCGGAAGACCTAACACCATGGTAAGTCCCACCCTAAAGTGATTTGTGTCATGAAAGTCATGAATTTATTATATAAATGTATTTCTTAAAATTTGGCTTAGTATTTTGAAGAATGGAGCACTTGCCTGTCTGTAAAATAGTGAGGATTAGATGAGATGTTATATGTGTGTAGTGTAGTGTATGTATGTAAATGTATCAGTTTGTGCGTGAGTGTGTGTGTGCATGTGAGCTCAAAGGTGCAAGACAAAGACCCACAAAGGTAACCTCTCTAATCTGTGTCATGAAAAAGGAGCATGGGATATCCTATTCCACATGTCCTGATCAAACTTCAACTTGAGATCCAATGGATCCACAGTAAATGAAAGGCCCAAGAAAGGGGTAGTGAGTTAAGCTTCCTACGTTCGATGAGTAAGTTAGCCTACTGTACTCTCGGGGCATATTTATGAGAGACTTGCATTGCGTTTGCACCACACAATGTGGAACATGCATGACGCAAACCTGTAAGTCAGATTTATGAAGCCACGCAGAAGCCAATTTGTGTGGCTCTGAGTGGATTCATAAATCTGGAGTATCTCAAAGCAGCACAAATCCCCATGCAACTCTACACGGATTTGGATGCATTCCCATATTTTCAAGAACTTTTAATCCTGAGAATGCATCTAAATCTTACACCTTCCAGGGGAGGAGTAATGAGGGAAAATATCTCTATTTCTCCTCGTTTCTTCCTCTTTCTATGTGTGCTGCATTCTGCAGTACACATAGAAAGAATATGCCTCTCAGGATTGTTTCATGCAGGAAGGTCACATTTCTGCACAAGAAAATCCTGCATGCAGTGCAGGCACCCTTGCACCACAGTGCATGCGTTGGCGCTAGGCAGCCCATTGTGCATCAGTGCATAAGCAAGGACACAAATGTACTGTACTGACTTAAATACAGGGCATTCCTGCACTTTTCCTGTCATGCAATGCAGCGCAGCGAGGTGGCTTGCTCTGCTGCACTGTGTGAAATGTTCACAAGTCTTCCCCTGAGTCCTCTCATTTTTTTCTTGCACTATAAAACTCACATTACACTTTAGGCGGCAGCGTCAGTGTGGTTACTATTTGGACTGAGTTTGAAAAGGAAAGGCATTTTTATTTTCTTAATTACTTTAGTGCTGTTTGATGAAACAACTCAAAACATATAAACAAAATCCACTTTGATTCCTTAAGGGAAGGTTTTGCACTGATACTGCAGGATTAAAGAAAAAGGAGGGTTCTGAAAACGCTTATAGGAACGATTACTCACTGATACAGAAAAAACAGCTGAATGAAATTACACCAAGCGTGCCGCAAATTGAGATGCTTACTCAAGGATTGTGCTTTTGTAGGTTTGCTGGAAATTTATTCTGTAGTTTTCCAGAAATTAGAGTTTAAAGAGGGAGTCGGCTTGGACATGAAGGTCTTTACCCTTAGATAAAAAGTTAGAAATGTATTGACAGTTTTGGATGTGAGGATCCCTCGAAAATCCAAAATAAAAAAATATCCAAGTCCTATTGGCTGAGGGAGCTTTTCACCTGTCGGTCATTTTAGATCTATGGGTCAAACGTTGGTTGCACTGATCCTAAAGAATTTGATTGGCTGCCCAAAACATGAGAAACAAATGATGCAAACACTTTTATGGGACTCAAGGACTCAGTCCCTAGGCCTATGTGGGGGCCCCCTTCTATGTTGAAAAGTAAAATAATTTACATTTTGCCTGGTTATCTGTGGATTAAGAGATTGGATTCATAGATCCTAACAGATCCTAGCAAAGTACTCTACTGTAGATTAGAGAATCCTGTTTTAGATCCATGGATCCAAAAAAATTAAAACAAAAAAAGAAAATGTAAAAGATCCTGTGGCAACCCACCATTGTGCAGGCCTTGTGCACAGGGGTTGGCTGCTGGTAGACTATCACCCAGAAACTCTTCTGCCAGGAACAAGCTTACTGGCAACAAGGGGCCCAGCTACAGAGGGGCTGGATTTTCCCATTCCTTCACACTCCACCGCTAGCTTTCCAAAATCACAAGGCCCGAATTTTAAGGGGATGGGTACACCCACCGCTGGAAACTGTTGTAGGGTGCACATTTCACAGACACTGTGGGCCCATTTGTAGGGGGCAGGAAACGTTACTGAAGTGTAAAAGCTTCCTGGACTCAGGGGGCCTCCTGCTGCTGCGGTACTCATGTCCCCAGAAACTCTGCCCCTGGGTCCAGGCTTCTGGGACTCAAAAAACCCCTGCTGCTGAGGGACTCATCTGCCTCCCAAAATTCGGCCATTGGTTGCAATCTTCTTGGACTCAAGGTCTTGACTGCAGCAGCACTGGAGGCACTGCCCCCAGAAACGTTGCTTCCAGACTCAAGGATCCCAGCTGCAGGGGACTAGTGTTGCTCAGATTTGAATTCTTTAAAAAACAGAAGACAAGAGGCATTTGGCAAAACAGGAACTGTTCCATTTTATTAAATAATTCATCTGGGATAAACTTACAGGCACAAGGTCGGAGGAATGTCCAAAGGGGCTACCCCTTGGGACATGTAAAGCCTATCTGCACCTACCACATGTGGGATCAGTGAGCAAATGTAACATGACCAGGCTGATTCTTGGGAGCCACTGAGGTCATATGTATTTACCAGGTGTTATGTAAGAGGGAGCTTTGCAGTGCATGCGGGATGCTCGTTTTTGGTTTAGGGTAATTATAGGTGACATACAAAAGATCCCGACGAGGGTGCTGTATTTCCCTATTAGTGACTCTCTTTTGACTCAGCAGTTCCTCAATAATATGTAAGTGTGGAATTACTCGTAGAAAGAGTGTACATGTGCACAGAAATATAAATACTTTTTGTTGCAATATGGTCATTCGCTGTCTGATTCCCTTCGAAGCCTTCTATGCTCTTCTGTTTTCTGTGTTTCTTCTACCCAATTGTAAAATGTTTGCGGTATTTACTTCATGGTTATCATGGCCATGAGATTGAGCAACTAATTGAGGGACCATTGCACCCATCCGAGTATTAGGCAGGCTGTGGGTTATTCCTCCTTCTATTGGTGTTAGTTCAGAAATCGTCCTTTTCCTCTTTCGTTATTAGTGAACATTGACGACACGTAGTGTTGGTGAACTTTGGTTGTCTTCTCTGTTACCTGGTTTTGAAAGAACTTCATTGATAGTTAACTTGGAGACAATTACACATGCTCTGTAATTAATGGTTTTCAGAGTCCCTGTAATTTTACCATAGGGGTCTGATCTCCATGCTCCACTTGTCGTGATCTAGTGAGGCACCGGAAAGTGAGTCCTGCTAGGTATGTTTTAGTATTTTCAGCACGTAAGAGTGATTCTTAGTTTATCTAGATAGATCAAATCGTTTTATAAGCCATTGAACTCCCCTCCACTCCTATCTGGATGCTTAGATAGGTGCTAAGTATTTTTGTGGGTTGGTCTCCTGACCTTAGGGTGTGATGAAATTGTGCCCTTGAGTAAGAGTCTTATGGTGATGCTAGCTTTTGATATAGGCACTTTACCTGGTGGCTAAGCGTCCGTTTGCTGTACGGCCCCTTCCAGTAGTAATATTTCCCGGCTGGGGCTACATCTTTTCATACTACCCTCAATTGAGTTTTTCATACCCCACTTAGTTTAGTACTGCTATAGGCGAGTGAAACATGTGGGAAGAGGGGGCATATAGCTGCCGGTGTGGCTAACGTCTGCCACATGCCCTGAGCATGTTTTGGTGCACGTGCACCTCTTTGTTCCAGTCATGTGGTGTTGAATGTGTCGTGGCCCTCCCTCGTGGCTTTCAGGTACCTTGGGCTATTCTTGACCCCACCTATGTATCTGGACTAGCTTTGGGCTTTTTTCTTTAGTGTTGGGCATTTCTCTGCATCCCGTGTGATCTATGGTTCAACTTGTCTTGCGGGAAAGAACGTTGGGGCTGCTCCGTGGCTTTCTTTTCTACCATGTGGGCTGCCTCATGGCATCCGAGGTTGGGACCAACAGCTTTTTCCTGTATGGTGTCAGGTTGCAGCACTGTTAGTCGCTATGCTTGCTATGTATTTGAGCACACCCGGTGCCCTACGTTCATCTGGAACTGGAGTAGATTTTGGGGATCCTCCTTCCCGGGCACCCGCCTCTCAGTCAGACCATACCTTAAGCACACTGGTGGGCCAGCTGTCCCTAATGCAGTGGTTCATCTTCCTGTCAAATATTTAAAGGTTGGGGTCTGATGACTAGACTTATAAATCAAAAAACTGTTACAGTTCACAAAACAAAGATCAAGGCTAGCTGAGTTAGTATTCGTCTTGTAACATCAAAATCGTGAAAACCCGGGACTTTTGACCAAGAAATCACAAAAGTCTTCTGGGTGACGATGAACAAACTGGATTGTGTCAGCAAATCTGGGTCACCTGGTCATCCTGGTGAACCTCCCCACCTTGGGGCTTAGACTCAACATCATGTTGAGGCCTCGCAGCTTACTGGCTTTTTGTGAGTGCGCTTTGGAGTTTTAGAGTTTCACCCTCCCAGGGCACACGGGTGTTCTGGTTCCCACGACAGAGGATAGCTTTGTTTTAGAACTAAAAAGGGGCCTCCATTGATAAGGAGGCTTCTAGCTTTTGAAGGTGTTGTGGGGACTACACACCATGAAGGTAACATTGGCCCAGGACCTTGTGCCAGAGAATGGGGACCTTTTGACTTGGTGATCGGAACCCTTCCTTTGTGACTTTGGCCATGGAACATGGGTGTCTCTTTACGCAATTCTCAGTCATGCCTCCTCACCAGACTGCCATGCCCCTGGGGCGTGGCCAGCAAACCGCACCTGCGGGGATCAGAAGTAGAATGGGGAACCTGATCCACAAAGCTCTCAGCCACTCTGAATTTTTTGATGCAAGTAAAACATTTGAACTTCAACTGCTTTGTGGTGGCTGGCCCTGGCTCATTCATTTCTGCTTCTTTTGCTGCTCATGGTATGCCTTTAACCATAACCGGCCTATGGCAATATTAGCACGACCTAATGGCTGGTTGCTGTCAACCGCCCTGGTCTTTACTGCCTTAGCCTATTTGGAACTCTCTGGATTTTTTTCCAGTGGAGCCTCCATTCGGACTGCTGCCATTTGCACTGTTGCGGCCATTCTTGCCCCCTCGAGGGCAGTCTTTTTCAGTTTGTGTTGAACGAGTTTCACTGTCTTTGGGCCTGTCCCTCAATGAGTGTTGTTTCCATTGCACATTGTATGGGGAGCATGTGAGCCTTCCCAACTCCTCCACAAGAGACCTTCTTCACCGTACAGTTGGGGGGGACATGTCCCTGTAATAGGTTTTTACCCCCAGTATGTGCTTGACACTTTAGTACTGCTACACGTTCATGTAGAGTAAATAATAGTGCAAAGAAGTCCTTGTTTATGATGGGTGTATTGTACGACTATGGGAAGCCTCGCCTTTTCCACTCCCCGATGTTAGGGTGCACTGTGGTGGGGGTATAAGCTAAGTCAGAGTAACTTGTGACCTGTAGCATTCCTGAAGGAGCGTGGCTTCAAGCTATCACAACCACTGTCCTGTGTGTCTAACCCCTGTTTACGGTTCTATCACAGAAGTGCCTCGCTGTCTGAGAATGGATACTCCTCTGCATTGCTGAACCTATTGTGTGCGTATGATGCACAGTCAAGAATCTCTTCTCCTGCCTGCACTGGCTATAAAGGTTGTTGCCCTTTTCATAGCCTTATGCAAGAGGTGATAAGTATGTCGTACCCACTGCCTAATGTAATGGGAAAGGTCTGTGCATGGTCTTTAAGACTGCCTTAGTGAATACAGTCTGATCTGCAGGTGATGTCCTCATTTTTTTACCTGATCTGTGGGGGTGTTTTAATGACATGTGTTTCGGGGAAGGAACCCGATCGGAGGTGCAGGCTATACTCCCGTTGTCAGAGAACTGAATGATCATGTTTAGCTTGACCATTAAATATCATCCCAATAGATTTGGGGACGAGGGATAATATAATAGCTGTCCTCTCATGCAACTGCCTCCTATGTCCACTTCTAGGGGTTCCATGAATGGGATCCTCGTCGCCATACTTGAAAACCCTTGCATGACCATAGTGTCTTTCGATAAAAAGACTATCCTCTCCCTTAAGCATGACTTAGTTACCCCTGTGTGTATCAGGAAGCTATAAGGTATGTTATTCATGAGTACTGTTACTATGGTTTCCTCTTCAGATTGGCATGTTGTTGACAGTATGAGGCATTTGTTATTGCATGCCCTTTCTCTCTCAAGTGTCAGTTCCTTATTTTCCCCCTCACCCTGTCTGGCCTGTCTCTTTTGCTCTGAACTACGCTCTGCTTTCATGGACTTAGCTTCGCTTTCGAGTTCACCCTCAGTTTCCTCATCAGCTAATTGGGTAAATCCTGTAGCCCCACCCTTGCCATCGGTACCCAGGGAACTTGTGCTCCCTTTCTCTCCTAAGCTTACTGAATCACTATCAAGCATCTCCACAAACGGCTTATGTTCACCTAACCCAGTGGGAATGTTTATCCTACCTGCTCTTGGGGTGCCAGACACTGTTTAGTAATAACATGGAAATTCACCTGCCCCTCTTGGCCCACACAAGTTACGCACAGTTTCCTGGTTCCAAGTTTCTCTAAAATGTATATTACACCCTGAGTCACACCCACACAGGTGCCAGGGGCAAAGCATATGCTCTGTGTCACACACAGATTTCCAGGCGACCAGCACCTCTAATTACTTGCAGATTGTAATGGTGTTAAGAAACCTGTTTGGCACTGGGAAATCCTTTTAACTAAAATACTATGAGACTGAAGTGCCAACTCCACCCATACAGGATGGCTATATCACAAAAATAACGTCATGAGAGCCATAAAGGCCTTTGCAACAAATATTCACCTTTCCTAGCATGCTGACTATTGAAAAAAGGTGACTTCTGTGGGATCACCTTCAAAGGCCGCCTTACAACTGACACAGATGGGACATATAAAATTAGGTATTATGTCGGACCCTGTCAGTGGCAGGGCGTACAGGTTATTTTTTTATGCTTCTCCCTAGTTTGCCATATGCCAAATGCATTGAAGAGGCAATGTTTCAGGTTCAGATGTGGATAAGCAGAACTTCCAATTGTGGTGTCTACCCACCTTTGTTGATGTGCAACGTAAATCCGTCCGGATGGGGTCACCTTCCTTCGGCTGCGGTTGGATACATAGTCCCAAACCTCCTATCTGGCTCGCCAAAATGTTGCTTAGGTTTAAATTCCTTAAAAAACAGAAGACAAAATGCTTTTGGTGAAACAGGAAGTTTTGTTTCATTAAACAATTCGGCCAGGACAAAGTTACTGGCACGAGGTCTGAGGATAATCTCAATTTACATTGGTTTCACGTTGGTCATATATAAATGTTACATCAAGCCATAAACCTATCAGGTGTACCATATATGGTGAGGAATGTTGATTGCTTCTTTAGAGTCATGGTTTAATGGTCAATGGCTACTAGAGGTAGGTTGCGGCCCTGCGTGGACATACTGTGGCAAATGGTGAATGTGTCTGGATGTTCGGCATGGGGAGCGAGTGATCACTATATGTGCTAGGTCCTGATGGGCTATATATTCCTAACTCGTGTGGCATCTGACTTTATGGTGCCTTCTGAAGTGCTTGTACCCCCTCGGGAAATGTGTGCTTTTTTGGGGGCCATCTCTCCAGACCATTGTGATGTTGCTGCGCATATCTGTGGGATTGATCACAATTTTCTTGCCTGCATGTTTGTCTACCAGCAATGTGACCTCCCACTTGTGACCCATCAATCAGCAATCCAGGACCTAGGTTGCAGGGTCTTCCTGACTACACACTTGCATGTAGAGGTAGAGGTAGATGGAGATTTCAGGTCTGGTGATTCTATTAATAAGGATGATAGTTCATTTTAGTCATAAACATATTGATATCCATATTAAAACGTGTCTTCTCCCAGAAACTTCACAGTTGGGTGCAAACTTTCCAGACTTAAGGGGGCCTCGCTGCTGAGGGACTCCCCCACCCCATAACATTTCACTGCAAGATGCAAGCTTTCCAGATTGCAGCAAGAAACATGTTCACTAACCTTTGATCTTTTAGAACATTAGTTCCCACAAGGTCCTCTCCGTTTTAAAACTTGACAGAGGATCCCTATAATTAAAGGTTCTTCTTGGGAGATCCTTTAGTTAATTTTAATGCTTCTTCCTTCTTCACCTTTTTGGCCAACCTACTTTGTGAACATATTGAGTCCGGTACTTTAGATTCTTAGGCAACATGGAAAAAGAACTACAGCAAAAAGCACCCTTGAGTAGCCAGTCGGCCGACAAGGAGCACAGCCCAGTGATGAAGCTTGCCACAGGCTGGCGGGTTTGTGCATGTGCTTCACAATTAAGTTGCCTTTGATGACCTTTTTTTCTGCCAGTCTATCACAACAGATAGCTTGAACCACGATCTTGGAACTGCACACACTTCAGTGAGGCACCTACCCTGGAAGCTTGCTGTGAGACGCAATGTTCCTGGACTCAATGGGTCTGGTTATGGAAGGACTCCTCTTCCCCATGAAACTCTGCTGCAGGGAGACACCAGGGCCCAGACTTTAGAGGAGTTGGGGCACCTGCCCTCAGAACCTCTATTGCCAGGTGCTAGCTTCCTGGACTCAAGGTGACTGGCTGTGGAGGGGTTTGTATATCTGCCCCCAGAAACTCAACCATCAGGAGCAAACTTCTTGGACTCAAGGTGCCTTGCTGTGGGTACAAAAACTCTACCACAAGGATCAAGCTTCCCAGACTGAAGGCATCTGGATGCAGAGGGTGCTCAGGCATACACTCCTCAAACTCTGCCACTAGAAGCAACTGTGCTGATTCAAGGGGCCTCGTTGTAGAAGGGCTAGTAGCTCTTGCCTCTGGAAACTCCATAGATTGGGGCAAGTTTCTCAGACTCAAAGAGCCCTGCTGCAGAGGGGCTGGTGGAGTACATTCCCAGAACCTCTTCTGTCATTTGCAAACATACTTGATTCAAGGGACCCACCCGGGTATACTCTGTTGCTGTGTGCAAGCTTCCCAAACTCAAGGAACACAGCTCTAGAATGATTTGCATGCCCCCAACACCGGGAGCACGTTTCTTGACATAGAGCCTTCCGGACATACACCCCTCTAATCTCTGCTGTCATGTGAAATCTTTACAGGCCAGTGGTGTCTAGAGGTGGAGGGATGGAGATGCCTGGGGGTGCCTACCCCTGTAAACCCCATCTCTGAGCACCTCCATGACTCAAAATGCCTGGCTGTGGAGAGCTGGGGCAGTCCACCCTTCGAAACTCCACTGATGGGTGGAAGTGTTGTACGTTTAAAGGGCCTTACTATAGAGGGGGTAAGCTCTGCTGCCTGAAGCAAGCTCCCTGAATCAAAGAGGTCAGGTTGAGTTGGGGCAGAATGTGCCCAATTCTGAAATCTCTGCCTCTGTGAGCAAGTTTCCTGGATTCAAGTGGCCTACCTTTGGAAGGGCTACAGCAAGCTTCACACATTCAAGTGGCCTTTATGCAGAGAGGCTGGCAGCTCCCTACTCCAGAAACTTTGCCAGTGAGGTACACACTTCTCAGACTCAAGGAGCCTGTCTGCAGAGGGGCAGGTGGCACCCACCACTGAAACCTAAACCACTGGGAGCAAGTTTCCTAGAATCAAGGGGTTCAGCTGTGGGGGGTCTTGCAGAGTCAACTACCTGAAACTCCACCATCCTAAGTGAACCTCCAAGACACAAGGGGTCTGGTTGTGAAGTGGCCGAGGTGTCCGTCTCTACAAGCTCTGCCACTGGGTGCAAGCTTACCAGACTCAATTTGGCCCGCAGTGGAGGGATTGTGGACACCTGTCCCTGGATACCCTACTGTTGATGAAAGCTTCCTGGACTGTCAGGTTGAAACTCTGCAGGCTCAAGGAGTCAGAGAGATGTCCACCCTCAGAAACCATGGGAATCAAGCATCAAGGATTCAGGGGTACCCGCTGTGGAAGAGCTGGTGGCATTCACCTCCGGAATCTATGGTGACGAGGGCAAGCTTCCTGTGCACAAGGTGTGCCAAGCTGCATTGAGGCTACTGCCCTCTGAAACCCTGCCACTGGGTGCAAGATTCCTGCAGCTGACTTGCAATGTGTATGGTTGAAGGCCATGAACAATGGATGTCACATGCCTTCAGAAGGTGAAGCATAGGGCCGGACGAGATGCCAGGCCCTGTAGCCCAGCATTGTTGTGCATGGCTGAAGGCTATCTGCAAAGGGGGGTGAAGGGCCATAGGGGTTGGTGTAAAGTACATGGCCAGAGTCCACACCCTGCACCCCACTTACTGCATGTACACCTTTTAAGCTATTAGTCACTACCTTACTGCAGAGAAGCAAAGGCCGTCCACTGTGGTTATTAGATGCTCGTGAAGGATGGTTTGAAAAGATTAGGCAGGGGTCACACCCTGCACTTCACTCTCTGATGAGCACACCAACATTCTGTCATGTTGGCCTTGGTGCTCAGGGCCTTGCCTGTGAGGCCCAGCTGTCTACCTCTACTGTGTGCAGTTGAAGGAAGTACACAGTGCAGATTAGCTATTGGTGTACGGTTGAGAACAGCTAATACATACACAAACCCTGGTATAGTTAGTAGACAGGAGCTTACCATAGGAATATGACATGCAGGAAAACCAAGAGTCATATGTCTACAAGTCATGTCCTGTTATGGTTAAGTTGACCACAGAAGTTTAATACAGAGACTGCTGGTCCTTTCCAATATTCACAGCCAAAATGGGATCACAACTATGGTTTGCTGAAAACATAGGTTTGGGTGAAAAAACACTTCTGTGTTGAATATGATCAAGAAAACAGAAAAATCCATCAACAACAACAAAAAAAGGTTAAAGTGAAGTTATGGATTCGTTTGTTTATAAGACCATAACGTATGTTTCAAATGCCTCTGTAATTCACTGAAAAAATAAAGTTTAAGTGCAGTTACGGTTACAAAAGAAAACTGCTGAAATTCACAGTTCAGTTCTGTTTCCAGCTGATTACAAAATACTTCATTTAAATAGAGTGAAGAAAAGAGATGGAGGGTTAGCTTTGCTATTCAAGGACTCCCTCCTCACCTGTAGACAAGAGATGATCACACAGGCCAATAGCCACGAAGCAATGGCATTTTCAGTGTCTATAAACACCTACATTCTATTTGAAGGAGTGATAATTTATAAACCCCCGGCCAGTACGTTAGACTTCAGTGCCCAGCTTCTTGCACAAATCATGCAAGTCTGTCTTAAAAATAAAAATATCTTGCTGATAGGGGATTTCAATATACACTATGACAACAGCCATCACCCCCTAACTAAACAGCTACTGGAGGACATGGAAATCCTTCAGCTGACTTGATCAGCCTACACACATGGCAGGGCACATATTGGATCTGATGTTCTCTAACATAGGAGCTATTGACATCATCGAGATAAAACCAATGATATGGACAGATCATTTTATGATTGTGTTTTCCATCAACCTACCTACTAAACACTCCAAGTTACCATCCTTGGCAGTAGTAAAAACAAGGAGCTGGAAAAACTTTTCTGTAGAAAAATTTCAGCAACACTTTACACATATAAACACAGGAATTACCAATACTAACGACAAAATAGAACTACTCCAAAATAACAGTAGGAGTGCATTGGAACACTGTTCAGCATCACACTCCAAACACAAACGTAGATCCACAACATCAGAGAATTGGTACGGATCAGAATTAAAGTCGTTAAAAAGGAAATGCACATTATGTGAACATAAATGGAGACTTAACAAAACTCAAGAAACTAGAGCCACATACAAAAGAGAACTTACGCTTTACAATAAAGCTATTAGGAAAGCGAAGAAAGAATATTTCTCACGCAGAATCACAGAAAATAAAAACTCATCGAAAGAACTATTTAAAATAGTCAAAGAATTATGTGGCCCGGCGAATCTCTCACTAGATTTCACTCCTTCCCAAGAAGGATGCAACAAAATAAATGAATACTTTTGTGAAAAAATAGATTAAATTTATGCCTCTTTCTCCAATATCGAACTGGAACCTACAGAACCCCTTGTGCCATTCACAATTCAAGCCAGCTGTCCCAGGTTTGGCCCCTTCTCAGAGGAAGAAGTGGGCAAAGTTATGCTAGAGGTTAAATCAGGCTCTCTATTGGACCCACGTCCACATCATATTTTCTCACAACTAACTCCAATAATCTGCCCGGCTGTAACTAAAGCACTCAACCTCTCCATAGACTCCGCTGAATTTCCAAAAATCTGGAAAAACGCCATAGTCACCCCTTTATTAAAAAAGGCAGGTTCTGATGTGAATAACCCGGCCAACTACCGGCCTATATCACAACTACCCTATTTATCTAAAGTATTAGAAAACTTGGTCAACAGGCAGTTGTCCAATTTCCTGGAAGCCAATGACCTCCTAGATATCTCTCAAACAGGGTTCCGGACCACTAACAGCACCGAAACAACACTCCTGGCTGTGATGGATAATATCAGAACCCAGGTAGATCCGGGGAAAACTGTCGCCCTGATATTATTGGACCTCTCGGCGGCATTTGATACCGTACCACACAATCGGTTATTGGAAATTCTTGCAGCAAAAGGCATCCGGGAAAATGCTTTAGGGTGGCTACAGTCTTTTATGCAAGATAGAACACAATCAGTACGGATGGGTGAATTTTCATCCCCTCCCAAGAATATCAAGTATGGGGTCCCACAAGGGGCCTCACTGAGTCCGAGTTTGTTTAATGTGTTCGTCTCCTCGTTGGCTGAAATAGGAAGAAAGTGGGGTGTCGATGTCTGCTCCTATGCAGACGACACCCAACTGATGATTACATTGGATGAGGAGGATGACCCAAAGAATAGGTTGCTAAACTGCCTCACGGAACTAGCCAATTGGATGCATAGCCATTGTCTTAAACTAAACGCAGACAAGTCCGAAATACTGTTGTTCGGCAGACACACTCAGCTATGGGACAGCTGTTGGTGGCCCACAACCTTGGGCACCCCCCCCCAACCCAACATTGACGGCTAAGAATCTAGGTGTGACACTAGACAACACTCTGAGTATGAAAACCCACGTATCATTAATCTGTGGCAAAGGCTTTGCATTACTGAAAATGCTTAGAAGAGTATTCCCATGGATTCCTACTGAGTGTAGAAAGATCCTGGTACAGTCTCTATTAATGAGCAGGCTGGACTATGGTAACTCCCTGTTCGTGGGAATGGCTGACTATCTCTTTCTTAAATTACAGATCGTAGAGAACGCTGCGGCAAAGGCAATCTGTAACAAAAGAAAATACGACCCAGCCAAGAGCTGCATGAGGGAGCTGCACTGGCTGCCTATGAGACAAAGAGCTACCTTTAAGCTACTGTGCATTACGCATAAAGCACTGCACAATACAGGCCCTCGTATTTTAAGAAACAAAATCAAATTTTACGCCCCATCCAGGAACTTACGCTCCCAATCAACAGCAAGAGCAAGAACTACTCGTGTGAAGACAGCAAGGATGGGCGGTCGGGCCTTCTCCCACCTGGCGGCGACCAGCTGGAATGAGCTTCCTGTGAATCTTAGATTAGTGGACAGCTACCTGTCCTTCAGGAAGCAACTGAAAACATTTCTCTTCCCCAAGTCTGACTAAAATTGATGACCCTGTTATCTGCCTCCCATTCACCACTGACACTACAGCGCCGTGATATCCTACTCAGGATGATTGTTCGCGCTTTATAAGTACTATTAACATTAACATTAACATTAAAGTAATCAAACTTGTGCCACCATCAAGCACTGCTTATAGCTTCACATATTACATGACTGATGTAAATACCATCACTGAAGACATCACTAATGCCATCACACGATAACATCTGACAATTATTTCAACACTCTTCTATTGTCCATGCAAAGGGCCATTGGACCAGCCTTCTGTGAGCAACCAACCAACATTGCATTTAATCTTTGAAAGTGCAGCAAATATTGGCTAATGACTCAGTATCTACATGGAGGCGTATAGGAATCCCTCTTTACTGAATTACTTCACACTACAAACAAGCTAGAACGGTGCACACTGCAGTTTGTCCTTAGGGTCCCATTTATACAGTGTACATCTTTGATCTGTCTGCAGTGAAGTATAATCTTCATCAAGCTCCTCCACCAGACCGTCCATAGATAATAAATCCTCACTTTGGCCCTAGCGCTTGTTTGTGACTTAATAATACGGCTATGATCCCAGCTGTTTAGAGGTGGGTAGTTTCTGGTGTACACAACGCAGGTGGTTAGCAACAGACTTTGGTTTCTGAACTGCAGAGGTATGTCCTTAGACCTTGCATGAACCTCTCTAAGACTCACCAATGCATAACTATTAACCGCTTGACTCCAAAGATGAGTGTTCATGAGACTGATCCCATGCAGAAGAACAAATGTTTTTGCAGGAAGCTCAATATTTGAAGAGTGGATCTTACTGAGGTAGATGACGAGCAGTAAAAAAAGGGGGTGCACATGCCATATATGGATTCCTTGACAGCTGTACACTAGCAAAGGTCATAGTTATTAGGAATTGGTTGGTTACAATTAATTGTGTAAAGGTGAACTACCCCCATTCCTCAAGGCATATGCCATAATTGGAAGTCATGACATCAGTGATGTAATTTGAGTTGTCTTCAGTGATGCCATTTAATAAGTGATAATCTATAAGGTCATTATAAGTGCATGATGGGGGCACAAGTTATTGTTAATTTACTGAACAGTACCGGGTGAAATGTAGTGGGTTTTGTGGTTTGATTTGTAACTATAACAGAAATATAACTTTGTGTTTTCAGTTATCTATCTATCTATCTATCTATCTATCTATCTATCTATCTATCTATCTATCTATCTATCTATCTATCTATCTATCTATCTATCTATCTATCTATCTATCTATCTATCTATCTATCTATCTATCTATCTATCTATCTATCTATCTATCTATCTATCTATCTATCTATCTATCTATCTATCCGTCTATCTGTCTATCTATCTATCCATCCATCTGTCTATCTATCTATCCGTCCATCTGTCTATCTATCTATCCGTCCATCTGTCTATCTATCTATCCGTCCATCTGTCCGTCTGTCTGTCTGTCTATCTATATATCTATCTCACTGAAAAAGTTTAAAGCGATGTTACTGCTAAGATACAAACTTACATTTAAAAAGCAAAATAAATACTGTAGCTGTATAAAAGTGTGGTTGCATTTGGTCGAGTCTATGACCGGTATACCTCAGAAGTTTGCTTACTTGTTTTATATTTTACACGTGAAACCTAATAGAAAGGATTAAACAAAAAACACAGTAAATCACCAGTTATAGTTTAATTAAATAATCATGGCTTCTTCCCTGGCCATGCACTGCTTATGATATCGCATAGTAGTACATCATGGCATGTTAATTGACATCAATGATGTAATCAAAGTTGCTGTGCACAGCAGAGGGTTGCCCACAGGATTGGTCCTCCAGCTACGCCCTACACTCAGCATTGCCTTGGGTTATACTCCCTTTGGTTGTGCGCAGCTGTGGTTAGCTGCAGGGCTAGTCTTCAGGCCAATTCCTGCACCCAAACCGCTGTGGGCAGCCAATCTCTACAGGCAGCCAATCCCTTTCAGCCCCCATCTCCCGCTGGACACCCAACCCACATTTAGTTTCTTTTGCTTATGTCAAACCGCTCAGTTTCACCCCCATGGTGTTGCAGAACCATACAAGCTTCCTTGGGGAAGCTTACATGGTACTGCAGTACCCTGATGGTGAAGCTTGAGTCCTTCAGTTGATCTCTGAGTAGGTGCTTGAGTGCGTTTGTGCATTTGAAACTAGGTATAGAACTGTCTGACTGGATCTGTGATTCAATACATGAGTGTTTACATGGGTGTCTGAGAGAGTGAGTGAGTGGGTGTATGACTGTATGAGTAGATCTGTGAGTGAGTGCATGAGTGTCTCAGTGGTCAGTGACTGGGAGCGTGGGTGTCTGAGCAGTTCTGTGAATGGGGTCATGGGTCTCAGAGTGGGATTGTGAGTGGGTGCATCAATCTCTGAGTATATCAGTGACTGGATGCATACATCTCGGAGTGGGTCTGGGAGTGGGTGTGTGAGTGACTGTATGGGTGTATGAGTATCTGAGTGTGTCTGTGAGTGAGTGTATGAGTGTCTGAGTGGATCTGTGAGTGGGTGTATGAGTGTCTCAATATGTCTGTGAGTGTGAGTATAAGTCTCTGAGTGGGTGAGTAAATGGCTGCATGCATGAGTGTCTGAGTGGGTCTTTGTCTGGGAGGGTGAGTGCCTGAGCGGGTCTGTGAGTGTATACATGAGTCTTTGAGTGGGTGAGTGAGTGGGTGCATATATATCTGAGTGAGTCTGTGTCTGAGTGTATGAGTGACTTTATGGGTGTGTGAGTGGGTGTATGAGTGCCTGAGTAGATCTATGAGTGGCTGTATGAGTGTCTCAGTGAGTCTGTTGTTGGATATGGGAGTGTTTCAGTGGGTCCGTGAGTACAGATGTGAGTAGTTCTGTAAGTGGGTGCATGAGTCCGAGTGGGTCTCTACATGGATGTGTGACTCTGTGAGTTAATCTGTAAGTGGCTGCATGAGGATTGAGTGGGTCTGTGAGTGGTTGCTTGAGTTCCCAGGTGGGGCAGTGAGTGGGTGTAAGAGTGGGTATTAGACTATGCACAAGAGTGTTTCTCTAAGTAGGTGAGTGAGTCTCTGAGTGGGTCTGTACATGACTGTCACTCTCCGAGTGAGTCTGTAAATGACTGTCACTCTCCGAGTGAGTCTGTAAGTGGGTGCATGAGTACCTGAATGGATATATGGGTGTGTGTATGAGTATCTGAGTGGGTATGTGACTGGATGAATAAGTGTGTGAGTGGGTATGTGAATGGGTGCATAAGTGTCTGAGTGAGTTTGTGAGTGCGTACATGAGTCTGAGAGTCTGAAACTGTGACCAGTGAGGGTGTGTTTATAGATATAGATCTTTTGTGTTTTATATTTCCACCAAATATTTGCAGTGCCATCGTAATAATTGCAACATCCCCACAAAGGTGCACGGGGAGCCACCCTGGTGGTCACGGCGTCAATGTGAATATCACACATGAATAAAAAAACTATTTTGGGCACATAACTTGTGTCACTTGCACACCCATTTCGCAAACATGTGGTCAGAGTACCTTCACCCTGACCCCTTATGTTACCTTTCACAGAAATGTTCAGCCCAATAGATAAACTGGTAGTCCCAATTTTTTGTTCAGGTTGAGCCCAGCCAATCACAGCTTTCCCGATGGCGCATGCACTCGTAACATACCACCAAATATCTGTGACCATCGTGAAATCACTGTGAAATATCCGCAGCCAAAGATATCATTATATTGTTCGATTTTAATTTCCTCAAAAACTACTGAACAGATTTGCACCAAATAACACAAAGCACATTCTGTGTAACAACATCTACCTTTCTGCCAAAGTTGGTGTAATTCTGTCCAGCAGTTCGGGCTGTAAGTTCGACAACAGGTTCCAATGGGAATTAACATCACAAACTCACCCTTATTTCTCAATCCCCACTGCACGGATCACCCTCAAACTTTCCATGACACATAGAACCTATTTTGAAAACTTTTTGGGTAAATTTCATGAAAATTGGTCAAAGAACGCCAAAGTTATGGGCAAGTCAAATAATGCTTTCCCTATGGAAACTAGGTCCTAACTATAAGTAACTACAGAGTTGCTTGTCTTTGACTGCAATTCTGATTTTACCTTTAATACCCAGTGCAGCCATTTCACCTTAAATTTCCCCTAACTACTTACCCAGGTTCTTT